>NC_052147.1:175802085-176136795 GCF_902713615.1 Scyliorhinus canicula
TCAAAGCTCGACAAAGCTTAACCCCCTCCATGGACACCTCTTCCGCCTCCAAAATCCTCCTGTAAATCGCTGATTGGCCCCCCTCTCCAACTCCCCCACTGATAGCAATGCCTCCAGCAACGAGGAGGCAGGTGCTATCAGAAATGTTGGGAAAATCTTCATTGTAAATTCCAACACCTTCATACACCTGAAACCTCATTCCCGTCAGGCCCAACCTCTTGCCCAACTTCTCCAAACTCGCAAATTGCTCTCCCAGAAACAGATCCATCATTTCCCTAATCCCCTTCTCCTCCCATCCCCGGAACTGTTCATCCTCCTTGGTTCGAACCCATGATTTCCCCTAATCGGCATTCCCACTTCCCAACCTAAAATGCTGCCTGTACTGCCTCCAGATCTTCAGCATGACCACCACTGGACTCACCAAATACCTCCCGGTGGCCATCGGGAGCGGCACCATTGCCAGCACCCGCAACCGTGACCCTCTGCAAGAGCCCGCTTCCATCCTCACCCACAAAGCCTCCATCTTCCTACTCAAGCTCTGAATTTTCTCTTGCCACCCAATAGTAATACATCAAATTTGGGAGGCCTAACACCTACCAGCCGTCCCCTCTGCAGTATCACCTTCCTAATCCTAACCATCTTCTATTGGTGCACGTGCTCGCCTTCGGCTCCTTATACAACAGCAGCACTCACGCCATAAACTTCGGTCCAACCTCAAATTTCTCCAACACTGCCATCAAATAACTCCACTCCACCCGATTGAATGTCTTCTCCGCATCTAACGTCATCACCACCTCCGTCTCCCTTCCCTCTGTTGGAGAAAGCACCACATTCAACAACTTTCTCACATTCGAGGACAACTGACTGCCCTTTATGGACTCGGTTTGGTCCTCACCAGTCACCTTCAGAAGGCACCCCTCCAACCTTAACGCCAGCACCTTTGCCAATATATTGGTGTCTACATTCAGCAAAGATGTGGGCTCGTAGGACCAACATTCCACCAGATCCTCTGCAGTGAGACACCCCTACCTATTGTGTCCTCAAACATTCTCACCAACAATGGCGCCAGCCTTTCCTTAAACCTTTTATAAAATTTGACCGGGAACCCGTCGGGCCCTACCGTCTTCCCTGCCTGCATTTTTCCGCACCTTCACCTCCTCCACCCTCATCGGCTCCTCCAGCCCTGCTTTCTCCATCTCATCCAACCTCGGGCACTCTAACCCACCCAGAAACTCCCTCACCTCCTGCTCATCCTCTGGTGGCTCTGACTTATACAAGTCCCTAGAGAACTCCTCAAACATCTTATTAATCTGTTCCGGAGCCACGACCCTGTCTTGTCCCGCTACGAACTATCTCCCTCACCATGGTCTCCCTACGAAGCTAACCTGCCAACATACATCCAGCCTTCTCCCCATACTCATAGATGCAGTGCTCTCCCCGTGTACAATAAGTTGAACATCGCTTGCAACTCCTTCCTCTTCCCCAGAGGTCCCGAGTCCAGGCCTCCCGCGTATCACCCATCCACCTCAAACATCTCTTCTATCAGATGTTGGCATTCCTCCTCCCTCTCCTCCCTATCCACCTTAGCCTTCAACGAGCTCACTCTGAGCACTTTCTTGATCTCTGCCACCCTCTGCAGCTCCTCACCCATCAAGGTGAACCGGTCTCTCTGTTGCGACAATGCCCACTCCATCCCCTTCAACTTCTCTCCTTGCTCCCACACATCGACCAAAGTCTTCATCACTGCCGCCTCCACCCACATTTAAGCAAAGCCATCAATTCCCTCCGAAGCACCTCCAAATGCTTGACAAACAGCCTTTCATATTCCACCGACATCACCTCGGTAACGGTTTCCACTGTGAGGGGAGCGGCCCCACCCGAGACCCAGAGCCCCACCTTTTTTCCTGCAGCACTCACAGCAGCACTTGCCGGAGGACCTTTGCTCACCCCCTTCTTTCCAAGACCTTTCTTCTGGAACTTCGACATTCCCCAATCTCCTTATGACTTCCCACGCCAACTCATCATAAACTACCCCTGAAACCGGGCATAAAATGTCCAAAAAAACAGAGGCTCTAGCAAGAGCCACCTGACGTGCTGATTGCAGCAAATAGCAATATATCCACCTGGCAACATCTGTACACTACTGAGCTGATTATAAATGCTAAATTTGAGTTAACACAAGAGTCCCTTAAAAATATGATCCCGTGAATGGGTGATACAAGGTCATGTGAGATGCTGTGCCTGTTTCTCAGAGGCTGAATTTGACAAATCCACAGTATTGTCTATTTTACATAGCTTGAGCTGTAAGTTTGTTTTTAGTGAGGCACATTCCTTTCAGTGAGAAAACAAAGTTGAAGTCATTACATGTCACATCATTAATCGAGCATAGGTTTTTAGCATGCACAGATGATGGCATAATCATGTGGCTCAGCTCCTGCGCTGATCACTGTTGAACCAATTGTTGACGCCACAGGGATGCGGTGGCGTAGTGGTATTGTCACTGGGCCAGTAATCCAGAGACCCAGGATAATGATCTAGGGACCCGGGTTCAAATCCCACCACAGCAGGTGATGGAATTTAAACTCAATAAAATATCTGGAATTAAAAGACTAATTGTCAATTGTTCTAAAAAAAAACATCTGGTTCACTAATGTCCTTTAGGGAAGGAAATCTGCCATCCTTACCTGGTCTAGTTTTAGGGCAGCACGGTAGCCTTGTGGATAGCACAATCGCTTCACAGCTTCAGGGTCCCAGGTTCGATTCCGGCTTGGGTCACTGTCTGTGCGGAGTCTGCACATCCTCCCCGTGTGTGCGTGGGTTTCCTCCGGATGCTCCGGTTTCCTCCCATGGTCCAAAGATGTGCGGGTTAGGTGGATTGGCTATGATAAATTGCCCTTAGTGTCCAAAATTGCCCTTAGTGTTGGGTGGGGTTACTGGGTAATGGGGATAGGGTGGAGGTGTTGACCTTGGATAGGGGGTAGGGTGCTCTTTCCAAGAGCCGGTGCAGACTCGATGGGCCGAATGGCCTCCTTCTGCACTGTAAATTTTATGTAAATCACTCTGGGTGAGAACTGCAGTGAATAAGGGGGCATTATATACCCCTCATTCACTGCACCCCCCAAGAGCAGCAGATACCTTGGTACCCCACCACCTTGAGGTTCCCCTCCAAGTCATTCACCACCCTGAATGGAAATGTATCGCCGTCCTTTCACTGTCGGTGGGACAAAATCCTGGAACTCCTTCCCAAAAGCACAGTGGGTGTACCTACACCTGAAGGACTGCAGCAGTTCAAGAAGGCAACTCACCACCATCTTCTGAAGGGCAACTAGTGATGGGCAATAAACGCTGGCCCAACCAGCAACACCCACATTCCATTAATGAATAAAAAAATAAATAAAAATTAGATCTGCGCGGGTGTTGTTCACAGGCGTATTGGATAGAAGGTATGGGATTGGGGTGATCCCATGTCTGATTATGATGTAAAAAGTCGCCATCGTACCAGATGACCATCGGCAACTTTATCTTTTGAGGGCCAGGGCTGACTGGTGGTGATTTAACCTGAGGATTACCACACCTCAGAGGGGCAAGGTTGAGAAGGCCATTAATAACGTCAGCCGCTATGTGAAGAGTGACAGTGTTGTGATTTCCAGATCTCACCCAGTCCACACAGCACTGGTGCTTCTGAGGGAAAACAAAACTCACTGCCGTTCATAGTCAAGAGCGCAATCCAACTTTAAGATGGGTGAAGAGGAAGAACATAATGGAGATGTTAATAATAATGTTGGGTGTGGGTGTGGAATGGGAGTCAGATGGTTGGAAGTGGAGGGAGGAATATGATCTAGGACTAACAGAGGGGAGGAGAGCATGTTCTTACATCCCATTTGGGTTATGTTCTGTACCTCATTTGTCTTTCGACTTTAGAATTGGATCATGTTCCATCCCTGCCTTCTACCCACTGTCCTCTGCGCTCCCACCTGAGCTCCTCTGCCATCCATCTCTTAACTTTCACCATACCTCCAAGCATTCGATGTGTGGTGCGCACGTTGCCAGATGCATGTGCAAAAGTACTCATTAACTGAGTGGGATTATTAATCACCAGTGAGAGCAGCAGTGGGAATGGGCGGTTGCTTAAACCCTGCCATTTGGGTAGTCCTTCAAGTTTCCTGACACAAAACTCACAAACATAGATTTTGAAAGGCATTGATGGGAGTCAGAAGAGACGACTTGCCCAAACTACTTACATAAGACTGTTATAGAGTTTGGTGCCAACTCATTTAAAGGCTAGACTTGAATTTGGTTCTAAAGGGTAAGTTCAACATGCCGTCAAAACCACCACAGGAAGGAGGTGGAGGCGATGATATAGTGGGAAGCCGTCTCTGAGGCAAGAGACAGTATTGAAGAGGGAAGACCGAGATATGGCCCTCATTTGCAGGCAAGCAGTTCTGCTCAGTGGTACGAAATTTCCTTCATTTATTTGCACTCCTGACCCTTCCTTTCTAAAGACAGAATTTGCCCCCAAAAGTGTCATCTTTGGTGAGAAAATGACCTCACTCCTGCTGCCCCTCCATTCCCTGGAGTAACCCAGAGGCCCATGAGCACCCGAAGGGAGGCGGATAAGACCATAAAACTAAAAGGATTCATCTGAGGAAGGAGCAGTGCTCCGAAAACTCGTGATTCGAAATAAACCCGTTGGACTTTAACCTGGTGTTCTAAGACTTCTTACTGTGCCCACCCCAGTCTAATGCCAGCCGGCATCTCCACATCATAAGACATAGGAGCAGAATTAGACCATTCGGCCCATCGAGTCAGTTCCACCATTTAATCATGGCTGATATTTTTCTCAGCCACATTCTCCTGCCTTCTCCCCATAACCCCTGATCCCCTTATTAATCAAGAACTTCTCTATTTCTGTCTTAAAGACACTCAATGATTTGGCCTCCACAGCCTTCTGCAGCAATGATTCACCACCCTCTGGCTGAACAAATTCCTCCTCATCTCTTTTAAAGAAGTGTCCCTTCAGTCTGACGCTGTGGCCTCGGGTTCTAGTTTTTCAATTCAAGTGGAAACATCCTCTCCATGTCCACTCGATCGAGGCCTCTCAGTATCCTGTAAGTTTTAATATGATCTCCTCTCATCCTTGTAAACTCCAATGAGTATAGACCCAGAGTTCTCAACTGCTCCTCGGGTGACAAGCTCTTCATTTCAGGGATCATTCTTGTGAACCTCCTCTGGATCCTTTCCAAGACCAGAACACCCTTCCTTAGATATGGGCTCAAAACTGCTCACAATACTCCAAATGGGATCGGACCAGAGCCTTATATAGCCTCAAAAGTACATCCCGCTCTTGTATTGTAGCCCTCTCGACATGAGCACTAACAATCCATTTGCCTTCCTAACCGCTGACTGAACCTGCACATTAACCTTAAGAGGATCTGCTGGACCACATCTTGGGGCTTTCCACCCAGGAGACCTGAATCCCCCCCTCCTTGATACCGGTGCAACTCGGGGGTAGCGGGCAGTACAGGGTGATGTGGCAACATAGTGCCACCCGAAAGTGGGCCCGGGCTCTCCAGGTCCCAGTCTTCCAGAAAACGCCTGCCAAGGGCATTACTGGCAACAAGGTATGGAAAGCAGCAGGATCTTTCCAACTCTCGTGTGCACCCTGAGAGTACATTTCGACGTTCATAGAATTTACAGTGCAGAAGGAGGCCATTCGGCCCATCGAGTCTGCACCGGCTCCTGGAAAGAGCATCCCATCCAAGGTCAACATCTCCACCCTATCCCCTTAACCCAGTAACCCTACCCAACACTAAGGGCAATTTTGGACACTAAGGGCAATTTATCATGACCAATCCGCCTAACCTGCACATCTTTGGACTGTGGGAGGAAACCGGAGCACCCGGAGGAAACCCACGCACACACGGGGCGGATGTGCAGACTCCGCACAGACAGTGACCCAAGCCGGAATCGAACCTGGGACCCAGGAGCTGTGAAGCAATTATGCTATCCACAATGCTACCCTGCTGCCCAACTCTCGTTGTGGGAGAGTACGCAAGTGTAAGGAATTGTAAAGGCACAGGGTACGCACGGGTAAATTTAGAGATAGTTGGGGGTCTTTATCACTTGTAACATCTGCACATATCATTGTATTATATTCTATTGGTCTTCACAACTTTAAGGCCTAACTTTTGTTAATCCTCCTCCCAGTGCCATAGCGCCCCATCTGGCCAAAGATCTTCTCTTCGTCCCTCAATATCAGGCAGACAGTGATTCACTCTCATAGCCAATGTTTCATTAATTGTGAAAGGGCCCAGGCATGAAGTAGTGAACCTTAGACCATCGCCCCTAATACTCCTCAAATGGTGAGGGACAAAGGAACCTAGGGCTGAACCTCACTCACTCATCAGCTGGGGAGTCAGCTGGCAACAGACAGACAGGAGTCAGGCATAAGCAATAGCTGAGGAGCATCACAGACCATTCTTCATTGCGAAGTGTCATCATCCTCCTGCATTGACTGGTCAGCAGCCACTGGATTCCCCCCCCCCCCCAGCACCCTCATGTCTAAGGTTTCTGTAACTCTCATCCCATGGTCACAGAGGGGTTACGATGGATTGGGGGGGGGGGGGGGGGGGGGCTGGGGTGATGATTGTTGAGCTGAATCAATGAAGGCGTCCCTTGTCCTCCTGCCAATGTGAATCCTCATCCCCGCTTGGCCTCGATCCTTCAGCACCTCATCGGCTTCTTCCTCCTCATCCAACGAAACATGATCCTCCAGATCTTCGTCAGTAAGGCCATTACCTTGCTGCTGAGCCATGTTATGTAGTGCATAGCAGATCACCATGATACCGGAGACCCTCTTGAGGAGCCCAACACACTGCTCTATCACAGACCGGTGGCACTGAGAGCCTCACTGTATCCGTCCTCTGCTTTGGTCTCAGGCATCTGCACTGCATCATCAACCATGACCTCAGGAGATATCCTTTGTCCCCTACAAGCCATTCCTTCAGCCTGGGGTGACCCTCAAATTCGAGGAATTTGCGATTGTCTGAGGATGCAGCTGCCATCCATGCTCTCTGGAAAATGGGCACACATGTGCATGAACCTCATCTGGTGGTCACACACCATCGAGTGGGACTCCATCCTGTTGATGAAGGGGACTCCTGTCTGAGCCACAGACGCTCAGAGTGACATGGGTGCAGTTGATCACCCCCTGCAGACCAGCTATGCTGCCAAATCCTGTAGCCCTCTCATCCTGCAGGGTGTGGTCCAGGTCAAAGAGGCCCTTGCATTGAGCACATTCGTCACTCACAGATGCATTTGAAAATTAAATGAAAAATGTGGCTGGTACGGGAATTGAACCGTGCTGCTGGCCTGCCTTGGTCTGCTTTCAAAGACAGCGATTTAGCCCAGTGTGCTAAACCAGCCCCATTTATGGGTGTAAGCCTGTGAAATGCCACACAGGTCACCCATTGAGCCCTGGAACGAGCCCGTCGCATAAAAGAGGAGGGTTGCCGTGACCTTCACGGCCCCAGGGAGAAGGTGTCCTCCACCTCTCTGTGGCACCAAGCTGGAAAGAATGCCGTACAGGTAATGCACAACCTCCATGATGAGTCAGAGTCTCCTTCGGCACATATCATTTGACAGCTCCATGAAGGACAATCTAGTCCTGTACACCTGTGGTCTCCTTCTGTGCCATCATGCCCCCTGAATGGCTTGTGCGACCTGAAACCCCTGAGCCTGGCCTGTGCCCCCTGGTCTCCTGGCGCTGGGTCTTTCCTGGGTGCTGCTGCTCATTGCTGCTGAAACCTGCGGGTGTCCAGTGCTGTAATAAGAAGAATGGCCAGCTCCAAGGATGAGAGAGAGAGAGACAGACAGACTGTCAGATTGGAGTTGCTTCTGCTTGACAATGGTACCTCTTCATACCCATTGGCCTCCCAGACCTGGAAGCAGCTAGCCCCACAACCAGTGCCGAATGCTCACTCACATCACAGACACTACACAAATCCTAAAAGCACAGGCTCCAATTTGCCTCCCCCATTTTTCTCTCAACAGGATCTGCTCCTTTGTAAATTTATGTATTTTCATTGGTATTCTCCTGTATTCTAATTGAATTCCTATTACACTGTAAATCAATATTCTGTGCTGTAAATGAATAACTATTGGTGAATGTTTAAATGGTGCAGGTTCTCCCTGTGTGTATACTCGCACACATACCGATACACTCAGGCAGTAAAGAAGGCAATGATACGTTGGCCTTCATAACGAGAGGATGTGAGTATAGGAATAGGGATGTTTTACTGCAATTGTATAGATGAGGCCGCACCTGGAGTATTGTGGGCAGTTGTGATGGTCTTATCTGAGGGAGAATGCTCTTGCTATGGAGGGAGTGCAGCGAAGGTTTACCATGGCTGATTCCTGGGATACCGGGACTGTCATATGAGGAGAGACAAAGTCGGTTAGGATTATATTCATTGGAGTTTAGAAGAGTTAGAGGGAATCTCATAGAAACTTATAAAATTTTAACAGGATTAGATAGGGTAGATTCCGAAAGAATGTTCCCCATAGTGGGGAAGTCCAGAACTAGAGGTCATAGATTGATGATAAGGGGTAAACCCTTTCAGACTGAGGTGAGGAGCAATTTCTTCAATCAGAGAGTCGTGAATCTGTGGAATTCGCTGCCACACAATGTAGTTGAGGCCAACATGTTGTGTAATTTCTAGGATGAATTTTATATATATTACTTGGGGTTAAATGAATTAAGGGATATTGGGGGGAAGGCGGGTTCAGGGTATTAAACTCTGATCAGCCCTGAATGGCAGAGCAGGCTCAAAAGATCAAATGGCGTCCTCCTATTTTTTATGTATGTTTCTATGTACCAGGCATACCAACGCTTGCCAATTCATGAGAGAACCCTCACTTGCAAACTCACGAGAGAGCTCTCAAATATTGGGATTTTATGACAGGCACATTTTTCTTCTTCTATTCTGCCACTGATGAATCAAGTAGGATGTATAGAAATTATAAAGAATCACATCAGGGATCACATAAAGGTGGTAGGAAAAAGAGACACAAGACAAATACAGAATCTATTTGGATAGAGACAAAAGGTAATCAAGGATCGATCTCACTAAAGATTTTATTACGATCCTGGACCAGACCCCAAAAGTGGTTGGGATACTGGACAGAACCCCCAATATTTTTAACTCTGTCAGACTGTGAAGAAAGGATACCTCGCTCCAGGAGTGATCTCACAAAAAATTGGGATACGGTATATTAAAACAAACATCATTACTAACATCATATTACAATATATTTAACATCACACAAGAAGTACTCCTTAAACAATGCTAATAAATACAGTGACACAATAACTCTTGACTGTTATCTTTATTCCCACTGAAACATCACGGCTCTCAATCCACTTTGAAATACAGTTAGCACTCAGGAATACCTGCTGTGTAGAGATGTCTGGATACTCTTTTTTGAGAATTAGAGATCTTTTGACAGTGCTTTAAAGAAAGAGATCTGACCTTCTCAGAACAATGCAGCTGAAGTCTTCAGAAACTCTGGTTGTATTTCTTCAGAAGCTGTGTAGGATCCTCCCCCAATCGGTGGGATGGCCCGATGCCGGCGCCAAGAACGGCGCGAACCACTCCGGCGTCAGGCCACCTGGAAGGTGCGGAATCCTCTGCACTTCCGGGGGGGTAGGCCGAGGGCGGAGGGGTTGGTGCCGCACCAACTGGCGCTGAAGGGCCGCCGTGGTCCCGCGCATGCGCACGACCCCGCTAGACGTCTGACAAGCCAGGCCCCGCCATGATGGACCATGTTCATTTCATGCCGATGGGACTGGGCGAAAACAAGCGGCCACTCGGCCTATCGGGGCCCGGAGAATTGGCGGGGGGCTGCTGCCAACGTCACCCGACTTGCACAGAGTAAACCTCGCCCCCCCCCCCGCCCGCAAACTGGCGCCGGAGAATATGGCAGCCAGCGTCGGAGTGGTGGGGCGGGATTCACGCCGCTCCCCCCCCCCCCCCCCCCCCCCCCCGGGATTCTCCGACCCGGCGGGCCATTGGAGAATCCCGCCCGCTGCTTCTCAGCTTGTTTCATCTACTTTCCAGCCACACAATACTGAACTTCTTGGTCAGAAATTGCTAATCTGTTTACAGACAAATATTTAACTTAACTGAACTGCAGTGAGAGCAGATGCTTGACTGCTGCTCACACCCCAATCTAAAACTCAACTAAACTGCTTTTCTGCAAAATGTCTGGTACCTTAGCTCCGGCCATTAATTTCACCATTTTACCAAGTTGAAGTCAATGTATCTAATTAACTCCACAGGAAACCCCCTTAATCCAAACAAAACTCCAAGCTTTTACAATGCCTTTATTTCCCCTCTGGCACCCAAAACCTTTCAAACCAAGATTCTTTAAAAACACTACTGCAGCAATTATACACACACTTCCCAGGCTATTAAGCCTTACTGCACCAAATATATATAACACCATGGGCGGGATTCTCCGTTAGCCGATGCCAAAATTAGGAAAGGCGATTGGGCTGAGAATCGGTTCCGACGCCAAAATCGAGGCAGGTGCAGATTTGATGGCAAATTGCAATGCTCCAGCACCTTTACAGCGGCGCCAATGCATTCCGGAACACATGTAATGTAGACACCGTTTGCATATCATTAGTGGGCCCAACCCAGTATTGCCCATGATAAATTGCCCTTAGTGTCCAAAAAAGATTAGTTGGGGTTACGGAAATAGGGTGGAGGTGTGGGGATAGGGTGGAGGTGTGGGCTTGGGTAGGGTGCTCTTTCCAAGGGCCGGTGCAGACTCGATGGGCCAAATGGCCTCCTTCTGCACTGTAAATTCTATGATTCTTATTTGTATATTCTTCGTCAACACCATATCTGGCTATTTTGGAGGAAAAGGCAAGGAATATAATAATGACATCATAGACTAGTCAAGTTAACCCTCTGTGGAACTTGGTCTAACATATTCAATTGTGCTACACTGCTTGTCTCATGCACCATCACCTCCAGCTGTGCTTGCTGGTTGTGTCTTGCAGACCTTGTGTTATAACTGGTAGGGAATTGAATGTTCCTTTGTACAATTGTTACCTCCAGCAGCACCTCCAGTGAGTTGTCTTCAAAGCGCCCATGACACCGGAGCCTTCCCCACTCTCTGCCCTCTGCTCAGGTTGTGCTTCAATTTTCTGGACTAGCAGCAGTCTCAGCAGTAGCTCTCCCCACACATTAAATCAGGCCCATTGCTGCCTCAGTCCCACCTCCTTCCCATCCTTGAGGTTGCTATCTGTGAGCAACTCTGTTGTTACTTGTGAATTAAAAATTACGGTGAAAGCAACTCTGGGTCAGTTGTTACTTGTGAATTAAAAATTACGGTGCGGGGTCTCCACCTGGAAATTCAAAATCCACCATTATCAGTTATCACACCAAAAATTCATAGGCTAGGTAGTGACTGTGGTGAGATAAGCACTGTAGTTATGTGTACTGCAGTAGGGGGATGTATGCCTGTACCTGTAATACAGGTTCCTCCGCTAAGCCCCTGCCGGCTAGCTCCGCCCACAGGGAGCTTATGTATAAATGTATGAGAGCTGCTCAGACCCTTAGTCTACTGTTGCAGATGGAGGGACAACATCGTACAGCAATAAAGCCTCTATTGTACTAGTCTCTCGGCTTTGAGTATAATTGTTAGCGCTACAATTTATTGCTGTACGATTTCCCAGTCACCATGGACATCAGAATCAAGCCTGACCGTCTGCAGCTGGATCCGCATTCGCCTCACGCCAGAAAAGACTTTGATCACTGGCTCGCAGTCTTCGAGGCCTACATCCCTTCAGCAGACCCTCCCTCGACGGAGGCTCAGAAAAAGCAACTCCTGTACTCCAGACTTAGCTCCAGCGTCTTTCCGCTCATTCGAGATGCGACCGACTACACCGCAGGTATGGAACTGCTCAAGGAGAACTATGCACCATCGGCGAACACCCTGTTTGCGAGGCATCAACTTTCTACTCGCGTCCAGCAGCCGGGTGAGTCGATTGAGGACTTCTGGAGGGCCCTTATACCTCTGGTACGAGACTGCGACTGCCGGGCCCTCACAGCCACGGAACATTCTGATTTACTCATGCGTGATGCCTTCGTTACAGGCATTGCTTCGGACCCCATCCGGCAACGACTGCTGGAAGGGGTCGCCCCCGACCTCGCGGCCGCAAAGGCCCTGGCGCTTTCCATGACGGCCGCCTCCCGTAGTGCGCAAACTTACTCCGCTAGCCACTCGGCCCACCCGTCCTACCCCTCGTGGACCCCGCAAACGGCTCCCCAGGCCCATCCGTCCTACCCCTCGTGGACCCCGCAAACGGCCCCCCCAGCAGCCGCCCCCGCGCACTATGCCTGCGCTGCCCGCCGCACCGCACCCCCTGGGGGTCCCCACTGTTACTTCTGCGGCCAACAGAAGCACCCTCGCCAACGCTGCCCGGCCCGCACAGCGACCTGCAAAGCTTGTGGAAAGAAAGGCCACTTTGCAGCGGTGTGTCAGTCCCGGACGGTCGTCGCTATCGCGCCGCCGGTCCCCACGCCTCAGCCGCTCCCTCAATGGGCTCCGTCGTCCGCTTCCCCCGACCCCACGTGCGATCAGTGAGCGCGCCATCTTTTGCCGCCCCCGCCACGTGCGCCCCATGGGCGCCGCCATCTTCATCCACCACAGCCATGTGCGTTCCATGGGCGCCGCCATTTTGTTCTGACCCCATAACATGCGCTCCATGGACGCCGCCATTTTACCCACAGGTACTGCGGATACCGCCATCTCGTCTCCAGGGGCCGCCATCACGGGACACGGGTCGCTACCGCTCCTCGTCGGACTCATCTGACTCAACCGCCGACCAACCACTGCTCGCCTCCGTTACGCTCGACCAGTCCCGTCCTCGCAACCTGGCACCCTCTTCCACATCGGTGCTGGTCAACGGCCATGTGACCTCCTGCCTCATCGACTCCGGGAGCACCGAGAGCTTCGTCCACCCGGACACGGTAAGGCGCTATTCCCTTGCGGTCCATCCCGCCGACCGGCAGCTCTCCCTTGCCTCCGGTTCCCACTCTGTCCCGATCCGGGGTTTCTGCCTGGTTAAACTTACTGTACAGGGCGTGGAATTCGACCGTTTCCGTCTGTACATTCTCCCCGACCTCTGCACTTCACTCTTACTAGGCCTGGATTTCCAGTGCAATCTCCAGAGCCTCACCCTCAAATTCGGTGGACCCCTACCTCCCCTCACCGTTTGCGGCCTCGCGACCCTCAAGGTCGAGCCTCCCTCCCTCTTTGCCAATCTGACTGTGGATTGCAAGCCCGTCGCCACCAGGAGCAGACGGTACAGCACCCAGGACAAGGCCTTCATCAGGTCCGAAGTCCAGCGGCTGCTTCGGGAGGGTATCATCGAGGCCAGCAACAGCCCTTGGAGAGCCCAGGTGGTAGTGGTTAAGACAGGGGAGAAGCACAGGATGGTCGTGGACTACAGCCAGACCATCAACCGGTACACGCAGCTCAACGCGTACCCCCTCCCCCGCATTTCTGATATGGTCAATCAGATTGCACAGTACCGGGTCTTCTCTACTATTGACCTGAAATCCGCCTACCACCAGCTCCCCATCCGTAAATCGGACCGTCCCTACACTGCGTTCGAGGCAGACGGTCGTCTGTACCAATTTCTGAGGGTTCCCTTCGGCGTCACGAATGGGGTCTCGGTCTTTCAGCGAGAAATGGACCGAATGGTTGACCGGTATGGACTGCAGGCCACCTTCCCGTACCTCGACAATGTCACCATCTGCGGCCATGACCAGCAGGACCATGATGCCAACCTTTATAAATTCCTCCGCACCGCATCTCTCCTTAATCTCACGTACAACAAGGAGAAATGCGTGTTCTGCACTGACTGCTTAGCCATCCTTGGCTACGTAGTCCAAAACGGACTACTGGGGCCCGATCCTGACCGCATGCGCCCCCTCATGGAGCTCCCAATCCCCCACTGCCCCAAGGCCCTCAAACGCTGCCTTGGGTTTTTCTCTTATTACGCCCAGTGGGTCCCGCAATACGCAGACAAGGCCCGGCCACTTATCCAGTCCACACATTTTCCCCTCTCGGCCGAGGCACAACAGGCCTTCGCCCGCATTCGATCTGACATAGCCAGGGTGGGGATGCACGCCGTAGACGAGACTCTGCCTTTCCAAGTAGAGAGCGACGCTTCAGATGTCGCCCTTGCCGCCACGCTGAATCAGGCCGGCAGACCCGTGGCATTCTTTTCACGCACCCTCCACGCCTCCGAAATTCGGCATTCCTCTGTTGAAAAGGAAGCCCAGGCAATCGTTGAAGCGGTGCGGCACTGGAGGCATTACCTGGCCGGCAGGAGATTCACTCTCCTCACTGACCAACGGTCGGTAGCCTTCATGTTCAACAACACGCAGCGGGGCAAGATCAAGAATGACAAAATCTTGCGGTGGAGAATCGAGCTCTCCACCTTTAACTACGAGATCTTGTATTGCCCCGGCAAGCTCAACGAGCCCCCAGACGCCCTCTCCCGAGGTACATGTGCCAGTGCACAAGTGAACCAGCTCCGTGCCTTGCACGAGAGCCTTTGCCATCCGGGGGTCACTCGCTTGTACCATCTGATCAAAGCCCGCAATCTGCCCTACTCCGTCGAGGAAGTACGGACAGTCACCAGAGACTGCCAGATCTGTGCGGAGTGCATGCCGCACTTCTACCGGCCAGATCGCGCGCGCCTGGTGAAAGCATCCCGCCCCTTTGAACGCCTCAGCGTGGACTTCAAAGGGCCCCTTCCCTCCACCGACCGCAACACCTACATCCTTAGTGTGGTCGATGAATTTTCTAGGTTCCCCTTTGCCATCCCATGCCCAGATATGACGTCTGCCACCGTCATCAAGGCCCTGGATTCCATTTTCGCCCTGTTCGGTTTCCCCGACTATATCCACAGTGACAGGGGATCCTCATTCATGAGCGATGAGCTGCGTCAATTCCTGCTCAGCAGGGGTATCGCCTCCAGCAGGACGACCAGCTACAACCCCCGGGGAAACGGGCAGGTAGAGAGGGAGAACGGGACGGTATGGAGGGCCGTCCAGCTGGCCCTATGGTCCAGGAACCTCCCAGCCGCTCGCTGGCAGCAGGTCCTCCCTGACGCGCTCCATTCCATTCGGTCGCTACTGTGCACCGCAACTAACAGTACACCCCATGAACGTGTTTTTGCCTTCCCTAGGAAGTCCACATCCGGAGTGTCGCTCCCGACTTGGCTCACGACTCCGGGCCCAGTCCTTCTCCTTAGGCATGTACGGCACCACAAGGCGGAACCCCTGGTGGACAAAGTACGCCTTCTCCACGCCAATCCTCAGTATGCCTACGTGGAGTTCCCCGACGGCCGCCAGGACACAGTCTCGCTCCGGGACCTGGCTCCCTCAGGTGCCGATCCCATGCCCACACCCCTTCCCGCGCCAACCCCAGCGCCCCCCTATTCGTCCCCATCAGGTCCATCCCTCATCCCCCTGCTCACCCTGGAGGACACGGAAGATTTTGGCTTGCTCTCGGAGTCATCCCGCCAGCAGCCAGAACCAACACCGCCAACACCTGCACCATCGTTGCCAGCACCGCCTGTGCCGACGTCACCACCACAGCTACGCCGATCACAGCGGAACGTTCGACCACCGATTCGGCTCAACCTGTAACCTGCTAACCAGATGGACTCTTGATTTTCCTTGTTGGACCCTCTTGTAAATAGCATCCTTTGTATTAGAGTTACATGTCACCCCCGCCAGACTCAATTTTTACAGGGGGTGAATGTGGTGAGATAAGCACTGTAGTTATGTGTACTGCAGTAGGGGGATGTATGCCTGTACCTGTAATACAGGTTCCTCCGGTAAGCCCCTGCCAGCTAGCTCCGCCCACAGGGAGCTTATGTATAAATGTATGAGAGCTGCTCAGACCCTCAGTCTACTGTTGCAGATGGAGGGACAACATCGTACAGCAATAAAGCCTCTATTGTACTAGTCTCTCGGCTTTGAGTATAATTGTTAGCGCTACAGTGACAAAAACAAATCCTGATGTGTTCTTTACAAGGTTGTTGGTGGAATGGCTGCATGCACACTAAGTACAATAGATTCCTTATGTGAACCTATATTTACAAAATCGCAAATGCTGGGATTGGGACGATTGCTGGATTCCTAGTTACAGTCATTCTCTGACAAATAAAGTGCGAAGCATAGGTTTGGGGTCCAGAAAGAAACAGAGAAGCTGGGATTTTTCCTCATACTATGTTCAGCACAACACCATTTAACCCTTATTTAGTTATTTATTCACCTTCACCAGGAGCTCCATGTGTACCCAGTATATTATTGTTTCTATAGCCATAGAAGGCCCAGAGCACACTTTTGAAGTTGAGCAAAATTGAGTTCACAGGTGTGCACTAGTTGTTGCATTCAGACATTCTCCAACATCACTCTGTTAAGAGCACACTTAAGTTATTTTGCTACCTATTCTTTGAATTAGATATTTTAAATGGTAGACATCAGAGTTTCTGTTTCTTTCAAAATTGAACAAGCCAAGGTCACACCAATACAGAGTCATTTGGTTTAGCTGGTTTAGCTCACTCAGCTAAATCGCTGGCTTTTAAAGCAGACCAAGCAGGCCAGCAGCACGGTTCGATTCCCGTACCAGCCTCCCCGGACAGGCGCCGGAATGTGGCGACTATGGGCTTTTCACAGTAACTTCATTGATGCCTACTCGTGACAATAAGCGATTTTCATTTTTTCATTTCATTTTCATTTGCAAAGATTTCTGTGTCCATCGTAACGCTGAAAAAATCCAGGCGCTTGTCAGGTTTTATATGTGACTCCTCTGTTAATATAGGTGACGAAAATATTTGCAGCAGTACTCCTGATCTCACGCCATTGCTTTAGAAATTGTGGAGAAATTGTGTTAATGGCTAAAAACTGCCATTTACATCAATCCAGAGTTTCGTCTGATCTTCCTTTGAAATTACAATGGCAGATTGGCACAATTCTCTGCAAAATTACAAGTGACTGTTTTACGATGTACTGAGAGTATGAAAGGCACAATATAACTTTCCATTTGATTGAGACCAAGATGCTCCAGGGTCATAGCTCATCTATATTTCTTGTGATCAAAAAGCTCTGACGCCTTTCCAACACTACATTATTTATGACTTTTCTGCCATCCTAGTCCCTGTTCCTGTGGTAACTGTGCATTTTTAAATCAAACTGGTTAGTGTCGCCACACCTTTTTTTTTACAAAAGTGTTTAAAATAATTTTACTTCTGATCTAAATTGTGGATTGTCACACTGTTTATGGTAGATGTTGGCGTATATGTCAACGTTTGAACCCTTGAAAAATCCCTCCAAAACCAATGGTTGACTTAGACACCGGCTATAAAAGTGAAACACGGCTGTGGGTGGTTGCTATCTTTTTTGGTTGTCAGGCGAGGTTTGCTCTGTGTGGGTGTGTCTTAAACGCCTGCACATCTTTGCAACATATTGTCTACTTGATCCCCCGCACCCAGTTATAAGCTGCCGGTAAGTAAAACATCCATATGTGGGTGAGAAATTGAAGCTAACTACTATTGCAGGGAGGTGCAAAAACATGGGGCTGGATTCTCCGTTCCAGAGGCGAAGCGCCGACGCCAATGGAGGAACCTTGGTGTTTCACAACGTGAAAATCGGCACGAAACCCTCACCGATTCTGCTATTGGTGAGGGGCTAGCACTGGCGCCGCTTGAAACACCCATGGAAAATGGTTGGAGAATCGCCGGGTTGTGCAGGGCTGACAAGCTGCAGCCGCGCGTACGTCTACACCCCCCACACACGCACCGGTCGTGCCGGAAAAGATGGCGCTGGCCATGCTGGACCACATATCCGCCTACCCCGACCTCACAGCCCACCTCTTGACCACCCCCCACCACTCCCCCCTGCCCTGGTGGAAGCGCCCCGGCCAACGGCACAGATCTCGGCCGAGTGTGGCAGTGGTGGACACTCCGCATGGCCTCTGTCCACGCAGGCGGCGCGCCAGGCTCCCGACCACTGGGACCACACATGGCCCGCGCCTTCGGGAACTTGGCTCCTTGGAGGCGGAGCATTATAGGTGGGCCAGCTAATCGCATACCAATGGGGCTGCAACTGCACGCAGTGTGCGTCCCGATGATGCTGATTTGGAGGGGGCGGAGCACCAGCCCTGACCCTGGTGTCGGGAACCATTTTCCGCCCGATTGCCGTTCCCGATTTCAGCGCCGAGCTACAGAGAATCCCGCCCATGATTTTTGGGGTTAGAAAATGGGACAATCTTACCCATGATCTACAGTATAGTATTTGTAAAGTGTTTGTCGGTGAATTTTTACAAACTTTGTACAATAACAAATCTTTTCAATAACTAAACAATTTTGTTCTGAGATTCAAATTATTGAGGAGAGCTTTATTCCTGGATGCAGTGCGTAAGCATTTTTAGATAAATATTTTTGTTTTTTGTTCCGTCCTCACTCCCTTTGGCCTTGCACCATCAAACTTTTTGTCAATTAAACTCACCTGCCTTCCACCCTATCATAGACCATCCCTTTTGTTCTTTTTCCTACCTTCTCGTCTTTTGATGAATCTGTACTTGCTTAAAGCCTGTTACATCTTTAATTTTTCCAAGCTCTGAAGAAAGGTTGGTGCTAGGGTTTTACAAACACTTAACAGAACTAAAATTTATCGTTTTGAAATACATGGTTGGCATGCGAGGACAGTCTACACAGTTGGGCATATAGTCGAAAAGGCATTAAACAGTCAACATTTTCCAAACACAATGGCTGGGATTCTCCGCCGGCGGGATTCTCCGTCATGCCGGCGCCCGGGGGTTTCCCGTCGGCGTGGGGGTGCCCCACAATGGGAAACCTCATTGACCGGCTGGGGTAACGGAGAATCCCGCCGGCCGGTCGGGGCAGAAATGTAGCGCAGCAGGGCAGAGAATCCCACCAAACATTTGTGCACTCAAGTTAAATTTATTTAGATAAAAGAAAATTACTGTGGATTCTCTAAATTTATTTAGAGAATGCTGAAAAATCATTTCACCAGGTTTGCTAAATACTGTAAATGATTTTTGATGGCAAAGGCAGGAAATATGTTTGGCTTGAAAACTGTTTTTAAAATTTATTTTAATAGTCTTCATTTATCAATATGTAGAAGCACAATGGACCCAATATTACGTAAATAGTTCTCACAGTGTATGCTGCAACCATTGAATTGAGGTTCAGAGATAAGGGGCGCGATTCTCCGCTCTCACGCCGGTTCGGAGAATAGCGGGCCGCGCATATTTTCACGGCGACGCTGGTCCGACGTCCTCCCGCTATTCTCCGAACCCCGCACAAACTACACATCGGCATTCCCGGCAAAGGCCTCGAAAGACCCCCCGACACGACCAGAATCCCGACTTATTGGCCCCCCGCTATTCTCCGGCCTGGATGGGCCGAAGTCCCGACGTCCTCACGCACTGTTTTCACGACGGCCAACACACCTGCTTTTCAAGTTCGTCAAACAGTCGTGCTGGCTGACGAGAGCTTCGAGTAGGTGAGCGCACCGCTCAGCGCACTGCTGGAGTCTGGCCACAACGGGGAAGGCATCCCCGAGAACGGGAGGGGGTCCAAAGCGGGGGGGGGGGGGGGGGAGTGTGGGAGACGGAGGGGGGGGAGTGTGGGAGACTGAGGGGGGAGTGGGGGAGAATGAGGGGGGAGTGGGGGAGACTGAGGGGGGAGTGGGGGAGACTGAGGGAGACTGAGGGGGGAGTGGGGAGACTGAGGGGGGAGTGGGGGAGACTGAGGGGGGAGTGGGGGAGACGGAGGGGGGAGTGGGGGAGACGAGGGGGAGTGGAGGAGACTGAGGGGGGAGTGGGGGAGACTGAGGGGGGAGTGGGGGAGACTGAGGGGGGGAGTGTGGGAGACGGAGGGGGGGAGTGTGGGAGACTGAGGGGGGAGTGGGGGAGACTGAGGGGGCGAGTGGGGGAGACTGAGGGGGGAGTGGGGGAGACTGAGGGGGGAGTGGGGGAGACTGAGGGGGGAGTGGAGGAGACTGAGGGGGGAGTGGGGGAGACGGAGGGGGGAGTGGGGAGACGGAGGGGGGAGGGGGGGAGACTGAGGGGGGAGTGTGGGAGACGGAGGGGGGAGTGTGGGAGACAGGGGGAGTGTGGCAGACGGAGGGGGGGAGTGTGGGAGACTGAGGGGGGGAGTGTGGGAGACTGAGGGGGGGAGTGGGGGAGACGGAGGGGGGTGGGGGAGATGGAGTGGGGGAGACTGAGGGGGGAGTGGGGGAGACGGAGGGGGGAGTGGGGGAGACTGAGGGGGGAGTGGGGGAGACGGGGGGGGGGAGTGGGGGAGACGGAGGAGGGGGAGTGGGAGTGGGGGGGGGTAGGGAGAGAGTGAGCGAGTGACCCGTCCAACCCCGGTTACAAAATGTCTGCCACCATGCCATGGCGTGCCGGTCACGAGGACACGGCTGCTGTTTGCCCTGTGGCTTACGGCCACAGGCCACTGACGCACCGGTGAAGAGGACGTAGTTAACTGCCCGTTGGATGCAGAAAGTGACCAGGGGTTAGGCTGCCCGCGTGTCAGCAGCGCGACCAGGCCACCGGGACACACAGGTATCCCATGGCAGGCGGCTGCCGAGGTGTCGACTAACCTCCGTCTAACATGTCCCGTTTCTCTCCCCCCACCACCCTTCTGTAGGTTAGCACAATGTATGTGAACAGAACGGCTATGTTCAGCGCAGTGGTTGGGGCCGCTGCACTGCATTTGGAGATGCAGCAGCATCCACAGCCACAACCCGCAGTGGATGCAGGGCCAGCTGCAGCAGCAGAGGGAAGGGCCGAGGAGTTGCCAGTCATCGAGCAGCATGGGGAGGAGGAGGAGGGAGAGGAAGAGGAGAGAGCGAGGGTGCAGCCACGGCACCAGAGGCGACGACCAAGGCCGAGGGTGTACCGTGTCCGGATCTCTTTCCTAACAACGACGGACATCACCTGCAGGAGGAGACTCCGGCTGCGTAGGCGGACGGTGATACATATCTGTCACCTCGTGGCGCACCTCGCCCCACGTGGAACGGGAGGAGGAACGCGATCCCGGTTGCCATCAAGGTGACGGTCGCTCTTAACTTCTATGCGACCGGCTCCTTCCAGTCTCCGAGCGGGGACCTCTCCAGGATCTCCCAGTCATCGGTTCACAGGTGCACCTGGGATGTGACCGACGCCCTCTATGCCATCGCCGATCGCTACATCACCTTTCCCGAGCTCCGAGCAACTCAAGACTCACGAGCTCGTGGATTTGCAGCGTGGCCGGGATACCGATGGTGCAGGGGGCAATCGATTGTGTTCACGTCCCCATTCGCCCGCCTGCAGGGGACAGGGAGGTGTTCACAAACAGGAGGGGGACATACTCCATGAATATCCAGGTGGTATGCGACTCCCACATGACGTTCATGAACATCTGTGCAAGGTTCCCAGGGAGTGTGCATGACTCCTACATACTGGCGCAGTCGTACATCCCTGTGATGTTTGAGGGACGTCCCCCCGGCTGAGGGGCTGGTTGCTAGGCGACAGGGGTTATCCGCTGAGGTCTTGGCTGATGACGCCTATACGGAAGCCTCAGACCAATGCGGAAACACGATACAACGAGGCCCATGCAGCAACCAGGGGTGTGGTGGAGCGCTGCCTTGGCCTCCTGAAGATGAGATTCAGGTGCTTGGACCGCGCCGGAGGGGCCCTGCAGTACCAGCCCAACAGGGTCGCTCGCATTGTTGTGGTCTGCTGTGTGCTGCACAACATCGCGATGCAGAGGGGAGATGACCTGCTGCAGGAGGCGGAGGGAGAAGCCAGTGGCAGTGGTGCCAGCACAGAGGAGGAGGAGGAGGAGAGGGAGGAGGAGGAGGAGGAGGAAGCTGGCGGAGTGGCGGACGCAGCACGCAGACACGACCCAGATGCTTGTGATGTCCAGGAGGCGGCACGACGGACCCGGCGAGGACGGCGGGCACGCGACGCCTTGGTGGCAGCACGGTTCACGCGTCGCATGCGACGTCCCCGCTGAACACGCCAAACCACCACCTGCATCGCTAGTCATGCAGAGGGTCAACACACAACTGCCACCACCACAAGCCCCCCACCCCCTCTCAGTGTACACTGCTCCACTTCGACATCACCCTTATCACTGGGTACAGACGGTATGGCACAACATTGATGGCTGTGTCAGCGGGTGTGATCAGTGCCATGTGGAATGATGACAGCCCGCTCTGCGAAGAGCTGTGAGCTCAGAATCATTAGAGAGAGTCTGACCCATGGCAATAGCTGAACCATCCACCTTGGTGGCCGCTGAGTTCATCACAGACACTCCATCACGTGCCCGCGTGGGCTAGCTGTGGGAGGGGGTGGGGGGAGGGGCAGGGACTGCACACCCGGCACCGAAGTTTCACCGCTCGTCAAACCCAGCGACACTCGGTCACCATCACGATTCCTGTGGCTGTGGAACAATCACACGGTATTACAAGTAAGGTGGAACAGTGCGTTTAATGTTAACAATAATTTACAGGTGCCCTAGCCCCTACAACTAAACTGTGCCCTTCACCCGTGCCAACTTACTCAGTGTCTCTCTTTTTTGCCTTACGGGCCTTACCACTACATCTCAGTGATTCCCCAGATGATACAGCAGGAGTGGAGGAGGACTGCTGCGAATCGCCCCCTTCGACTTGTTTCTCCTTCGGCAAGTGTTTCCTGGGGTGACCCGGCCTTGATGGGCCAGGCTGCTCTGCGGGCGTCTCGGGTGACGTTGTGCCACCCTGCTCTGCCTGCTGCCCACCCGATGCACCAGGGATGGGACGGGGGGAGACCGAGAATTCCGGGACGTCCCGTGATGGAGTTAATGGGACGGGCCCCGAAACCTGCTCCTCCCTCGGGGAGCCCAGTGGCCCCCGGGCCTCACTTTGGGACAGAGGTGCGAGCGGGGAGGTGCCCCGTCGCGCCACCGACACCTGGCGCTGCCAGTCCTGGAGGCCTGCAACGGTATCCATCAGGATCCGAAGGTTCGCAGAGACGGAGTCCAGGGAGTTAGACATTCCCGCCAGGGACTGTGCGATCTCAACTTGTGCGTGCACGATGCCATCCAGCACATGTGTCAGGCGGTTGATGCTCTCCGCGACTGACTGCTGGGACTGTGCCATCGACTGCTGTGACTGTGCCATGGCGTGCTGCGACCCAACGCCTTGCATAACCTGACCCATTGCCTCCACCGCGGATGCCACCCGTGCGGTGTTGGCCTGGGTTGCTGCCATGAGCGGCACCACTCCCTGCTCGTGGACGCGGTTCGACTCCTCTAACAGCATCTGCAGAGTCTGGAAGACAGGCCTCGTCCCGTCATTGTGTCCCTGGGTTTCTTAATGCATCGGCTGTGCGGGTGGGTTGAGAAACTCCAGGAACTTGGACAACGTCTGGGAGCCAGCTGGATGCTGGGCCTGGCCTGCCCTCCGCCAGTCCAGCCCCTCGGCTGCTCCGACCTCCACCTGCTGTACCTGCTCAGCTGTGATGTGCGACCCAGACTGTGACCCAGGAGCCTCACCACTAAATAGGCCAACCGGGGTGAGTGTCTCTGGGATGGTGGACGGTGTGGGAGATAGCTGTGCCGCAAGCTCGAGGCCGTCTTGGGTGGACGCCTCCTCTATGTCATCGGCCCGCTGAGAGGCCGCAAGGCGTTCGCGGACCATTTCTCTCTCTTGCTCTGTCGCCACCCTCTGGGCGTCCTGCTCCACAGATTCGGTTGGGGAGGATGGGACTCCCCGCTGATCGGGCACCATCTGTCGTGCGGCCCTGGGTGAGGTGGGGGCAGATGCCTGTGTCCGCCTGGAGGCAGACGGCCCTGGTCGTTCGGCATCACGTCCTAGGGAAGAGAATGAAACGGGTTATTTAGAGACGCTCGGCGGGCGCTGGACGGTCCCAGTGGGCAGGGTGTGAAGGGACAGAGGATGGGGGAGGTGTTCCAGTGGGCAGGGTGTGTGAAGGGACAGAGGATGGGGGAGGTGTTCCAGTGGGCAGGGTGCGTGAAGGGACAGAGGATGGGGGAGGTGTCCAAGTGGGCAGGGTGTGTGAAGGGACAGAGGATGGGGGAGGTGTTCCAGTGGGCAGGGTGTGTGAAGGGACAGAGGATGGTAGAGGTGTCCAAGTGGGCAGGGTGTGTGAAGGGACAGAGGATGGGGGAGGTGTCCAAGTGGGCAGGGTGTGTGAACGGACAGAGAATGGGGGAGGTGTTCCAGTGGGCAGGGTGTGTGAAGGGATAGAGGATGGGGGAGGTGTCCAAGTGGGCAGGGTGTGTGAAGGGACAGAGGATGGGGGAGGGGGGGTGTTTGTCATGCAGGGTTGTCTCACTTGTTGCAGCTCCTCCAACCTCGCATTGCGTGATCTCCCGGGTGGCAGATCCCCCAACAAGGTCCAATGCCCTCTGCTCAAACGTGGTGAGGGGGTGCAGGATGGGCGAACCCCCTCCAGTCTTGTTCCGCTCACGGGTGTTGTGAGCGGTCTTGTCCTGTTGGGGGAGGGGGCATAGGTAGATCATTACAATACGGCAGGTATCAGCAGTCCGTTCAGCTACTGGCACAGTTTGGGGGTCAAGTTGTAATAAGACCATTGCACCTCTCCACGGGGGCCAGAGCGCTGGTTCTGTGACTACTTTGTGAACCACCCTCAACTCACTCTGCCCCAATCCCCCTCCACCCCCCCGTGCCGGGGGGGGGGGGGGGGGTGGTAGGTGGGTGATTAAGTAAAGGGGGAGGGATGGTTGTGACCCGGGGGCACCCTCTTGGCACTCACCCCGGCAGCCCTGGTGAGGTCGTGCATCTTTTTCCGACATTGCTCTGCAGAGCGAGGGGTCTGCCCCACAGCACTGACGGCAACAGCCACCTCACGCCAGACCTGGCGCACCGCGCTGGCAGGGTGGCGATGCCCTCCACGTGGGCAGATGATGCCCCTCCTCTGCTCGATTGATTTGAGCAGCGTCCCCACGTCAGTCTCCATGAATCGCGGGGCTGCTCTCCTGAGCTCCGACATCCTGACCTACAGTTTCTGTGCTCGCCCGCGCCTTTTTACGGCATCGGGCGGCGTCACGTGGGCGTGTTCGTGTCGTCGTCGCGTTCCAGCGTCATCGCGCACGTGATTGACGCGTCCCCGTTCCTAGCCCATTTCCCGGGCGTGAATACATCGGGAACTGGGCCGTGTCGGGCCGTCGCAAAAGTCGGCCGTGATTTTCTGCGGGTGCGGAGAATCGCGCCCAAGATCCTGATCCTGTTGTTGTTGGGCATCACGCCAAAGTTTTTTTTACCTGATGCCCTGGTCATAACATGCAACTTTGCTTGCATCCGTGTTTTTTTGACTAGGTAGGTTTTTGTGAACTGGAACTTAAAGTAATAAAACTATGTGTGGATTTCTCCCAAGCCCCATCAGTGGGTTCGATGGCGGGTGTTAGGGGGAGAATATGGCGGGAGGCCCAGAAATCGGTTTCATGCTGGGGTGAATTTGCAGTGGGGATCTTCTGCTGATCCCCGCCATGGTGGGTCAGAAAACCCACAAGAGGCTGTTGTGAATCTCATTTGGATCCATTGATGAGCTGCAAATGAAAGCCTGACCAACCCCCCCCATGCCAGATTCTCTGCAACGTCTGCAGCATGCCAATGTTGAAGCAGACATAGGCAACTACCTCAACCCTTGACCTCAGAAGCCGATGTGAAACCGAATTACATCCCCAACGTCCAGCACTAAATGTCCACGTCACCCCACCCACATCTCAGAGGCATGAGGATGACCCAGTAATGTAAACATCATGTAATGTAAATGAGATTGAGTCTAAACAATTAATAGACAGGACTTTGCTTTGGACAGTGAAAATAAAACTCATATTTGCACCAACACATAGAATCATAGAATTTACAGTGAGTGCAGAACACAAATTGTCAATTTTATTGAAGTATGTTTCTAATAATCTTTTTAGGGGCTGATGTTTAAGTCAGAGATTTATTTTCTCTTCCTATTTAGTTTTTATTTTTGATGGGTGTAGGAAGGCAGGGATGTCCATCGGGAGTTAAATATTCTCCCACTTTTTGTACTCTCAGTTAATGCTCCCAGATAGCACGGAGCAGTTTCAGAATAAACTGCCTTTTACAGTTCCTCAATAAAGTACTTATCCCCAAACTCAGAAGATCACTGTTTATTTGTATGTGCACCTTCTTAATTTCCCAAATAGTTGCCAGTAACCAAGCCTGTGATTTTGTGTGAGTTTACGAACTGAGACTGCTCTAATTTATTTCTCAAGAATAACTAAAACAAAAAGACTTTCATTTCATCAGTAAGCAGTGTGGACTAGATATAAATCCTCATGTGAAAGGACAGTTCTGTTATTCATTGCATTGCCAATCGTAAGCCTCTCCCCCATTATCACTACTTCTGGACAATAAAATGAGCAGAGATTCTATTTCACCCCTCTGCCAAGGTTGTTATCGATTTGTTCATTCGTGTTATGTGAGTGAACTTGTCCCCCCGGCCGCCTCTGCTCGTTAGCACACATACAATTGGCGTTCCTCCATGTGCAGAAGTGATTTTATTTTCTGTTGTACTTAAATCCCTCAATTCAATGAAGAGTTGTAAATTCTGCTGGTTCTGATGCTCCCGATTGGTCGCTGGGGTTAGATAAAATGCTGATGGATTTGTTCGGCGGAACTGCTCTCTGATGTTGATGGAATGGCCTCAAGCTGTGTGCGGAGTTCCAAGACGGAAGATCTTTGTGAGGGAATAGGTGAAATGAAAATTTAAAGACTGATAACTTTTACGAAGCAGAACATCACTGAGGGGATGGACTTTATATTAAAAGTACTGGGCCTCACGTATTTGAAAGTTGAGTTAACGTACCCGAAATGATGGCATAAAAGTGACATTTCAAATTCATAGCTGCTCTTTATGGTTAAAGCCGGAATGTACCCGGAGATGGATCCCCCCCCATTTTTAGAGAATGGGTAATCATGCATGATAATCATGTATGTTTACTATATACTTCAAGGGGTGGATTTTCCGCTTCGCTACCCCGGAAGCGAGAATCATGCAAAATGGAAAAAAAAACATTTTATGCCCGCCGCTGATTCTGATGCCATGCCCGCCCTCGCCGGCAGCGATACCGAATTCGGCACCCCGTGACGGCGGGTCCATGAAAAATCCCTATTTGCAGGGATTTAAATATCATTTGTGGCTCAGACACTTTATGCCCCCTCCCCCGCCTGATGCTCCACCCCCCTAAGGCGTAAATCCCACAGGTGTGAATGAATGCAAGTATTCATAAGCTGGTACCATGGCTGTTGAGGGAGAGCGGGAGGCAAAGAAAACTCTGAAAAGCCTCAGAAATTGTCGGGCTTGCTGTTGGCGGTGGCTACCTGGGCCGGGAGAAGTAACGGGGAATGACTTAAGTCAGTAAACCCGGGGTGTCCCCCTCGGGATCAGGGTCGCTTTGCTCAGACCGCCATTGCTGCAGTATGTGTTTTAAACATACCCTTTTGGTGCTACTTACAGGGTCCTGGCTGCTCGCTGTGTCCCGTGAATGCTCAGAGAGCCCATGGTCATTAGGTAGGCCACCCAGACCACCCCTCTGAACACCTAGTACTCCAGCTGTTTAATCAAAGAGGTGGGCGTGGCCAAACTCAATCAGTGTCCCACCAGGTGTTGGCGCTCCTCAGAAGCACTGCCCATGGTAGAGGAAGCAGGGGATTAGCCGAGCTCACTCCAATCAAGTGAAACCTGCACCGAGACCTTTGGAACCCTCCCTGGTTCTCTGCCCCTTTCAGGGCAAAGGCCTCACCAATGACACCCACCCCTGAGGATCACTAGTTGGCTCCTCCTGCTGAGGCTGGCAACGCTGACTGCCTCTGTCAACACCTTCCATGAGCTCTTCAGGACAGACTTGAGTCTGTGGCCTCTCCTTGGGAAGAGGCTGTCCTACCTCTCTTTGCTGGTATGGAGCTGTGGGTCCACTTCAGACTCCCAGACTCAATGGGGGGGGGGGGGGGGGGGGGAGGAGGGTGTTGGAGCCCGCTCCATAGCTGCAATGAGTGTGTGGTAAGTGGAGCGCTCAAAAACAGCTCCAGCTGTCAGGCTCTATGGTGCTAATTCCAGCCTGAGTGGTTATAACACCCGCTGGACTGGGAATTGCTCTCAATTTATGTCGGCAGAGTGTTGCCCCATTTAAATGTCCTGACGCGCTTACAGAATAGTGCCTCCGACGGAAATGCCAGTTGCACACTATTCAGTCCTGGCGGGAACATCTAGGGTGCAATCGAACAGAATTGCAACAGAGTCCCTTGTCATGAGCGTTTAGCGGGGTGTTTTCTGGCGCTCTCAGCACCAAGAAACACCATGCGATCTGAAAGGACTTTGTTGCTCTACTCACCTGAACTCCTCAGCACAGGAGGAAATCGCGACGCCAACTCTCGACCTCCCCCAACATGACACCAGACCCCAAAAGCCCCAACTCACCTATAAGGGGGTCTTTGGGGGCCCCCATACCCCACCTACCATGGGTACAGCACCCCCGGGACCACTCCACACCTGGAAAAAATACCAATCTGGCACCTTGGCACTTGCATCCTGCCACCCTGACAGTGTCACATGGCCACCTTGGCAGTGCCAGACTGGCAGTGACAAGGTGCCCGGGTAGCACCAGCAGTGCCAGGATGCCACCCTGCCATAGGGCAACCACCTAGGGGCCTCCAATCCCCATGGAAGACCCCCACCCTCCCCTCACCGAGTGCCATTCTGTCTGGTCACCGTTTGTGGGGACCAGCACTGAACGGCGCTTGCTTGAGGTTTCTGAGGCAAAGGGTCTCAGTAGATCAGGCGAGCTGCATTTTCTTATATGCAGATTTGCCAAAATATTGATCCCGCTCGCAATTTGGTGGGTTTCAGATGTCGGCGTCTCACAAGATCCCATTAGACCTGTCAAGGTGTGGTAAGATGGATTGATCCCGGAAGAGCGATCTCCTGCCATCGACCCCTGCTCGGGCGCAACACAGCTAGAAGATCACGGCCGTAGTCTCCCAAACAGAGAATTCCGCCCCAAATCTTAGCGTTTGATTTGTGCTGGTGGCAGGATGTAGATGAGCACATTCATCTCTCCATCAGTCAAACACAGATTCATAAATAATTAAAACAGCTGGTAAATTTTTATATTAATATTAATTTTCCTGTTCCAAATGACACAAATATTCCTCGTGACAAAGTAAAACTGTAATCTGACTATTTAAAACCAGTTAAATAGATGGATGTTTGATTAAACAGTAAAGAAATCCATGGCCTGCTTTTAAAGGTTAATGTGCCAATTTTGTGTCAGAAGGACCTGTTGGCAAACTTACAAATGGCATCTTGCAAATGCTGAGGTGTTTAATTGAGAGATTAGCAGATTATATAATTGCATATCTGTCGAGTAAAAATTGAATTCTTCAGCTGTTAGCTTGTTGCCCAGTAATCAGGAAGAATAGTTTGTGCTGCCTTTTTCTCTGCTAGGCAATGAATTGGATACTATTTTCATATGATTATTTAAAAGTAGGTTGTTCTAAAATTGTTTGATTTAAGGCACCTCCAGGGAGTTATTTTGTTTCACGGACTGCTCTCTTACTTCAGGTTTCAGCATGTTGCCATGGTAATGAAAAACCCATTTTCAATTTTTCAATTTTCAATAATAATGCTGCTTTTCCCTTATGAGTTGCCTTACTATTATTATTATACAAATATAGCTCCATTTGTATTTCCATTGATTACCACGTGCTGTTGTTCCGTGACGATGTCAGAGAATGGCAGTGGGGTACATGAAGGCTCTGAAAATATGCAGTAAGGTGTTTGTGAGATCTGCTCAGAGTTTACGTTGTATTTTACAGCACAGGAATAGGTTACACAGCCCAACTAGTCTGTACCACTGTTTGCATGCATGCAAACCATCTTCCACCCTTTTTCATTTATTTTAGCCCAATCAGCATATCCTTCCATTCCTCCTTATGCATTTATCTGTTTTCCCCTTGAATGCTTTATGCTGGTTGCCTCAACTACTCCCTGTGACGGTGAGTTCCACATTCTGAACACACTCTGAGTGGATCATGTTTCCCCAAATTCTCCAATGGCTTTAATAATGCCTATCTTATATTTATGGCCCCTGGTTTTGGTCTCCCCGCAAGTGGAAGCATCGTCTCTACATCTACTCTATTGAACCCAGATGGATCTCTATCAGATCACTCCTCCATCTTATCATTTCTAGAGAAATGAGACCCAGCCTATTCAATTTTTTCCAGATCTGTGTTTTTTAATTCTGATTCTGACGAGGTCAGCATTCGTTGCCTAGGCCTAATTGCCCTTGAACTGAGTCGACCAAATTGCTGTGGGTCTGGGATCATGGGCGGGATTCTCTGATCCTGAGGCTAAGTGTTGACGTCATTGGAAACGCTGTCGCGTTTCTCGACGGCGTCAACATGGCCTCAGGATCGGCAATTCTGGGCCCTACAGGGGGCCAGCACGGCACTGGAGCGACCCACGTTGCTCCAGCTGCCGATCCCCGGCATCAACTGAGCGCCGTGGGGTCCGCGCATGTGCAGTGGCACTGGCGCCAACGCGCGCATGTGCAGTGTCTCCCTTCTCCGCGCCGGCCCCAATGCAACATGGCATCGGGCTAAAGGGGCCGGCGGGGAAGAAAGGAGGCCCCCAGCCCGAGAGGCCGGCCTGTCGATCAGTGGGCCCCGATAGCGGGCCAGGCCACAATGGAGGATCCCCCTCCCGCCCCCCACAGGCCGCCCCCGGACCCTTCCACGCCGTGGTCCCACCGGCTGAGAGCAGATTAGAACGGCGCCGGCGGGGCTCCGGTTTTTTGTAATGGCCCATCCAGGCCTGAGAATCGGCGGGGTACCACGTAGAGCGGCCCCTGACCGGCGCCGCGCCGACCACGCCGGCGCCAATGGCGCGGTGAATCGCTTCCCAGTTGGATTTGAAGCCATGTTCCCAGAGCAATTTACTGGCCTCTGTGTTATACAGACCAGTTGGGCCCGGCCCTGGGCTGAGAGAATCCCGCCCCATATGTGCGGATGGTAGATTTCCCTCCCTAAAGGGCATTAAAACAATCAACAATGGCTTCATGATCTAGCTTTATAACCCAGATAGAATTTACATTCCACCAGCTCCCTTAGTTGGATTTGAAGCCATGTTCCCAGAGCAATTTACTGGCCTCTGTGTTACTAGCCCATATTATCATTGCACCACCATCTCCCCATACCTCTCAGTTCTGGTATTGTCCTAGAAAATATTTTTTTGCACTTTTCCCAATGACTCAATTTTCTTTTCATGACATGGAGACAAGAACCATTCCATTTTTTCCAAAAGGTCTAACTAATGTTCTCTAAAAGTATAACATAACCTCTCTGCTTTTCTATTCCATCCCTTTGGAAATGAACCCCAGTGATCTTTGTTTTTTTAATGGTTTTATCAACCCTTACTGCTAATTTTAATATTTTGTTTGTCATGCCCCTGATCCCTCTGCTCCTCAACCCCATTGAGCTACTTATTTTCCAACGAGGACATGGCCTCCTTTTTTTTCCTGTCAATTGCATGCCCAGATTTTGTCACAGTCTTTCCCTGCATTAACTATACCTTCCAACACGTGATTGTCTGCATATTTTCAAACAATATATCCTATTCCTGAGTCATCGTCATTTATGGTTATGGTAAAAAATGATGATCTCATCACTGATCTTTGTGGAGCACCCCTTCCCACTTATAGTCAGTCAGATAGTGAAGTAAGATTTTGATGTAAATAAATTAGCAATGGTTTTCCTCTCTGTCATAATTACATCTCTGTTGATGTAATATTCGGAGGATGGGTTTTCTGCCCCTGACCTTAGGAGATTTCATAATGTCAGAATAATTAGAGTAAATTTATGTGGGTTCCTGATTCTGTTCCTGGGTTATCTGCCTGAGGTGGTGGGAAACAAATGACTACTCATAATCGCCCCCTTCATTGCAATAGAGTGCCCGTAGCACCTGTTATGATTCGTTCCCAGACACCTAAGTTGTTTAGTTCAGGACCAATAACATTTGTTCAAAGTAGGCAAGGTTTGAGATTTAAAACACATGCTCGCTAAAGAAAGCCAAATGTTTCCATGGATTTTGATCAAACAAATATAAACTTTACTATACAAGATCAGATAGATCGAACAATTTACAATATCTATCTCATACTGCAACTTTCAGGGTTAATCTGAGGTACATGTGAATTAACAGGCAAACTGGTTGAACACACCACACCACACAACATACCGCTAAATGTGAGCAAAACAGATTCCATGGATTTCTCAACACACCCAAACATCAGTAACACTGTGAGTCAACCAATCTCACTGTGTTTTTGTCTTTCATGAGGGATTTATATTTTCACTTTCGAAGATCTCACCTCGGAATTCTCTCAAGTTGCTCTAACTCAGATGGTATCAACAATGGCCCACTTCGCAGGCTTTCAATCTCACCTCCCGTGATTCCGTTCCCTGGGATCACTCAATATGCTCTCAAATACCAGCTCTGGAACACAACTTCAACTCCTTGGCTGCACTGAGCAGAACACTACCACTCGAACGTACCTCTACCTTTGTCCCAGTGGCCCGCAGCACAGAGTCACCAACTTTGGGCTTCCATCTTTGATCTTCAGGGCCTTTTCTGTGTCCCCGTCAATTACCAGGGTTTCTCTTGAGCCCTCTTTATTTAATGTATCATCCCAGCAGCCCTTTTCCTATTTGTAGCCTCTTTTCTCTGCTCTTTTTTATTAAACTGCCCTTTCCCTGTTCTTGCCCTCCCCCCTGTTCCCTATCCCTTCGGGACTTCTCCCTGTCATCAGCCTGGGACTCTTCTTCGCTCCTGGTCACGCTTTCGCACTATTCCTTTATGCACAAGTGTACTGGGCCTAAACATACATAAAACTGCCGATTTGCACCCACTCCCGCTCTTTGCTCTCGCAGAAGCCCCAATGCCTGTTGCGAGTTGAAGTTGCCAACCTCCACACATACCAAAGAGGTAAGTTAGGGTTTAATTTTTGAAAAGCCTCAATGCCTGAAAATAAATAGCCTTCTTAAAGATCAGTGAGCTAAGATGCAGGTGGCAGGGGGGTGTGGGGGTATATGTAGAACCACACCAAGTGACATTTTCCTGAACTTGTGTCTAATCACAATATACCCAACAATTTGACTGGACCTTTTTCAGACTGACATCATGCATGGCAGGAAATCACACAAGTAGAGTTGGGTGGTGGGGGAAAAGGAAGCTCAGCCCTACAGTGTTTTCCTTATGCACTGAAGGAAGATAAATAAAGGAATACATTTGTTGGCCTCAACATTATAGTTCCCTAATTTTGTGTAGTTGTATAAATAAAACCAATCTTGAATGTTGTTTGATATATTTTCCTGTTTTTGGTGAGTTATTGAATTATGAGACATACTGAAAGTCACACCCACATACAGTACACCAAAAATAAGGCTTGGAATGCCCATACACTAAAAGTGGCTGGCTGAAGTTTCCTGTTTCCTAGCTTGGTCTGCTCCACTTGAAGCTGTCATCCCCATGACCTACCCCACCACCTTCACACTGAAACTTCTGTTTCTTCTCCTGTTCATTGCAATGCCATGAACTTCTTAAGCCATCAAAGGCAACTCTCTTGGTTGTTGAAAAATGCTGCTCTTGTTAGACTCCATCCAAGCCTGAAAGAACAGTATTTTCCAACCCCCCAGGCCTCAAAAAGTGCTTCAACCAGCAGAAAAAATTTACATGCACAAGTGTGTAAATATGAAATAAGCCTCCCAGTGCAGGGAAGCCGGAGAGGTTCTGGCCCATGGGCTGTGCATTGGACACCCCACCTTAACGCTGGAGCCCATGGCCTTTCTAGTCATTAGCTCAGTACCACAATGGATATTACTCTTACCTATTTAAATGTTCTGTGGGCTTACTAGTTTAATGGGTTTTAATGTTGCTGACTGGGTTACTGTCCAGCATTTCAGGGATAATGGGTAAAACTTTCTGTCCACTTTTTCTGACACAGTTGCGTGTTCCTTGCTTTACAAAAAACATCTAACTGTTCATGGTGCTGCTGTACATTAATAAATGGCTCAATTCCGTGCCCGGTAGGTACTGTGCAGACTAGGGTGCTTCATCAACCCCCTTTAACCACTTTTTGTTTTCATGTTTTAAATTATTCCATTAGAATTTGTTTTTGATTGATGCATTTTTATTTTGCCCCTTAAGTTTTACTGATTTACCCAGAATAGGATAAATGGGTGAACAAATTGACGGAAGAACATACATGTAAATTTTATATTTCTAAAATGTTTTTATGTTTTTCCCCATGCTTACTTTTCTCCCCTTTTAAAGTTCCTGTCTGAACTTGGGATTGCAGCCCAATTGCTTCTGATTGGGCTTCCATAGTGCTTTTGTTTCGTCATTTGATCTTTCAGCATTTGTGAATGAAGCAAGCCAGATTTCTGTCACTTGGAAGTACTGACCAGCACTGAAGCTCCTCAGCGTGTCATCTACTGAGTGTTAGAATATGTCAGGTTGGGAAGGAGGTAATAATAATAGTAATCTTTATTATTGTCACATTATAATAATTATAATCATTATTATTGTCACAAGTAGGCTTACATTAACACTGCAATTAAGTTACTGTGAAAAGCCCCTAGTCGCCACATTCTGGCGCCTGTTCAGGTACACAGAGGGAGAATTCAGAATGTCCAATTCACCTAACAAGCAAGTCTTTCAGGACTTGTGGGAGGAAACAGGAGCACCCGGAGGAAACCCACGCAGACACGGGGAGAATGTGCAGACTTGGCACAGACAACGACGCAAACGGGAATTGAACCTGGGACCCTAGAGCTGTAAAGCAACAGTGCTAACCACTATGCTACCGCACCGCCGAAGCGACATACAAACAATATGTGGAGTGGCACAGACAATGTGTTTTTGTGAGGGGGTTAAACTTTGACAGTTCATTTCCACGTTCTTTGTGGATTCTGAATATTCTTTTGTACTGTTTGTAAATTGGGCATATATTCTCTGGAGTTTAGGCTTGGCAGATAGACACAGAGGTTGTTTCTGCTGGTTGAGGAATTTCAAACACAGGGGCACAGTCTCAGGATTAGGGGAAGATCATTTAGGACTGAGATGAAGAGAAATTTCTTCACTCAGAAGGTTGGAATTCTGTATCCCAAAGAGTTGTGGATGCTGCCTTTATTTCATATATTTATAATAATCTTTATTATTGTCACAAGTAGGCTTACATTAACATTTCAATGGAGTTAATGTGAAAATCCCCTAGTTGCCTCACTCCGGCACCTGTTTGGATATACTGAGGGAGAATTCAGAATATACAATTCACCTAATTGGACTTAAGGCTGGACTAGACATATCTTTGGCCCATCAGGGAACCAGGAGGTATGGGGAACAGGCGGGAAAGTAGAGTTGAAGCTTAAGATCAGCCATGATCATCTTGAATGGCGGAGCATGCTCGATGGGCTGTATGGTCAACACCCACTCCTATCTCTTTTGTTCTTATAACTCTTCGTTCAGGATTGAGGATGACTTGCTTCCACTCCAGTCTGATGGGCTCAGAGATGCTTGATAAGTTCAATGCATGATCTGCAGATTCTACCACATGCAGGGCAGGTGGTCCTTGAAGGGTTGGTAGATGGGTTGTTTGGAGGATTGCATGCTGCCACCAATGCCACTTGTTCACATTCCAACCACGTCTCTCGATGTATTTGGTGCCTTCCTGGGTGAACCTTTTCCAGCTTGATCAGGTACTCTCTGGAGCCGGCGGAGTATTTGACCTCTTGAGGGATGCTTTGAATCCCTAAAGCATTCTATTATCTTCATGGGAGTCTCATGCTGTGACTGGGTTCCGAGCAGTTGCTTTGGGAATCTGACGTCAGATATACAAACTAGATGTCTCACCCAGCTGAGCTGGTTTTGGATGATTAATGCCTCGATGCTGTGCAAGTTGACTTTCTCTTTGATCTATATGTGAAGGCAGAAAAAATTCAGAAAACAAATTACATTAAATATTTTAAACAATATTCATAGATTTGGGTAAGTTTGAGGTAGTATATTTTGGGAGGAGGAATAAAGAATTTTTAGAATTGGCTTGTTATACTTCCTGGTAGCATCATTCTCCACTTTGAGTCTAGGCAGCAGTTTGCTGTTCATATCGTGAAATCTTGTCAGCCAGAATAGGTGTGAACATCCAAGTTCAACTGTAACAATGGGGAGACATGCCTTGATAACCAAAGAGAATGTTGTGGACTCTGGTGGGAGGGAGAAGTAGTTTTTTCCTGGAACAGTGAGGGCCTTGATGAGAGAGCTTAAAGCCAGTTGGGAGTAACGCACTTGCAGAAGCCAAACATGATCACCGTGGGTCTGCAAGAAGCATGACCTAACTTTTGTGTCTGAGAAATAATCTTGCATCTGGACAACTCATGCTTGAATCATAGAATCCCTGCAGTGCAGGAGGTGGCCGTTCTGCCCATCAAGTTTGCACTGACCCTCAGAAAGTCACACACTTGACTTCTTGCTAAATAAATGGTTCAAAGGGGTGGAGGATCAGAGGGATCGATGGGAACAGATGCACAAATAAATAAAAGTAGCAACAAGGTTTATTAAGATCAATATGAAGAGATATGCAGCCCCCCACTGTTCTTTCTCCAATACTGCTGTTTGATCCATTTCAGCCAGTCTTCTTGGGATAAAGGATGATTCGGCTTCTACTCCAGTCCACTGGTTCTGAGATGGCTGATAAGCCCAATGTGTATCTGCAGGCTCTATTACATGTGGGCAGATAGTGCTTGTAGACGATTTATTTGGAGGTTTGTCCGCTTTTCCCGATGCCTCAACTTTATGCTTGGGTGTCTTCAACAAAGTTAGAATCATAGAATCATGGAATCACTGCAGTGTGGAAAGAGGCCATTCGGCCCATTGAGTCTGCAACAACCTAACCCCGTAACCAAATAATCCCACCTAACCTTTTGGACACTAAGGGGCAATTTAGCATGGCCAATCCACCTAATCTATACATTTTTGGACTGTGGGAGGAAACCGGAGCTCCTGGAGAAAACCCTCACAGATATGGGGAGAACGTGCAAACTCCACACAGTCACCCAAGGCTGGAATTCAAATTTATGATAATGGAGTTCCCGACATTGAACGTCGGAATTCCCATTTCAATGGGAATTCCGACGTTCAATGCTGGGAACTCCATTATCATAAATTTGAATTTAATTATCAGGCCTGCATGCCTGATGACCCCCCCCCCCCCCCCCCCACCCCCACCCTGTTAGAATATCCATTTATGCTGATGTGAACGACAACTGGTCTCCCGTGGCATGCACCTGGCAGACAGGCACCCTGAGAGGAGCTCAAGTGAGTACATTGCTCAAGGGTGGAGAAGATCATGCCTGAGCAGTACCCCTTGGCACTGTCAGGCGTGGGAGAATTCCAAGAACTAAGTTCTAAGAAAAAAGGGATGGGGTGTGATGTCGTGGGACCTGCCCCTTCCATCTTATTTTTATCTCCTTACCGACACAGTGGAGGAAGCAGCCGGTGAACACCGCTTTCCCTACCTGCTGCCACACTCTGAGAAAATTATAAAATTCCACCCTGTATATCCAGTCTCTAAAGCAGTGGTTCTCAACCGGGGTCCACATGGACCCTGGGGGTCCATGTAACATTACTGGGGGTCCACACAAAAAAAATACCGAATTGGGGGTCCACGGTGATATTTTAGTGGTCCATAGAGCAATTCTACTTCAGAACAATTGTTATTACTGAGAATTAAATTTTTACAGTAATCTACACCATATTAAAATACTAAAAGTAGAAATATTCATGTAGCTATGAATTGTTTATGGCAATCAAGTAGAAGAAAAAAACTTTACATTTGACAGTGTCGTAAATTTAAAGTTACCTAGAACAAACGGAGGTGAAAATCACCCATCGTTTCTCCTTGACAAGTTTAATGAACGATTTAACACAGTAATCACTAGAAACTGTGTATATTTGATATGAATTGGTTATTTTTAGAGTAATTTAATTCAATTTAGTCAGTAAAAAGTTTTTTTCATTACTTTTCATATTAGAATAAGTTTGGCAAGGTACGAAAATACCGCTAATCCGTTTCCAGCCCTCACGGTAAGGTAGATGGACTTTAGTCATCGGACAAAATATAAGGATTAGGAATGGCTATGGGGGTCCACAAAAAAAATTAAGAGGAAAAGGGGTCCATGGGTTAAAAAAGGTTGAGAACTCCTGCTCTAAAGGGAGTCTTAACATCCCACACCCGCTCAAGCCTCTTTCTCACCTTTACAGTAAATGGAACCTATGGCCCTGAAGAAGTCCTGGTGGTTTGTAAACCCTCCTACAGCTGGCTTCCTTCTTGGAAATCTACAAGTATGGAAATCTGAAGGAAGGAAACTGGATAGAATGGAGCCAATATATCCTGTAAACCCATGTGAGAATTTTCAAAGTCTCTGGTCTTGAAATGTGGTTCACACGTCTGATGCAGCCTGGTCCTGATTAAAATAGCTGGGTTTCTGTTTGATTTGTTTACCCATTAGTTGCTTGGGTTTATTAGTATGTATCCTTCCAGGCTTTTGTGAGTGATTTGGGAGAGGAAATGCAGGGCATCTTTGAAACTGTTTGTTTAGAAAGATTTTCCTGGGCACTGGAACTTGCAAGTTGGATATTATTTCAGTTTGCTGAATAGCGCAGATGGGAAATGAAACAGTGCTGGGATGGAAAATGAGGAGAATTAAATTCAGCTTCTGTTACTTGAACACTAATCTGAAATCTGGTTTTTATTGGTTCTTGAGGCAAGTGACTGGACGTTGTTTGTTAAAAGTACTTTACCTGCACCCAGCAAATAATGTTTTATGGTAAGTGAATGTTCTCTGTGTGAAAGCTGAACTGTTTGACGGAATGTAGCGTTCTGAAGGAAAATGGCATCTTTACAAAAGAGCACAATCAATAAATAAACATGATGTGGAGATGCCGGCGTTGGACTGGGGTGAGCACAGTAAGGAGTCTTACAACACCAGGTTAAAGCCCAACAGGTTTGTTTCAAATCACTAGCTTTTGGAGCACTGGTGAATGAAGAGGTATGTTCCAGAAACATATATATAGACAAAGTCAAAGATGCCAGGCAATGCTTTGAATGCGAGCATTTGGAAGCAATTAAGTCTTTACAGATCCAGAGATAGGGGTCTAATCCCATGTTAAAGAGGTGTGAATTGTCTCTGCCAGGACAGTTGGTAGGATTTCGCAAGCCCAGGCCAGATGGTGGGGGATGAATGTAATGCGACATGAATTCAAGGACCTGATTGAGGCCGTACTCACGTGTGCGGAACTTGGCTATAAGTTTCTGTTCGGCGATTCTGCGTTGCCGCGCGTCCTGAAGGCTGCCTTGGAGAACGCTTACCCGGAGATCCGACTGCTGAAGTGTTCCTCGACTGGAAGGGAACATTCCTGGCGATTGTCGTGCGATGTCTGTTCATCCGTTGTCGCAGTGTCTGCATGGTCTCACCAATGTACCACGCTTCGGGACATCCTATTGACTTTGTCTATATATATGTTTCTGGAACATTCCTCTTCATTCACCTGAGGAAGGAGCAGTGCTCTGAAGAAAGCTAGTGATTTGAAACAAACCTGTTGGACTTTAACCTGGTGTTGTAAGACTTCTTACACTAAATCAGCATATATGGGTAGGAATATAGGGAAGGGAGATTATTTAGAAATGCGGTTATCTAATTTGTTGGTCGAGTTATTGTTGTTCTGTTCAAATGATGGCGTTGACTGAATTTTCAACTTCCTGGATACCAGAACTGCAAATTATATTTCGAGAACATTAATTTAGAAAAACTTTTGTCAGACCTCTCTGCATCTGATTCAAGTTTTTGAAATTCTGACGTAGGTTGCTAATATACTTGATCTTTTGAAACCTTACAGAAGACAAGTGAAAATTAGAGGTCCATTTTGAATAAACTACTGTTTGGTGTTCAGTGAATTACATGACACAGCCCAGTAACTGTTACTGTCTTTTTGACTAAGGTGCGCATGAGTTAAAATGGAATCCTGCTATGGCATTATCAGGACATTCAAAAAATACAGTGTAATTCTGATAAATGGAACATCTTTTCGGGTTGTAGGCTAAGGATAATCAGGATAATATGATTGGCTTCCCCAGTTTTGCCATTCTATTGTGAATCACAACCATGGATTGCTACCCTAAAGCTTTCATATGGTCCAAAGAGAAAGGTAATTTTGTTAGTAGCAAGCTCTCTGCTATCAATTTAACTAATTGTTTACAGTGTAGTAATTTCAAATTGGAAAAGATTACCAGAAAAACAATGGAGAAAATAAATTGACCTTTCATTATTAAAATTTTAGCAATGTCCCTTTTTGGCTTTGGATGTGTATGGCCAGCTTAATCATGTCTAAGATTGATGTGCTGAGAAATGGAAGTTATTGATGTAGAATTTTTGTATGCAAGCTTCTAGTACAATGACATTTGTATGTTTTGGTTATCTGACTAGGAATAACCATTGTGATTTGTAATTGCTGAATTCAGGGTGCAATGTAGAACATAGAACATAGAACAGTACAGCACAGAACAGGCCCTTCGGCCCTCAATGTTGTGCCGAGCCATGATCACCCTACTCAAATCCACGTATCCACCCTATACCTGTGACCCAACAACCCCCCCCCCTTAACCTTACTTTTATTAGGACACTACGGGCAATTTAGCATGGCCAATCCACCTAACCCGCACATCTTTGGATTGTGGGAGGAAACCGGAGCACCCGGAGGAAACCCACGCACACAGGGGGAGGACGTGCAGACTCCACACAGACAGTGACCCAGCCGGGAATCGAACCTGGGACCCTGGAGCTGTGAAGCATTTATGCTAACCACCATGCTACCCTGCTGCCCCTAAAGGATATAAGAAGAATTGATTGATAGGTCTTACATGAATCTGGATTTGTGGGGACAATGGTCAAGATTTTAAGCTTTGGGTCGGGACCTCAAAGTTGCAGTCAAATAGGTCCCAGTTCCGCACGATCATCTGGCAGATCATCTCTAGATTGACTAATTAGTGGCCAGTGAATAGGCTCTCTAATAGGAGGCCCTCCAGTGCAGCAGGAGCTGTGGCCTGCTGTTTCATGTATCAGAGAAAGAAGGAGCTTGGATCTTGAGGCGGCCGGTCAGCAACTTTTGAAATGAAAAATGGATATAGCCGTTGTGCCACCATCATTGAGGTGGATGCCTCTATGGGTGACCTGTGGTCTACCTGTGGCCAAACGGAAGCATGACCCACAAAGCTGACTCCCCTGCCCCAACTTCGCACCTGTCCGTCATCAGGAAGTTGCCTCCAGACAGTTGGGCTGTTCCTGATGATGTGGGGGAATTTACAGACTGTTACAAACCCACACGAGAACTACGGACTGGAGCAATCAGCCTCCCAGTGAGTCTCGTCGAATACGAGCTCCCCGCTAAGGGGACGGGGGAGCCCGAGAACATTCATGATTGAGTTCTATATAAAGTCGGCCAGGAATGGAACTGACGGAGCAGACCCGGCTCGCATCTGATGTTATTGTAAAGATAATTGCTTTGCAATAAACCCAATTTTCTTTTTGCCAACTCAATTTGGACTTGTGTAGCCAACAAAACTGGCGACAAGGATAAACTGGATTACTGTCGACGTTGGACAAACTATCACCTCTTTTCCACTGCTGGACTAAGGTTGAAATAATTTTTTGTTCTATCACAAAAATGCCTTTGTTTGGAAGAATGGACGTATTTGACACGAGCACAGAGGATTGGACACAGTATGCAGAACGCATGCATTACTTTTTCCGGGTGAACACTATAACAGGTGATGATCGACAGACAGTGATATTGCTGAATGCCTGTGGAGCTCATACTTTTGGAGCGATAAAAAGCCTTACATATCCCACAGCTCCGGACATGAAGACTTTTGAAGAATTGGTAACTCTAATAGCACAACACTTCGACCCTAAACTGTCCATTATAGTGCAGAGATACTGTTTTAAAATGGCAGAAAGGATCCCAGCAGAGTTCGTAACAGAGTTTCTGATGAGGCTAACGTTACGAAAACTAGTTGAATATTGTGAATAATCTTTCTGAAATGCTGTGTGACCGCTTGGTCTGCGGCGTAAATAACATGGCTACTCAAAGGAAGTTGCTAGCCGAACCATCCCTCTACCTGCAGCAGGCCGTACAAATTTAACTTTCCTGCAAAAACGCTGAGAGAGAAGTGCAAGAGATCCCAGGGTATGAAGGTAAAAATAGGACTCACCCCTCTCGGCAAGCGCCCCCCTCCCCCAAAACTGAAACCTCACCCTGGACCGAGTACCATAGATTCCAGGTCCAGGTCCATTGGCCAAGGACAGATTTATTCCGACGAGATACTTCCCAGGAGCCTGTAGAGGGAGAGCCCAGGCGTTGTGGGTCATGTGGACACAAGGGCCTCAGGGAGCACAAGGCATGAGTCATTCAGCAACCCTGGCGCCCGGGTAGAGGCAGGTGCCAACCAATGGCCAGACAGAGAAGGTGGAATTGCATTTCAGTGCCTCGAGGTAACTGTGCAAGTTAATGGTCATCCATTAGACATAGAACTAGGCACAGGAGCTGGGGTTTCAGTTATTGGAAAACAGACCTTCAACAGGATAAAGTCAGGGGTGCAACTGTTAGACCTGAAGGACACTGAGGCAAGGTTAGCAACATACACCAGTGAACCATTAGCCATTGCGGGAACCACAACGAACCTGGTAATGTACAGGCAACAGTTGATACGATTTCTGTTGATTATAAGCAAGAGACACGGCCCCAGCCTGCTAGGCCACGATTGGCTAAATCGTCTACATCTGGACTGGCAACAAATTTTCACGGACCACAAGCCGCTGCTAGGCCTTTTTAAAGAAGTCAAAGTGATTCTGTCCATTGGCTCTGGCAAGATACAGTATTGGGCCCTCCGGCTGGCTGCATATAAATACTTTTTTGAGCAAAGTTGAGGTTCCCAAGCAGTTAAACCGACTGCCTTTGCCGACAAGCCCGCCTTCTCCTCCCAGGATTGACGAGGTAGTGGCCACATTCAATTTTATGGACTCGTCACCTGTTACAGCATCCCAAATCCGTGACTGAACACAAATTGAGCCGGCCCTTTTGAAAGTTTGACACATAGCCCTGTATGGGGGGCCAGCATAGAAGACTGCCAAACAAGCTATGGGCATTCTCGACGGAATTGTCCGACTTTAGTGCAGAAAACGGCATCCTTTTGTGGGGGACGTGCATCGTCATCCCGGGTAAGGGTCAGGTCTCGATCTTAAGGGACCTGCATAATGGATACCTGGGGATGTCCAAAATGAATATGCTCACCCGAAACTAAGGTCTGAAAATGTAGACTTCGGGGTCAATGGACATGAGACTGGTCAGACTGTTCTGCTACAGGACCACTCCGCATGCCGTGTCTGCGGTAACAACGGCTGAATTGATAATGGACTGAAGTCTTCAAACACGTCTTAGTTTTGGTTTTCCTGATATTGGTGGAAAAGTGTGCCACAGCCAGGTGCAGCAAAGACATTGGCCAGTGACATGGAAACCCCCCAGACAATTTCTCCAAGGAAACGCAGTCTGTGTTTGCAATATTGCAGATGCTGCCCAATGGATCTCAGGGAGCATCATCCAGTTTAGGCACGGGGTCGTCGTAGATATGGGGCGGGATACTCCCGCACTTGGCGCGATGGCCCGACGCCGGCTCCAAGAGCGGCACGAACCACTCCGGCGTTGGGTCACCCAGAAGTTGTGGAATCCTCTGCACATCCGGGGGCTCGGCTGGCGCCGGAGGGGTTGGCGCCACGCCATGCCATGGTCCCGCGCATGCACAGAACCGCTGGTGTGTTCTGGCACATGCGCAGCGGGATTCTTCTCTGCGCTGGCCATGGTGGAGCCCTACAGAGGCCGGCGCGGAGGGAAAGAGTGCCCCCACGGCACAGGCCCGCCCGCAGTGTGCCGTTTGTCAGGAACAACAGAAGCTTCCTCCAGCCGTGTCCCTTCACCCACGGGAATGGCTGGGGCGACTGAGGGTGCGATTAAACGGTGGGCCCCAATCGTGGGCCAGGCCACCATGGGGGCCCCCCGGGGCCGTTTCCCCCGTGCCCCCCGCGAGGACCCCGCTAGATGGCCGACAAGCCTGGTCCCGCCGTAATGGACCATGTCCATTTCACGCCGATGGGACCCCCGTTGGAGGGGGGGGGGGGAGCGCTGCCAACGGCCCCCGACCAGTGCGGCATGGTCCCCCCCGCCCGAAAACCGGCGCCAGAGAATTCGGCAGCCGGCATCGGAGCGGCGGGGCGGGATTCACTCCGCCCCCTGCCGATTCTACGACCCGGTGGGGGGTCGGAGAATCCTGCCATGGATTCTAACATGGCGATCCAGGCATTGTAAGTCTCTGACAGTGAGCAAGCAGTGCAGCAGCCTCAGACAGCATCTCCACCATGCCGTTCTGAATGGAAGCTGTGATCGCTGTCCAAATGTACACCACCAGATCCAGCCCTGCAAGTGCAGGAAGCACAGCCACAGGAGAAGAGAGTCTGGCGCCCTCCTAATCTGTTGCCAGACGAGTCTTTGGACTTTGCGGGGAGGGATGTTATAACCTGCATGAGACCTATGGGGTTGGAGCAATCGGTCTCCCCATGATTCTCGCCGAATACAAGCTCCACTGCTAAGAGGCACGGGAGTCAGGGGGCATTCATGATTGAGTTCTATATAAGTCGGCCAGATATGGAACCGACAGAGCAGACCCAGCTGAGATCTGATGTACATTGTAAATATATTCTAAATTTCTTTTTACCAACTTGGTTCAGACACATTTGATGCCTAAAAAATGACAAACTAGGGACGCGATTCTCCGCAAATGCGGAGAGTCGTGAAGGCTGCCATGAAAACGGCCGTGTTTCACGGCAGCCTCCGTGCCCCCACCCGGGACGCGATTCAGCTCCCCGGTCGGGGCTAGCATCGCGGCCCCGTGAACTACGGCATCGCGGGCTTAACGAATTTCGCTAAGCCCGCGCGCCAAAGTTAGCGACGGCTGACGCATATGATGACGTCAGCCGCGCATGCGCGGTCCGTAATGCCCCTCAGCCGCCCCACAGACTGATCCAGCGGGGCGGCGGAGTAACAAAGAGTGCGAGGGGTAAGTACCCACTGCCCACGATCGGTGGGCACCGATCGCGGGCCCATGCCACCCTTGGCACGGCTGTGTTGCGGCCGTGCCAATCGGTGGCATGGTTGTGCAGAACGGCACTTTGGCGCCGTTTTCACAAACTTGTATAGCAGGTGTATTCAAATTCGTGAAAACAGCCGTAAAGGCCTTGGAAATCGGCCCATCGGCCAGGGGAGAATCGCTGCTCGCCGTACAAAAACGGCGAGCAGCGATTCGTGTCGGGGGCGGGCGTGGGGGGGGGGGGGGGGAGGGAGAATAGCGGGAGGGCGTCGGACCAGTGTCGCCGTAAAAATTTGTGCCGCCCGCTATTCTTGGCCCCATCGTGAGTGCGGAGAATCGCGCCCTAGAAAATTCTCATCAACCTCTGACAATTGTCCTTAAAATGCCTTTTACTTGCCTTAATTGGCTTCCAGCTGCTTTAGCCTTACCTCTGCAGTTTCCACCTCTGGGAAAGTGACCCAGGGGTGAGATGTTGCTGCTAAACTGTCATATCATAGGCAATGGTACAAGTGTTTGCACTCGCCTGCCTCCATATTCACCCCAATACGGTGGTGAAAATTCTGTCCAAATTCGGTTCCAAAGTGTAGGTTGCTAGAACAGTTAATTTATCCAGACTTTCGTGCAGATTAAGTTTATACCAATCCTAGACAGGCCAGGAACGTACAAAGCATTTCACTCTGTGCTAAGTTAACTATTCTCAGAAGTTGGAATTCTGCAGTGAGTGACTTACCCCAAAATCTGTCCACCACCTACAGGGCACAAATCAGGAGTCTGATGGAATATTCTGTACATACCTGCTTGAGTAAAACAGGTATCGGAAATTGGCGACTTGGGGATTTTCACAGTAACTTCATTGCAGTGTTAATGTAAGCCTACTTGTGACAATAAAGATTATTAAAAACGAACATCCACTGTCTCAACCACCAAATGCACAGTGGCAGCAGTTGTGCCATTTACAAGATGCACTGCAGCAATTTGCCAAGAGCAAAACAAACAGCAGCTTCAAAACCTTTAACATCTACTACCTAGAACAACAAGGGAAGCAGGTTAATTGGGGTACAGGGTGCAATGTGAATTTGTTGAGTTAAATCTTGATTCTGGAGTGCAATAAAGTACCCAATTAAAAGATAAGGTGCTATTCCCCACTTTATTGGACCAGTGTAGGAAGTCAAAGACATAGAAATCAGAGTAGGAGCGGGATAGGGAATTAAAATGGCAAGCAAACAAAAGTTTGCAAAGTGCTGACCCAACCTGCATTTTGCTTTCCTAGTGTAGAGAAGACTGCATCATGAGCAGTGAATACAGTATACTAAATGGAAAGAAGCTCCAAGTAAATCTCTGTTTCACCTCGAAAGAGTGCTTGAGGTTCTGGAAGGTGGGAGGGGAGGAGGTTAACGTACAGGTTTTGCATCTCCTGCACTTGCATGGGAATCTATGGTGGGAAGAGGTTGTTGGGGATGATTAAAGAGTGAACCAGGGTGTTGCAAAAGGAAGGGTCCCTTTGGAACACTGAAATGGGAGGGGAAGATATATCTGGTGGTGTCATCTAAGGTGAGGACAGGGGGGGGGATTTTGATTGTGTTCTCTGAGGGAGGGGAAAAGATGATAGCTGAAATGTGGGAAATTGAATGGGCAAGATCCATGACCTATCAATCACCATCAAACAGTATCCTTGGTTGTAAGGAAGGTGGCATTTTCAGAACATATGTGAGAGAGAACCCATGGGAATAAGTAGAATCCTTATAAAAAAGGCAGAGTTCGAGGAAGTATAGTCAGCATAGTTGTAGGTGTCAGTGGACCAAGAGTGGATATTGGTTGATAGACTATCCCCAGAAATTGAGGACAGAGAAGTTTGAGGATGGAAAGTGCAAGAGATGGACCAGTGAAATTGGAAATAAAATTGATGAAAACCTCCATTCCATTCCAGGTTGAGAGCAGGAAACGGTACTGACACGATCATTGGCCTACTGGACAAAGATGTTTAGGAGAGGTTCTGAGGAAGGAAACAAGCTCATTAGTTTCCTCCAAATAAAAGGGTGTTACTTACGGGATCTTAACAGTGTCTTCCTTTTCACGTGATATGTGGAACAGCTTTGGTCTAGTCCTCAGGTCCCCTCCCAGCTACATTTTTCAGCTACATTGATGACTGGATTGCTGCTGTATCATGCTTTTACCCAAATGGAAAACTTCATCAACTTTGCTTTCAGACTATAACCTCTGCCCCCATTTTAGTTTTGTTTGGCAGCCATTGGTAATGTTTGTTATTCCCATTTACACCTCTTCTGGACCAATCATTGGTTTCTTTACTTGTCCCATTACCATCTAATGTAACCGTATGCCATCATCCTTTTCTCTTTTAATATCTCCTGCGTGCTAACCTACATCAGAACATTCCTCTTGTTTTCTCACTCCCCTCCTTTCCCTGCCCCTGTATTTGTTTCAAATTGGTGTCAGCTCTTTTTCCATTTCTGTGGAAAGATCATCAAACTGAAATGTTAATTCTGCTTCTCTTTCTACCTGATGCTATCTGATTTCTTGAGTATTTCAAGCAATTTCTATTTTTATTTCAGACTTCTTGAACCTGCAATATTTTAGTTTTGCTTTTGTATTTGCATTAAATTAATCTTGCTGCTGTGTTCTCTATAGGGATCAGTGGTATATGGCTCTGTGTTTGAGTGCTGAACATTTAACAGGTTGGGAATATCTTCCTTTGCCTAGCATCACCGAGGGTGACAATATAAAGTGTGTGAGTGCTTGGTGTTTTAAGAGCCGGATGCAATTGCAGAGTAATTAGATATTAATTTTACATGTTCCTGGCTGTGAGTTTGAGAGGTTGAACTGAAAGTCAGAGTTGTTACAGCGCACACTTCTTAGAAGTGATTCTCTCGATGTTAATACACATTTATATCTGAGATAGATTCTGAATAGGAGCCACGTGCCAGTACAAATACTAATTTATTTACAAAGTAAATCTGAATTCTGTTTTGGTGCATCAGCATAACATGTGCGCATTTGTTTCGATAGATTGGGGTGGTGACCTTTGATCTGTTGATGCGTTGACAGTAGTGATTATTTGGGATGTTGGTCAAATAAATGACCCTATCAAGGTTCACTTACATTGAATTCAGCTTTAATCTATAGGGGACGTCCAAAGGACCGTTCTTGGCGATTGAGAACATCCAAGAGAAAATGGCTGAGGGTTGTAGCAGTGCTAAGATCATTGTTTTTGCAGTGAAAGGTTTGGGCATTGAATTTTGGCTGCCTTTTCCCATGGCATTCTTTTGGCATTCTCTAGGAATCTGCTACAAAGGTGTTATGTAACTATGCCAATTTTTCAAGATTAGTTACCGAGGAGTTCTAGTTAGAAACAATTGCAGGTCGAAAACTGAATATAATTATAGTTCCATTACTAATAGAGAATGACTGGCCCAATATCAGCGTTCTATTGTAATATCCAGAATAATTTTCCATTTCTTTCCTTTATTTAATTTGGCCATATTGATGATTTTTCTAATTCTACTACTTTGCATTATTATCTCTATTCAAATGTTGCCAGTGTGCCTAGTCGTAACATATTCAGCCCAGCTTCCTCATTGCCAAAGTGTTTTGAATAACTACCAGCGTGACCATTTAATCATTATGCATTGTCAATCACATTTAGGGCAGCACGGTAGCATGGTGGTTAGCATAAATGCGTCACAGCTCCAGGGTCCCAGGTTCGATTCCCGGCTGGGTCAATGTCTGTGCGGAGTCTGCACATCCTCCCCATGTGTGCGTGGGTTTCCTCCGGGTGCTCCGGTTTCCTCCCACAGTCCAAAGATGTGCGGGTTAGGTGGATTGGCCATGCTAAATTGCCCGTAGTGTCCTAAAAAGTAAGGTTGGGGGGGGGGGGGTTGTTGGGTTACGGGTATAGGGTGGATACGTGGGTTTGAGTAGGGTGATCATTGCTTGGCACAACATCGAGGGCTGAAGGGCCTGTTCTGTGCTGTACTGTTCTATGTTCTATTATCTAGGGTGGGATTTACCGAGCAATCCGCTGCGTATTTCGTGGCGGTGGGAGGCGGCCTGCCATTGGCCGGCTTCAGTGGAAGCCGTTGTCCACAGTGTTTCCCGTTGAATGCATCCCTCGCCGCCGGGAAACCCGTGAGGGGGAGGGGAGAGTGGGTGCGCTGTCGGTGCGACCATCAGTTCCCGCGGTGTGAATGGCCAGAAAACAGTGCCCCATGTGTTATGGACATTCGTTGTATCACATAACACTGCACAAAACCAATAGAAATTCTTCCACGCATAATTATTGAAATCCCAGCTGATAAATGGGGTAAAAAGTATTTAACTCAAAAGAAGTTCACGTCACTCTGAAATTTTCAGCATTTCCTGACAGGTATTTTATCAATCACAATTCAGTTTAACTGGAATTTTCCTGCATTCTGGATAATGTTAATAGGATTGAAGTTGGTTGGTGAAGATGAAACCAAGATAAAGAGCTTTTCTTTATTGAGAGAGTTTATTGACTTGTGGAGTTTCACAGTTCTCCTCCCGCACAATCCATTGCCTCAGCTATCAGCTATTTGTATGTGTTCAAAGACAATTAATAACTATCACTTGTTTCTTTTCACCATAACAATATAATTGACATGGCATTAACAAACCATAATAATATAATTGATATGACATTAACAGAACTAAATAAAGTCAACATTGCTGGATTCACTTTTTGGTTTTTTTCTCTTTTACAGATGAGATTTCCCCAGGAAATGTTTGGGACTCCAAAAACCGGGGTGTAAATGGAACACAGAAAGGACAGATCGTGTGGCGGATTGAACCCGGGCCATACTTTATGGAGGGTAAGGACAAATGATTTCACATCTTGTGGCACTAAAGCAAATTGGTGAAAGACAATAGCTTGCATTTATGTGGGGCGTGATCGTATGGCCTTGTGCCCGATTTGGGAAACGACGAGGTCGTTAAATCTTACGAGAGACCTCTCAAGAGATTTGTGACGCTTGGAATATCTCTCGAGATCTCACACTGCCATCTGGATCTTGCCCTCACTGGGTGGGATCCAGATTTACATATTTAAGCTAGCAGTTAGTCGCACTTAAATATGTCTGTGCTGGAGTCACCCAGGGCCTGGGATTGAACGCCCATGCTTGGGAGACCTCGCCTTGGCACCGTTTAGTACTAGTCCACACAGACATGGACCAGGCGTACTGGCACCTCGGGGGTTCTTCCAGGCTAGTGGAGGCCCCAGGTGCCGGGCTCTGGCAGTGTGATACCCTGTCACTGCCACCTGTGCACCCTGGCAGTGCCACCTTGGATGTCTGGGCGGCAGGTTGCCCATGCCGGGGATTGGGGGCGTCCTGCCCTTATGAGGTAGGGGTGAAAGGGTCTCGAGGACGGTTCCGGAGGCGTGGTCAGGTGTTGACAGATCAGGTGGCATTTAAAAATGGCACCCAGATCTCCTCCTGTACTGAAGAGCTGAATTAATCAGTGCAGCAAATGAAGGTAAGTACAGCTGAGTACGCCCAAAACGGGACACTTTTTTGCTGTTAAATCACGCCTATGGTGTCTTTAAGGTAGTATAATATCCCAAGACACTTCACAGAAATTGGGTCACTTAAGGAGATATAGAATATGTGACCTAAAGGCTAAATTTAAAGGCGTGACTTAAAGGAGGAGAAAGTGATTGAGAAGCAGAACTGGCAGTGCATCTTTTCACAATGCTGATGTCTTATGCTAAAGCTGAACTTTCATATATAGCTATGTTTCCCTTACCTCTGCACTACATTTCCCTTATGGGTAATCAGTTCACTGTTCTTTGCATCAGAGGAATATCAATAAACGTACTAATTTGTTGTTTTCTTAATAGCGTTTGTTTTCCTGCCAGTTTGCCATAAAACAGATTGGGAACAGATTGGGAAACAGATTCTGGAAAGGTGCAGAAGTCACAGGGTAGTAGTCATGGGCGACTTCAACTTCCCAAACATTGAGTGGAAACTCTTTAGATCAAATAGTTTGGATGGGGTAGTGTTTGTGCAGTGTGCCCAGGAAGCTTTTCTAACACAGTATGTAGATTGTCCGACCAGAGGGGAGGCCATATTGGATTTAGTACTTGGTAATGAACCAGGGCAGGTGATAGATTTGTTAGTGGGGGAGCATTTTGGAGGTAGTGACCACAATTCTGTGACTTTCACTTTAGTAATGGAGAGGGATAGGTGCGAGCAACAGGGCAAGGTTTATAATTGGGGGAAGGGTAAATACAATGCTGTCAGACAAGAATTGAAGTGCAGAAGTTGGGAACATAGGCTGTCAGGGAAGGACACAAGTGAAATGTGGAACTTGTTCAAGGATCAGGTACTGCGTGTCTTTGATATGTATGTCCCTGTCAGGCAGGGAAGAGATGGTCGAGTGAGAGAACCATGGTTGACAAGAGAGGTTGAATGTCTTGTTAAGAGGAAGAAGGAGACTTATGTTAGGCTGAAGAAACAAGGTTCAGACAGTGCGCTGGAGGGATACAAGATAGCCAGGAGGGAACTGAAGAAAGGGATTAGGAGAGCTAAGAGAGGGCATGAAAAATCTTTGGCGGGTAGGATCAAGGAAAACCCCAAGGCCTTTTACACATACGTGAGAAATATGAGAATGACTAGAGTGAGAGTAGGTCCGATTAAGGATAGTAGCGGGAGATTGTGTATTGAGTCTGAAGAGATAGGAGAGGTCTTGAACAAGTATTTTTCTTCAGTATTTACAAATGAGAGGGGCCATATTGTTGGAGAGGACAGCGTGAAGCAGACTGATAAGCTTGAGGAAATACATGTCAGGAAGGAAGATGTGTTGCGCGTTTTGAAAAACTTGAGGATAGACAAGTCCCCCGGGCCTGACGGGATATATCCAAGGATTCTATGGGAAGCAAGAAATGAAATTGCAGAGCCATTGGCAATGATCTTTTCGTCCTCGCTGTCAACAGGGGTGGTACCAGAGGATTGGAGAGTGGCGAATGTCGTGCCCCTGTTCAAAAAAGGAAATAGGGATAACCCTGGGAATTACAGGCCAGTTAGTCTTACTTCGGTGGTAGGCAAAGTAATGGAAAGGGTACTGAGGGATAGGATTTCTGAGCATCTGGAAAGGCATTGCTTGATTAGGGATAGTCAGCACGGATTTGTGAGGAGTAGGTCTTGCCTTACAAGTCTTATTGAATTCTTTGAGGAGGTGACCAAGCATGTGGATGAAGGTAAAGCAGTGGATGTAGTGTACATGGATTTTAGTAAGGCATTTGATAAGGTTCCCCATGGTAGGCTTATGCAGAAAGCAAGGAGGCATGGGATAGTGGGAAATTTGGCCAGTTGGATAACAAACTGGCTAACCGATAGAAGACAGAGAGTTGTGGTGGATGGCAAATATTCAGCCTGGAGCCCAGTTATCAGTGGCGTACCGCAGGGATCAGTTCTGGGTCCTCTGCTGTTTGTGATTTTCATTAACGACTTGGATGAGGGAGTTGAAGGGTGGGTCAGTAAATTTGCAGATGATACGAAGATTGGTGGAGTTGTGGATAGTGAGGAGGGCTGTTGTCGGCTTCAAAGAGACATAGATAGAATGCAGAGCTGGGCTGAGAAGTGGCAGATGGAGTTTAACCCTGACAAGTGTGAGGTTGTCCATTTTGGAAGGACAAATCTGAATGCGGAATGCAGGGTTAATGGTAGGGTTCTTGGCAATGTGGAGGAGCAGAGAGATCTTGGGGTCTATGTTCATTGTTCTCTGAAAGTTGCCACTCAAGTGAATAGAGCTGTGAAGAAGGCCTATGGTGTGCTAGCGTTCATTAGCAGAGGGATTGAATTTAAGAGCCGTGAGGTGATGATGCAGCTGTACAAAACCTTGGTCAGGCCACATTTGGAGTACTGTGTGCAGTTCTGGTCACCTCATTTTAGGAAGGATGTGGAAGCTTTGGAAAAGGTGCAAAGGAGATTTACCAGGATGTTGCCTGGAATGGAGAGTAGGTCATACGAGGAAAGATTGAGGGTGCTAGGCCTTTTCTCATTAGAACGGAGAAGGATGAGGGGCGACTTGATAGAGGTTTATAAGATGATCAGGGGAATAGATAGAGTAGACAGTCAGAGACTTTTTCCCCGGGTGGAACACACCATTACAAGGGGACATAAATTTAAGATAAATGGTGGAAGATATAGAGGGGATGTCAGAGGTAGGTTCTTTACCCAGAGAGTAGTGGGGGCATGGAATGCACTGCCTGTGGTAGTAGTTGAGTCGGAAAATTTATGGACCTTCAAGCGGCTATTGGATAGGTACTTGGATTAGGGTAGAATAAGGGAGTGTAGGTTAACTTCTTAAGGGCAGCACGGTAGCATTGTGGATAGCACAATTGCTTCACAGCTCCAGGGTCCCAGGTTCGATTTCGACTTGGGTCACTGTCTGTGTGGAGTCTGCACATCCTCCCCGTGACTGCGTGGGTTTCCTCCGGGTACTCCGGTTTCCTCCCACAGTCCAAAGATGTGCAGGTTGGGTGGATTGGCCATGACAAATTGTCCAAAATTCTATGATTAACCTAGGACAAAAGTTCGGCGCAACATCGTGGGCCGAAGGGCCTGTTCTGTGCTGTATTTCTCTATAAATCTATCTCTATAAATTGTCAAAGTCACAGTTTGTTTGGATATGCTGCAATGCCCAGTTGGCAAGAGGAGAAGCTTAATCTTGTGCTTTTCAACCTCCACACATAGTGCAGTGAAGGTAGTCATAAAATACAAACTTTACAGACTCTCCTCAAGGTTGGATTTAGATCTGAACGATTCATTTATTGTGAAACTAATATTACCTTGTTCAGATTGTCAGTAAACACAGATCAGATTCTTGACAATGTCTGCATGCTTCGAGCTTTATTTCTTCACTTCATTAAATTATTCATTTGCAGATTTTTATGTAGATAGAAAGAATATGCCAGTGTCTGCATCTCTATATTATTTACAATCATGTAAATACATCTAGAAAACCTATACCAAGTATCTGGGACCAGGATTCCCCATGCAAATGATGGAAGGTATTTGTCGTTTGCTGAGCCAGGTTGACACATTTCTTGTTGTTTATAATCTTTCAGACTATGACTTCAAAGACTAGCTCATTAGCATTTCAATTATATCTTGCCTCAAAAAAAATGTAGTGTGAATACACTTAGCTTTAATATGCACTTAAACCTATCACATGCTTTTCCAGTAAAAAAGGTTAGAAGTCCCATAAACTGTCAGCTACATGTAATGAACTTAAATTAATCAAATCCATGCAACAAGCTTGGTAATTTTGTATTACAATGCTAATTTCCAATGTGAAAATCTGCCAGGTAAAGTGATGCAACTGTGGTTTAATACTGAAAATTTAACTGGTACTTAAGTCATAGGGTGCGATGTACCGGCTATTCTGTGTCTGAAAAGCATTGTGCCACGGCACTACGTGGCTGGTAACTGCTAGAAGACCCCACTTCCGGGACTTACCAGCTAGCCATGCCTCGCCAGATCTAACATGATCTCACAAGACGTCGCAATGTGAAGCCCGCCTATTGTGGATAGGATTAGTTTTTGGAAGATTTGCATATTAAAGCGAAGCAGCTAGTCTTATCCTGTTTTGTGGGAGTCTCCCATGGGATCAGAGGCCCCCTACTGCATGCTCTCTGGACAGGTTGGCACCCTGGCACTTCTGGTGCCACCTGGGCACCCTGGCAGTGCCACACGGGTGCCAGCCTGGCACTGCCAAGGTGCCTGGCTGGCAATCTCTGCATGGCAGGGATCAGGCCTGAGGGTGCCCTCCGTAGGTGGGCGGGGGGCCTTGGGACCCCTTTACAGTTGGGGCTTGGGGTTTTTGGGGGTTACATCGGGGGCTCGAGAGATTGAGGTGGCGTCCCGATTTCTCCCTCTTCCTGCACTGAGGAGTTTCAGCGAGTGGGGCTCCTCGGTGCAGGAAACAGAACTAAGTGTGGCCTTGGCTGCGTGTTCTCCGCTGGGGCCCCTTATCTGACCGGAGCCATGTTAGAGTGTGTTGTGTTACTTGGCGCTGTGAATGCCGGGAAACACACAGCTAAAAGAGCTCCCTTTGGGATATAGTTCCCATTTGGTTCGATTGCGACCATTGAAATAGGTAAGTCAGGAAATGGTCCAATACTAAACAATGTTACCGGAGTGTTCTAACTTATGCATGCTCTGTGCTTTACTTTTTAAATGTTTTTTGTGAGTGTTAACAATGAGAGAAAGAAACGAACAGCGAGCCTGATGTTTAAGTTGTGAACTGTGGTGATTAATCTTTGCCTGGCTTTGCTTTAACTTAGTTAAAAGCAAGATGACCCACCAGATTGATGGTAATGGTAGAGTGGGTGATATCCTAGGCCATGAGGTTACTGATTGTGGTTAACTCCAATGGCCTACAATGCCTCGTGGATGCCCTTGAGTTGCTGGATCTGTTTGAAAGTTATCCCATTTAGCACAGTGACAGGACCAGACATCACGATGGAGCATATCCTCAATATGAAGTCAGGACGTTGTCCCCACATGGACTGTGCAGTGGTCACTCCTACCGATATTGTCATGGACAGATGCATCTGAGACAGGTAGATTTTTGAAGACAAGTTAAAGTAGGTTTTTCTGACTTGTTGCTTCCCGCATTAATGACTGCAGACCCAGTCTAGCATCTATGTCCATTAGGACTCGACTGGCTTTGTCAGTAGTGGTGCCACTGAGCCATTCTTGGTGATGGACATTGAAGCCCCCACAAAGAGGGGATTCTGTGCCCTTGCAACCCTTACTGCTTCTTCTAATTGGTGTTCAACATGGAGGAGAACTGATTGATCAGCTGAGGGAAGATGGTAGGTGGTAATCAGCTGGAGGTTTCCATGCCCATGTTTGACCTGGTGCCATGAGACTTCATGGGGTCCAGAATCAATGTTGAGGACTCCCAAGGCAACTTCTTCTCAACTGCATACCACTGTACAGTCACCTCTATTGGATCTGTCCTGCTGGTGGGACAAGGTATATTCAGGGATGGTGATGGTGGCATCCAAAACATTGTAAATATGATTTGGTGACTATGACTATATCAGGCTCTTGCTGGGCTAGTCTATGGGAGAGCTCTCCCAAGCTATCAGATGTTATTAAGGAGAACCTTGCAGGTCAACAGGGTTGGGTTTTCTGAAGTAATTACCGGTGCCTAGGTCGATGCCAGGTGGTTGGCCTAGTTTTGTTCCTTGTCGAGTTTTCTGTAGCAGTTTGATACTACTGAGTAGCTTGTTAGGTCACTTCAGAGGTCATTTAAGAGTCAACCACATTGCTTTGAGTGACATGTAGACCAAACCCAAGTATGAACAGCAGATTTCCTTCTCTAAACGGCATTGGTGAACCAGATGGGGGTTTTCAGACAATTGGAAATTGTTTCATGGTCATCGTTACTGAGTCTAACTTCCATTTCCAGATTTATATTAAATTCCACCAACTGTTGTGGTGGGATTTGAACCCGTGTCCCCAGAGCATCAGACTGGGACTCTGGATTACTAGTCCAGTGACACTAAAATGTACCGTTGCCTCCCCTGCTTGCTACTGTCTTTATGTCTGTTTGCCTTTCCAGAGTGTTTTTCAATAATATAAGAGGATCTTCTCCTTGAGTTATTGCAGTGTTTCTGCTTTACTTGTTGCAGAAAATGAAATGAATGAAAGGAGCTTTAGGAGGTTTTTAAACAATGATGCATTCAAAATTAAAACTGGGATGCTGTTCTCCAGGAAGGTACTTTGCTATAGACCAGTGTTTTTCAAACTTTTTTTCCGGGACCCATTTTTACCAACCGGCGACCCACACCGGCCGACCTCGACCCACACCGGCCGACCTCGACCCACACCGGCCGACCTCGACCCACACCGGCCGACCTCGACCCACGCCGGCCGACCTTCTCGACCCATGCCGGCCGACCTTCGCAACCCAGGCCACCGACCTTCGCGACTCACACTGGCTGACCTTCACGACCCATGCCAGCTGACCATTGCGACCCACGCCGGCCGGCCGGCCGGCCCTTGTGACTCACGCCGGCTGACCTTGGCGATCCACCATTTTCTCTTGCCTTGTTTGCTGCTGACAAAATGGAGGAATCGCAATCACGCACAAGGCACGTGATGTCAATGTTCAGGGGGCGTGACCTGCTCTCTGCATCCCTTCAGGCAGGAAGATTACACAGAAGTTTTTTTTTTAATCTTCTGAGTCTCCGATTACGCAAATCCGGCGGCAACAGCCGCAGCAGCCGTCTTTTTTTTACAAGTTCAGGGGGCGGAGTTTATTTGATAAAATTTTGCAGGAAAAAAATGTAGAAACTAGAAATTTAATGTATAGAAATTGGAGGTTCACCACATTTCACCTAAACATTACAATTAAAATGCAAAAAAATAAAAACACTGACAAATCAATTAATTGATAAAGCTCCAAACACAACCTGCAGGCACTTTGTTTTGGAATGTTTAAAAATCAAGATTAAACAAGTTGACATCTCTTGGTTGAATTTACAGCTGCGGTGAAACCATCGTTGGATCACTCACTGCACATCCTAGTCTTTGTTATACTGATTCCTGTACTCACTCCAGAACTGTTGAAGTTGTGCCTGCTGTTGACGGCTCCAGTTCTGTTTGAAGCCCTGACCTTGGTGGAAGTTTTCATTTCTGTAGCCTTGGTTAAAGCCTCGCCCTTGCCCTAACCCTTGCCCCTGAAATTTTGTCCATAGCGTCCTCGGTTGCTGCCTGTACCACTGCCTGTGGTTGTCTGCTGTGCCCTGTGGTTGTAGGCTCACCTTCACCCAACAGTTCCAATGAAGGTGAAGCCTTCCGGTGTTGGAAACTATGGAGTCTCCATCTGTCCAAAGTTAAGCTCCACAGCACAATTGTGGCACAGATCATGCGGAAATAAGGCTCTGTCAGCGAGACTGTCTTTCCCAATCTTAAATGCAACACCCAGATCCAGACCATTCTTGGAGTAAGAGACTTCCACTTAATTAGCATCAAAGTTCAGAATTCAACCAATCACATCATTCCCCCCCAAACTTTTTGCAGTCGGCATTTAACAATGCCGGCTGTGAGCGGCCTTCAAAAAGACTGCGACCATATTTTAAAAATGTGGTTGCACTGTGCATGCGTGCCCGCTCATTGGTGCGCTTGCACAAAACTGCGCATGCGCACCGATGAGCAGGCACGCTTGCGCAGTGCAACCACTTTTTTTTAATATATATGGTCGCGGTCTTTTTGAAGGCCACTCGCAGCCGGCATTGTTAAAGGCCAGCTGCTGGGCGTGAATTTGTGCAATCGGGAGTGCTGCAATGGACGGCTCCGCGACCCTTCCAACACCCGCCCGCGACCCACCCACGGGTCGCGCCCCCAACTTTGAAAATGCCTGCCATAGATCACTCAGCAATTTTGACAACCTCGCTTCAAGCTGCCGAGAAAATGTAACTTTTCATGCAATGCCACCTGCATTCTCTGGTACTTCTGTCTAGTAGTTAACAATAGAAATTTTCAAATGTGTACAGACCATACAGTATCCTGTAATAATTATGCAAAATAGGTCTGTAGCAAGTTGATGATGTAATACCTTGAGCAAAATTGGAGCTTACGTTGTATAAGTTTATGTTATTCCTTTTATAGCATGGCCGTCAGGAGCTAAATGTTTCATATTTAATAGCTTGGTGCCTTCCTCCCTTGCAGGAGTTCCTCACGGTAGTGTCCTTGTTCCAAGCTTCTTCAGGTGCTTCATCAATGACCTTCCCTTCGTCATAAGGTCAGAAGTGGTAACATTTGCTGATGATTGCACAGTGCTCAGTATTATTTCCAACTCCTGAGATACTGGAGAAATCCTTGTGCACATGTAGTCAGTCATGGACAACATTCAGACTTGATAAGGGACTATCTTGTGCCACTAAAGTTCCAGGCAATAACCATCTCCAAATAAAGAGAATCTCAGCATCTCTCCTTGACAATCAATAGCATTATCATTGCTGAATCCCCCGCAACCAACATCCTGGAAGTCACTACTGACCAGGAACTTAAAAAATATATATATTTTATTCCAAACAATACAAAAGTTTCCAAAATCATACCAAAAACACGAGTAACCATATTACAGACAGTTTGTCATGTTATACCTTTATAAATTAACTAATTTAACCTCCAAAACAGCGTCCCATCCCCCACCATCCCCTCCCCCCTATTAATTGCTGGCAACAAACAAATCTTTGAAAACAGGGATAAACAGCCTCCATCTCGATTCAAATCCCTCCTCTGACCCTCAAGGGAAAACTCTGCCGCATCCCCCAATCACGCCGTAGCCCTCGGTGGCACCACCGACCTCCATCCAAGTAGTATACATTGCTGGGCAATCAGAGAGGCGAAGGCCAGGACATTGGTCGCCTTCCCCTCCAGGAGCACCGACACCTTTCTCCCCCCATCACTGCCGCACCTTTCTACGTCCGGCACCCAGTAATAATATTATTTTTTTAAATTTGTTTTTTAAAATAAATTTAGAGTAGCCAATTCATTTTTTCCAATTAAGGGGTAATTTAGCATGGTCAATCCACCTACCCTGCACATCTTTGGGTTGTGGGAGCGAAAACCATGCAAACACGGGGAGAATGTACAAACTCCGCACGGACAGTGACCCAGAGCCGGGATCGAACCTGGGACCTCAGCGCCGTGAGGCAGCAGGGCTTATCCACTGCGCCACCGTGCTGCTCTCCCAGTAATAATAAGAACATAAGAACATAATATAGTAGATTGAGCAACACCAGCCTCACGGAACGCCGTCCCCTCTGCAAGGGAGGCTCTCTGGATCCTAGGTATCTTGCCTGCCCACACAAATGCCGAAATTAACTTATCCACTCTCACAAAGAAAGCTTTAAGGAGGAAAATTGGGAGAGACTGAAACATGAACAGGAACCCCTGGCGAGTGTTTATTTTTATGCACTGTACCTGCCAAGGAAATTGGGAGAACATCCCACCTTTTCAGGTCCCCTCTCACCTCCTCCACCAAGCTGGCCAAATTCAATTTGTGCATCACACATGAGCCACCTGAATACCAAGATACCTGAAATTTGTTATGGCCAGCTTGAATGGCAAGGTTCCCAAGTCTGTATCCCTACCCAGGGAATTCACTGGGAAGACCTCACTCTTAGCCATGTTAAGTTTGTATCCTGAGAATGATACAAACTTCTTAACAACCCCATTATACTCCCCATACATGAATATGGGGCCGAAACATATTGCAACACATAGTCTGCATGAAGGGACACCCTATGCTCTCAACCCCCTTTTCAATGCCATACCATTCTTTTACAACCTAAGTGCGATGGCCAGGGGTTCAGTAGCTAATGCGAATAGCAAAGGGGACAACAGGCACCCCTGTTTGTTAGCCATTTGGCTGCTGTTGTATAAAGAACATAGAACATAGAACATAGAACAGTACAGCACAGAACAGGCCCTTCGGCCCTCAATGTTGTGCCGAGCCATGATCACCCTACTCAAACCCACGTATCCACCCTATACCCGTAACCCAACAACCCCCCCCCTTAACCTTACTTTAATTAGGACACTACGGGCAATTTAGCATGGCCAATCCACCTAACCCGCACATCTTTGGACTGTGGGAGGAAACCGGAGCACCCGGAGGAAACCCACGCACACAGGGGGAGGACGTGCAGACTCCACACAGACAGTGACCCAGCTGGGAATCGAACCTGGGACCCTGGAGCTGTGAAGCATTTATGCTAACCACCATGCTACCCTGCAACCCAGAGTCAAGTGTTCTGCTCCTTTTCACAAACACTTTTATTTTCCATATTTTTCACCTTCATTTGGCCATGCGTGGGTCGTGATGCACAAATTGAATTTGGGTCACACTCTGTACAAAACTCTACCATCACATCACATGCCCAAAGGCCACCTCTGAAGCCTCTTTACATATCAGTGTCAATTATTGGATACGTAACATAAATGAGACATAAGGGGCGGGATTCTCTCAGCTCACGCCGGGCCGGAGAATCGCTGGGCCGGCCGCGAATCGCATGACGCCGCCCCGACACCGGTCCGCCGATTCTCCGGAAATTCTCCGCCCGGGATGGGCCGAGTGGCTGCAAAAATAAATCTGAGTCCCGCCAGTGGCTTCCACGTGTCTTCTTACCCGGTGGGACCTCGGCGTCCATTATTCCGGGGGCGGCCTGGTCTGGGGGGGGGACCTCCGCTGTGGCCTGGCCCGCGATCGGGGTCCACCGATTGGCGGGCCAGCCTCTCGGGCTGGGGGCCTCTTTTACTCTGCGCCGGCCCCTGTCGCCCTACGCCATGTCGCGTCAGGGCCGGTGCGGAGAAGGAAGCCACCGCGCATGTGTGCATATGCGCCGGCCGCATTGCGTATACACGTATTGGCATCGGTCGCAGCGCGCATGCACAGACCCGCGGCGCCCATTTGATGGCGGTATCGGCAGCTGGAGCAGCGTGGGTCGCTCCATTGCTGTCCTGGCCTACTGAGGGGCTTGGAATTGCTGCTCCTGGGGGCCTGTTGACGCCGTTGTGTTTCTTAACCCATTCCTTAACACTGTTACGTGCCCCTATGCAGCCGGAAGTATCCGGGCTCAGTGCTTTCATTGTTACACTCACCATGGGGCGGTATACAACAATCTACCCAGGGGATAAATAGCCCAAATCCAAACTGTCTCAGGACACATTCTATAAAATGTCTCAAATGCTCTATTGATTTTATCTGGAGCCGTCAACAGCCTTCCACCATTGTCCCTAACCTGAACTATCTCTCTGTGGCTGCCTGTTGGCTCAAATTGTGAGTAACAGACAGGTGGTCTTCTCATGTTTACAGAATACACCCATGAGTGATGCAATTGGCTCATCCCCTTCACAAATGATACCGGTTCGAACTCCACCGGCAACCTCTTTTTCTCCGTTAACAGCTATTTTGTCTGGGCTGCTGAATATCGCTGATCGACTTCCAAGATAGCACCAAACAACTTCTGTCTTTCCACTCTCCCAACCGTATCCCTATCGGCCTTATATGATATTACCTCTCTTCTGGCCACACCTCAGTGCTTCCCAGAATGTGGAAGGAAAACTTCCCAGTTCTGATTAAACTCCACATAGTTCGTTATGGCCGAGGCTACCTTCTCGCGAAATTTCTTGTCTGCAGGAGTGCCGAATCTAACCTCTACGGGGTCCACAGGGATCAACCTGTTTCTCACCTCACGTCCACATAATGTGGCGCCTGGTCCGATACCACTATCACCGGATATTCCGCTTCCACAATCCCTGGGAATATCGATTTCTCCACTATGAAAAAGTCTATTTGGGAGTATACCCGAAGCACATGGGAGAAGAAGGAAAACTCCCTCTCTCCCAGATGCCTAACCCTCCACGGATCCACCTCCGCACCTTCCCTGCCGCCCCCACCCCCCCCTCCCCCTCCCTCCCCGCCAATGAATACCTCCAGTTCCCTCACCATTCCCAACGTTACTTAGGGCTTTCACTGAGAAGACAATAAAAGAGTCCTCTGTGTGGAAGCTAGGGAACAGTGCAGACAGGGGCGGTGAAAGAAACTATAGCTGGAACACTTACTTGGGAGCTCCATGTGTCCATTCCTCGAAGGAGAACAGCTGTATCCTGCGAATAGCCCCCTCAGATCCATTGGCTTGATGCTATTCATAGTTTTCTAGTAGAGGTTGCCGGTGGAGTTCGAAGTGGTATCATTTGTGAAGGGGGTGAGCCAATTGCATCACTCATGGGTATATTCTGTAAATATGAGAAGAATACCATCAGTCTGTTACTCACAATTTGAGCCAACAGGCAGCTACAGAGAGATAGTTCAGGTTAGGGATGATGGGGGACGGCCGAGTGACAGCTTCCACATTCCAGCTGCAACCTTGATTCATTCATTTCCCTTCATGGATCAGTAACTCTAAGTGGTGAAACCTCAATATTTAGAAACATTGACCACATCAAAAAAGATAAGTGCATTCCAAACACTGAGTGTATTGCAATCACTCTGTGTGTGATTACAGGGGTATGGAGGGGGGGGGTTCTCTATTGCAGTTGTGTCTGAGAGGGGTCTCTCCATTACAGGAGTCCCTGGGGGGTCTCCCTATTGCTGGGGTCCCCGTGGGGGGGGGGGGGGGGGGGGGGGGGGGGTTGTGGGGGGGTTCCCTATTGCAGGTGTCCTGAGGGGGCTCTCCCCATTACAAGGGTTCTGGGGGTGGGTCCTATTGCAGGTGTTCTGGGCAGACTCTCCCTATTACAGGGGTCCTGAGGGGGGTGTCTTCCTATTGCAAGGGTCCATGGGAGCCTTTTCCTATTCCAGGGGTCCCTGGGGGGGGGGAGTGTCGCCCTGTTACAGGGGATCCCTCTATTACAGGGGTTCCTGGGGTGTCTCCCTATTTAGGAGATCCTGGGGGATCTCTAAACGGCAGCACAATAGCAGGAATCTCCCATATTCCTCGACATGCATACATTTGCATGGCAGGGGACACAGAATTGCACCCCCATTTGCATTCCACGGGGATCATAAATCGATTACAATTTTCCTCCGGCCGGAGAACGTAGAGCGGGATTCTCCGTTGGCTGACGGCAAAATTGTGAAACACCCGACGGTACCCCTGGCTTCAGGGACGCGCCAGGGTCAGAGGTCCTCATGGTGCTGGCCACCGACGGGGTCAGAAGTGTGGAGGGGGGGTGGACATGAGCCCGCAGTGCCAACCGGGCCACCATGTAGCCCGTTCAACCTTGATGGGCACAGGGATATGCACCATGTTACATGTTGACCTTTCTTCCTCTGCAGACAATGGATATTGGAATACAACCAGCAATGGTGGCGTTCCTGCTAGTCGCTGCAGCCCTGAGGGTTGCCATGTGGCTGCACGAGCTGGAGCAGTTCGAGGAGGAGGAAGTTGTATCAGTGGATCATGCATCAGCGGAGCGTGCTGCAGAGGAACATGAGACATCCGCCCAGGATGGAGAGCTGGTCGCCCAACAGGCCGAGGAGGAGGTGCCAAGGAGGTGCCTCATGAGGCCTCGTGTACCGGCAGCGCCTGCCATTCGAGGACCTGCTGGACTGTGCGTGCGTCGAAGACTCTGGCTGAGCAGGGAGATAGTGCGACTTATCTGCCAGATGATGGCACAGCTGGCACCATGGGGGTATAGGGGAGGACACCCGCTCCCAGTGGCCGTCATGATGTCAGTCGTCCTGAACCTTTACGCTGTGGGATCCTTCCAGGTGCGGAGTGGGGACCTGTCCAGGATCGCACAGACCTCAGTGCACAGGTGCATCCGTGCCACAACAGAGGCTCTATGCTCAGGCGGCTCAATACATCCATTTCAATGTGGACCGAATCCACCAGGATGCCCTGGGGTTCGCTGCCATCGACAAGATGCCCCTGGACCAGGGGATGATCGACAGGATGCATATACCCCTACGAGCACCTGCAGATGACAGGCCGCTCTACACAAACTGAAAAGGGTTCCACTTGATGAACGTGCAGCTGATACGTGACTATCAGATGCGCATCATACACGTCTACGCCCAATACCCAGGCAGTGTGCATGACGCCTTCATTCTGGCACACTTGACGATTCATGACATATTCGAGACGCCCCCTCCGGCTGAGGGGTTGGCTCCTGGGCGGCAGGGTTTATCCACAGCGCTCTTGGATCATGACACCTATCCGGAGGCCACAGACCGACGCGGAGACCCGCTACAACGACGCCCATACAGCAAGCAGGAGCGTGATCGAGTGGTGCTTCGGCCTCCTGAAGCTGTGGTGCAGGTGCCTGGACCATTCTGGAGCGGCCCTCCAGTGTAATGCTGAGAGGGTCGCCCGCATCCTGGCGGCCTGCTGCCTCCTCCATAACATCGCAGAGGATCGATCATGTTGGAGGAGGAGGAATGGCAGGCCTCATCTGACGAGGAAGATCCGGGGGGGAGGGTGGCCAGGACATGGAGCCTAGGCAGGCACAGGGAAATTGTAGCTGAAGGTTGCATCTGCATCCAATTGATGTCATGTGACCTCGGTGTACATTATACCAAAAGGATCCCACATCCAAAGGCCAAAATCAAAATTGCAGTCTGTGGAGTGACGACAATAATGGGTAGGAAGTAGCACACGCTGAATTTTATCGTACTGCCATGCTGTTCCCACCTGAACATGGGATAAAATCGAGGTAGTAAAATTCTGGCAGGAAGTGGTGGGTATGAACTAAGCATGGACGATCGTCTGCTATCATTCAGAAGTAGGATCTGGGGAAGTGGCTTGAGTATTCAGCATTCAGAAAATGGTCTAAACTTAATTTGATAAATAAACAATTACAGTTCATTGTTTACCTGTATGTTTTTTCCGACATTGCATGTGTATCCGATGACTATCAAGGTTACTGTACATTTTTTCCCCCAGTAAAAATCTAGTTTGATTGGATCGTAACAGAACCTTGGTGTCACTTGATTAATATCAGAGTGCGCTCTGCTTTCATGTGAAGTCAGGCCCCTTTTCTTCCAATACAGTATAAGAATTACTGTTGAATCTTTATAAAATCTGAATGGGTAAATTGAGAAGCAGACATATATATCCGTGACACCTGCAAAAATATTGTTCAATGTTGTCAAGTCAGAAAATCTACAGAAAATTGGGTAATAAAAAGAAAAACTGAGATTGCTGAAAATGTACAGCAGGTCCAGCAGCATCTGAAATTAAAAAGGACTATTAATATTCCGTTTGTGATCTTTTGTCAGAATAGTGTGATTATTTACAATATTCAAACAAAAATAAAAGCATAACTTTATCATTATTTTAAAAATTATTTAATCGTCAGCTGCTTCATAGGATTATGCAGCAAGAGGGCCATTTGTTGCATGGTTAATTGGAGACATTTTCTAACTGTTCTCAGCTGGAGTACTCCTGGTGGCACATATTTAAAAGCTGAATATAGGCTGCACATGAAATTAAGATCCTTTAAACTTATGACTATATAAACTGTGCTCTACATCTGAACTGCTGTCATGCGCTTCCGGTGGTTGAGGCCTGAGACATAGGCCTGAGTTTTCACTCCTGGTTGGGGAGCGTAGAGCTGCTGCAATTCCCAGCTCCACAAATCTGATATAGGAAAAAGTGCTCCAGAACTTCCAGTTTTCATTCTGTGGCGTTGGGTTTATGGGAGTCAAGGTGGGAGATCCCGGAAACTGTGGAGGTTGCCAGGTGTGGAGGCAGGCTGAGCAAACTATTGAAACAATTGGGGTAAATAAATAGTAACACAAAAGGCAGTCTTCCAGCACACTATCCCCATGCTCAGTTCATGCCAACCCATGCCACTTCATGAACCCACCCACTCTCCGTGGCCTATATGCCCTCCATGCCAATCTATGCTCCTCCATTTACTCCCATGCCAACTTATGCCCCTTTGCACAACTCCCATTGCTCCTCATACCCTCCATGCCAAAACTAGGAGCATCTCCCAAGGCTATTTATGGTCCCGATGTCACCGTAATACCAACTTATGCCAATCAATCCCCCACCTATCATCCTTTCAGCTAACCATGCCAATTCACTCCAAACCCACCATGGGCTGACCTCAACACCCATGCTGAGATTAAATAAAGTTCTTAAGTGTCTATTAACAATTTCGCTCATTCTTGCTGATAACCCATTCACTACATTTAACCTCTTTCAACCCCTTATAAAATCAAACATTGGAATTCATAGTCCCACTTCAAAGTGTTTGTACCCACTTGGAACTGTCAATCAAACTGTGAACTTGTAGCAGCTCTGTGAACCACTGATGTGCAATTTATAACCTGCCTCCCGACTTCCCCTTCCCCCCGCCCCCTGCAAAGTAGCAGGGGCCATATTGGGGGTGCAAGCTCCAGGTCTGGCCTCCGCTGCTATTTTTGTGACAACAGAGAGGCTATCTATCTTTCTGAAAATACAAGCCAAGTGGTGTAAAGTACCCTGAAGATCAGAAATGAATACCCTCATTGATATCCTGAAACAAAATGTGGTCAGACTACAAGAGCTGCACCCAGCTCAAAGGAAAACTGGATCTGGTCAATATACAGTAGCAGTGATAAGGAGCTCCAACCACCTGTTAAATATGTTTCAGTTTTAGTATTGGATGCCTTTAAGTTTGTTACTTTGTTTAAACTATGTCATCATATATTGAGCACTGGTACCAAAACTTACAACACAGATTCTAGAAACATTTTTTATAGTCACCTTGTAAAACTCAGGTATATTTTTCTCTCTTTGCTCCTCAGCTGAAACAAAAATCTGTTTCAAGTACTATCACGGTGTAAGTGGAGCACTACGAGCCACAACTCCATGTATTACAGTAAAAAATCCAGCTGCGATGGTAAGTGGAATATTTACTGCATGCTAATATAAAAGCAAAATTCTGCGGATGCTGGAAATATGAAATATAAACAGCACGTGCTGGAAATACTCAGCCAGCCTGGCAGCACCTGTGGAGAGAGAGCCAAAGTTAACGTTTTGTGTCTAATATGAATATTCTCCAGGACCTCAGTTCAAAGTCAAGGAAATGGCCATGAATAAGTGGAAACAGTTGTTCAGAGATTGCGAGAGGAAAGCAAGTTGGAGGATTTGGAAGGGACGCACAATTTGTAATGTGTAGGTTGGTCAGTAATGTATCCCTTGGCAGCATCACCTGAAAATGAAACATCAGTTTCCACTTGCATGCGTATATCTCCCAGTTACCTCCCAGTTCTACCTCACCAGCACCCCTCTTGCCCCCTCCACTGTCTCAAAGTTGTTGGACAGCTTGTTTGATATGTTCATCCCCGACCTACCAACTCACATCCTTCTTCCTGACAAAGAGGCTGAATCAGGGTGTTCACAGACTTTTTCTTACATTTGACCTCGGTGTGAGATTCTGACCGCATTGCCATGCCTTCACTGTCTGCTTCCTCCACCTTGCTTCAGTCATCTTCTGCAGAAACCCTTTGTTGTCTCAAGATTTGACGATTTGAGTGCTCTCCTGGCTGACTATTCAACATGAACATATGCTCAAAAAACTCTGGAGCTGGTTTAGCACACTGGGCTAAATAACTGGCTTTTAAAGCAGACCAAGGCAGGCCAGCAGCACGGTTCAATTCCCGTACCAGCCTCCCCGAACAGGCGCTGGAATGTGGCGACTGGGGGCTTTTCACAGTAACTTCATTTGAAGCCTACTTGTGACAATAAGCGATTTTCATTTCATTCAATTTCACTCTGCTGCCCATATTCTAACTCGTATTCACCATCACTCATGTACATGTTGACCTGCAATGAATCCTGGTCTGACAGAATGCCTGTTTTAAAATCTGTATCCTTGTTTTCAAATCCTTTCATGGCCTTATCCCTTCCTATCTGTAATCTCCTCCAGGCCTTCAAGATCTTCACTCATCATGTTCTCTCCCTCTGAGTTCATTGTCTTCTTATCCTGCCTAAATCTCTCACCAATTCATACCCATGGCCAGTCCTTTGACATTGTCATCCTGTGGTCTTGCTAGTCCCAAGGTATCAATTATAAATCAGACCATCTCTGATCACGTCCTTGTATCACTGGCCACCCACACGTCCCTTCATTGCCCCAATCCTACTTCTTTCTGTATCTGTCCCTGGAAAAAGACAATCCCCAAATTCACTTTCAACGCACTTTCAGAATCCCATTAATGCAGCCTTTGGACCTCCAATTTTGCTGTTACTGATTTGTTCAACCACATCCTCATCTCCAAATTTGAGTCCCTGGTCTGGAATAAAACCGTTACTTCCTCTCAACCTGGCTTTTTCCTTGGTACAGCCATCACCTCCACTCCCTTTAGCCCAAAGGACACAGATTTAGAACATAGAACATAGAACAGTACAGCACAGAACAGGCCCTTCGGCCCTCAATGTTGTGCCGAGCCATGATCACCCTACCCAAACCCACGTATCCACCCTATACCCGTAACCCACCAACCCCCCCTTAACCTTACTTTTATTAGGACACTACGGGCAATTCAGCATGGCCAATCCACCTAACCTGCACATCTTTGGACTGTGGGAGGAAACCGGAGCACCCGGAGGAAACCCACGCACACAGGGGGAGGACGTGCAGACTCCACACAGACAGTGACCCAGCCGGGAATCGAACCTGGGACCCTGGAGCTGTGAAGCATTTATGCTAACCACCATGCTACCCTGCTGACTTGAATGGATATGGTGGCCAGCTGGTTTAGCCATTCACCGCCAAAGTCCTTGAATGTGCTGTCACCTCCCAAATCCCTTCACATTTTTTATTGTAACTCCATGTCTGTCTCCCTCCAAACATATTACTCTCCTTGTCATACTGCACTAAGGCTCTTATCAAGATCACAAATGCCCGCACCATCCTCCTCCAACGCCTCTTCTCTCATCCATCTGGGAGGGGCTGCATTCCTTCCATTCCTATCTGTCTAATCTTAACCAATCGATCACTTGCAATGGCTTGTCTTCCTATTCCTACACAGTTAACCTCCAGTGTCCCTTTGGCCCTCTACTATCTCTCGTTTGCATGTTTCCCATTTGCCTTCATTTTACACTTCCTTCTCAGATCATTATCCAGCTCCCTTTTGAAAGCACCAGAATCCCGTGGAACATGGCTCACATTTGTTTAAAGATGGTGTGCAACATTCAGCTTTGTGCAGTTGTGTCTGAGGTCAGCATTTTTTTCTTATTGAACTCTGCGGCACAAAGGAGGGTAGCAGGAGAATGGCAGCTTGCATGAAGGCTCGGAACCGGCAAAGATGAGTGAGTAGGGGTGCAGTGTGGATGGAGTCAGCGGCATGGTAGAGTCAAGTAGGAAATGGGATGGGTATGGTGGAGGAGTGTGGTGAGAACAGACTTGGATTGGATTGGATTTGTTTATTGTCACGTGTACCGAGGTACAGTGAAAAGTATTTTTCTGCAAGCAGCTCAACAGATCATTCAGTACATGGGAAGAAAAGGGAATTAAACAGAATTCAAGAAAATACATGAGAATACATAATAGGGCAACACAATATATACAATGTACTACATATGCATTGGCATCGGATGAAGCAGACACGGGTGTAGTGTTAATGAGGTCAGTCCATAAGAGGGTCATTTAGGAGTCTGGTGACAGTGGGGAAGAAGCTGTTTTTGAGTCTGTTCGTCCGTGTTCTCAGACTTCTGAATCTCCTGCCCGATGGAAGAAGTTGGAAAAGTGAGTAAGCCGGGTGGGAGGGATCCTTGATTATGCTGCCTGCTTTCCCCCGGCAGCGGGAGGTGTAGATGGAATCAATGGATTACTATCAAGGTAAGAAAATGAAGGCGGTGTCAGTACTGGTCAAATGTGGATCCATCTCAGGTTGTTGGTTGGCAGAGTCTTTTCAGAGCTTTGAGTTCACCTACAATATTTCAATTCTCCCCGCTAATAATGGTGTTGGACAATGTCCTTTACGAAGCATAGAAGGGAAGACCAGGTGAGCCTGCATATCCAGCTGTGTCCCACAGAGGGGTAAGCACAACAGTGGACACTAACACGGACATTCAATGAAGAATGAACTCAAAAATACATAATTTCTTCCACAAGAAAGAAATGTCCCTAATTCACCTGTAACCATGAGGCATGTCAGTAATTTAGCCCTCTGACTAAGCTCCTTTCACTAAGTAATAATGATACTCACATTAATAAAGTGGAACCAATGCAATGTGAGATATTTACAAGCGGAATTAAAATTTGAAAAATACCCGTGCCACTTTCATGCACTTCACTAGACGTTTTAAGTTAGTGGTGATAGAGTTGGACAGGTAAGTTCTTGCATTAATATAGTGTTCCTGTTTGTGCATGAGGCTATTTTATAGCCTATCTGTAGCTGAAGCAATGTCAGCTGATGATGGGTTTCACCATTGAAAAGCATCCCAAGCCGTGTGATTGTGTGCATCTTGCGTACAGCCTGCTGGCAGTTAAAATTGTAATTGCTGGGAAACAGGGAAAAAGCAATGGAGCAGAAGTGGGGCAGACGTTCGGTTCTGCTGTCAGGAACAGCACACAATGTTTAAAATTCTTGCCCAACATCTTTTTTTAAAAAAGTATTTTTATTCAACATATTTACTACAGTTTTACAATTCACAACAACCTCACAAAACCCCTAACCCACCAAACCCCCGCCCGCCTCAACAATTAACAGTAACCAACTCCCGAATGTGCATGGTAAATAAACCCCAACAATTGTAGAGCCCATTACTCCCCCCCCCCCCTCCCCTTAGAGCAAACGTCACCTTTTCCAGGGCCAGAAACTCCAGCAGGTCCCCCCATCAAGCCGAGGCACAGAGTGGAGAAACTGACCTCCACCCCAACAAGTCCCACCTATGAGCAACCAGTGAGGCGAAGGTTAAAATATCTGCCCCCGGACCCACCTGTAGCTCCGGCCGATCCAACACCCTGACTATCGCTTGTAGGGGATCAGGCTCCATATCCAAATGTAAGACCCCTGAGATGGTGCTGAACACCATCCTTCAAAACCTTTCCAGCTTCGGGCAGGACCAAAACATGTATACATGGTTCGCAGGACCCCTCCCACATTGCTCACGGACATCCTTCACCCCCTCAAACAGCCGGCTCATCCTAGACTTTGTCAGGTGTGTCCTGTACGCTACCTTCAGCTGTATCAGTCCCAGCCTCGCACACAAGGGCAAGGCATTCACCCTCTGCCGCACCTTGCACCGCAGATCCTCCTTCAGCACCATCCTCAACACTTCATCCCAGTTCACCTTTACCCCCTCCATGGACACCCGATCCTCCTCCAAAATTGTAATCCCTACTGGAAAGCTCGGCTCTGAAATATACAACAACAAGTCATCTGCATATAAGGACATCCTGGGCAAGATTCTCCGTCTTGCCAGACTATTTTCTGGCATGGTGCGCACCCGCCGACAGCGGGATTCTCCGTTCCCAATGCCGGCAAATCGGATATCCCACTGTGGGCCACCCACGCTGCCAGGAAAAGAGCAGGTGTGGGTGCGCTGCCTGCGGGGCGGACGATCCCACCAACAGAGAAACCCACAGCCTATGGTCCACTCCCCACCCTTCACTATCCTCTTCAACTACCCCAAACTCCTCAGCGTAATGGCCAAGGGCTCTATAATATTAATCATCTTTATAATAATCTTTATTGTCACAAGTAGGCTTACATTAACACTGCAATGAAGTTACTGTGAAAAACCCCTAGTCTCCAAATTCTGGCGCCTGTTCGGGTACACAGAGGGAGAATTCAGAATGTCCAATTCACCTAACAGCATGGGCGGAATTCTCTGCTGGTGGCCAAAATCGTGGAGGCCGTCGTGAACTCGGCCAAGGTTCACGATGGCCTCGGGGCCCGCTCCCTGCACCTAATTCACCCCCACCCGGGGGGCTAGGAGCGGGCCCCCATCGTTCCCGGCCGCGACCTCAGCTGCCGGAAATGACACCCGAACGACGCTTCGCGGATGTAATCCGCGCATGCGCAGGAACCCACGCATGCACGGATGACATCAGCGCGCAGATGACGTAAACTCGCGGTGCCATCTTTTTCCACCGCGGCCCGGCAAGACGTGGCGGCTTGATCTTGCCAGGCGGCGGAGGGGAAAGAGTGCGTCCGTTTTGGATGCAGGCCCGACGATCGGTGGGCACCGATCACGGGCCTGTCCCCTCCGGAGCACAGTCGCGGTGCTCCCGTCCCAATCGAGCCCCTGGATGCCCCAAACGGGCATCTGGCGCCCGTTTCACGAATGTAGCGACCAGGTGTGGTTGCTGCCATTGTGAAACGGGCGTGAAGGGCCGGCCGCTCGGTCCACCGGGCTCGGAGAATCGCCGTTCACCGTGAAAAACGGCGAGCGCCGATTTTTCCTGGGGGGGGGGGGGGGGGGGGGGGGGGAGAATCGCGGGGGCGCCAGGGGGGTCGTAAAAAATGTCGGGAGGCCCTCCCACGATTCTCCCACGCTACGTGGGGAGCGGAGAATTCCGCCCCATGTCTTTCAGGATTTGTGGGAGGAAACCGGAGCACCCAGAGGAAACCCACGCAGACACAGGGAGAACATGCAAACTCCACACAGACAGTGACCCTAGCCGGGAATTGAACCTGGGACCACGTAGTTGTGAAGCAACAGTGCTACCCACTGTGCTAGCACACCGGCCACAGTAGCAGAACCTGTACACCTGACCAATGCAAGTATAACCAATGCAAACACAAGGGAGGACATGGGGCATCCTTGCCTCATGCTCCGGCGCAATGCAAAATACCCTGAGTTCATACTATTTCTGCACACACTCACCATCATCTCCTTATATAGCAACTGCACCCATGCCACAAACTTCGACCCAGTCCCAAATTTCTCCAATACAGCCATCAGATAACTCTACTTCACCCGATTAAATGCCTTCTTCGCATCCAACACCACCACCATCGTCTCCCTTCCCTCTGCGACCTTTTTAAAAAAAACTGTATTTTATCACAAACATGTATCAAAGCAGGTTAGAGCAAACAAACATTCTGGGAAACATACTTCCCAAAAATCAACTAAACAGTCTGGATAGATTTTTCCCATTTTCACCCCCCCCCTCGTAAGGCAAACAGCCCCACAAACACGGCTACAAACACCCCCCATCTTTCTCAAACTCCCCCGCTGAGCCCCTTAACTCATACTTTATATTCTCTAACCACAGGAAGTCGTACAGATCACCCAACCAAGCTGCTACCCCTGGTGGAGATGCTGACCGCCGCTCCAGCAAAATTTGCCGCTGTGAAATCAGAGAGGCTAAGGCCATGACATTGGCCTTCCACCTCTCCATGAGCTCCGGCTTCTCTGAGACCCCAAATATCGCCATAATAGAGTTCAGGTCCACCTCCTCCTCCGCTACCCTGGCTAAGACCGTGAACACTCCCGCCCAGAATCTTCCCAATTTTTCGCAACCCCAAAACATGTGCACGTTATTCGCTGGTCCTTGCCCACACCTCTCTCACTCATCTGCTACCCCCTGAAAGAACCCAGTCACTCTCGCCTGAATCATATGCACCCTGTGCACCACCTTCAACTGTATCAGGCTCATCCTTGCACAAGAAGAGGTCCCGTTTACCCTACGCAGTGCCTTACTCCATACTCCCCAATTGATCTCCCCTCCCAACTCTGCTTCCCATTCCTTGATCTTCACCACCCGCTCACCTCCATGCTCCCCCAGCCACTTCTGTTTATCCCCAATTCTTCCATCCCCTTCCACATCTGGAAGCAGCAGTCCCTCCAGCAGGGTGCATCCCGGCAACCTAGGGAATCCCCTCCTGACATTTTGCGCAAAGTCCCTAACGTGCAGATACCTGAACTCACTCCCCTTCGCAGCTCTACCCTTTCCCTTAGCTCCTCCAGACTGGCGAACCCTTCCTCCAAATACGAATCCCTCACCTTGACCAGCTTCCCTCCACCTCCTGTATACACTACACATCTCCCCGGCTCAAACTCATGATTCTCGCACAGCGGCGTTAGCACCGACATCTCTTCCATCCTAAAATGCCTCCTCAGCTGATTCTATATATTCACTGTGGACTGCACACTGGGCTCCCTGAATATCTACTCGGAGCAATTGGAAACACTGCAGTCACCATAACCCTGAAGCTAGACCCCTTACAAGATTCCTCCTCCATCCAACCCACTCTACCCCTTCTCCTTCCCACCACCGCTGCACCTTGTTCACATTCGCCGCCCAATAATAATGAAGCAAGTTCGGCAACGCCAACACCTCCCTGCTGCCTCTGCCTCTGTAACAGGGTCCCCCTCACCCTCGGCACCTTCCCCGCCCATACAAAGTCTGAGATGATCGTGTCCACTTTCCGAAAAAAGGCCTTTGGTATAAAGATTGGGAGAGCCTGAAAGATAAACAAGAACCTCGGCAGAATATTCATTTTCACCACTTGGACCCTCCCCGCCAACGTTAAGTGCAGAGTATCTCACCTCTTAAGATCCTCCCTGGTCTCCTCCACCAGCTTCGTTAAGTTCCACTTATGGAGCCCCGTCCATTACCTCACTTCCTGAATCCCCAAATACCTAAACTGATACCTCGCTACCGCAAATGGAATCCCCCCTTAATTAGCCCGCTGTCCCAGCTCATTCACCGGGAATATCTCGCTTTTCCCAACATTCAGTTTGTACCCTGAGAACCCTCCAAATCTCCCCAACAGGCCCTCAATCCTTCCCATCCTCTGCCCCTGCAGCATTTTCCTCCCCGCCAATCCCTCCACCCTCGAACATTCCCTGCCCACCTCCACTATTTCGCTCACTAGACGGTCATGTTCCGCCCTCCTTTCCTTATCCGCACAAGCCGTAAACAAAATAATTTCTCCCCGGACCACTGCCTTCAGTGCTTCCCAAAAAATGGCCACCGACACCTCCCCATTCTGATTGAACTCCACAAAATCCCTAATCGCCGCCCGCACCTTATCACAAAAACCTCCATCCGCCAACAACCCCGAGTCAAACCTCCACTCCGCCCTCTGCTCTTGCCCCATTCTAAACCGAATCTCCAGCTAGTGGGGCGCATGGCCAAAGGTAACTATCCCCGCATACTCTGCCCCCTCCATCCCAACCAAAATCTCCTGACACACTACAAAGCAGTCATTTCTCGAATACACCTTATGGACATGCAAAAAGAAGCAATACTCCCTTCCCCTGGGTTCTGAAAACACCATGGGTCCACCATACCCATCCTCTCCATAAACCCCCCCAGCTCTATCGCTGTTCGTAACCTACCCATTGACCTGGGGCTCGACCTATCCACCCTCGGCTCCAGGACACAGTTAAAATCTCCTCCCATGATCAACTGGTGGGTGGCCAAATCCGGGATCGCTGCCAGCAACCCCGTCATAAACCCCACATCATCCCAATTTGGGGCATACACATTTACCAACACCACCGGTGCCCCTTCCAATATCCCACTCACAATCACATATCTCTCACCCAGATCCCTCACCTCCTTCGCACTCACAAATCCTATTTTTTTGCTCATTAAAATCGCCACACCCCTCGATTTCAAATCAAACCCCGATTGCAAAACTTGCCCGACCCACCCCTTCCTTAACCTGACCTGGTCCTTCACATGGAGGTGTGCCTCCTGCAGAAAGACCAACCCCGCTCCTGAGGTGTGCGAACACCCGCTACCTTTTAATCGGCCCATTCAGTCCCCGGAAGTCCCAACCTTACCGGAGCCCTCCAATCCCCTCTATCGTCCGTTACCTTCCCTACTTAACTCCCGCCACATTAATTCCACCCTACACCTAGCTCATCCCAGATGGCCCCTTTCTCCGCCCCTGACCATGTCTTCTCTCACCCCCTGCCACATCGCAGCAACCTCCTCCCTCCTCCCCCCTCCCCACCAGCCACCCCTCTCAGCCTTCTCCCCCAACACTTCCGTTCACCAGCATAACCCCTCCAAACTTAAGCCAACACTTTTGCCACTATCTTGGCGTCTACATTCAGCAGAGATATGGGCCTATACGACCCACACTCCACCAGTTCCTTGTCCTTCTTAAGCAGCAATGAGATAGAGGTCTGCAACATTGTCTGTGGCAAAGCACCCCTGTCCATTGTGTCCTCTAACCTTCCCACCATCAACAGTGCCTATTCTTAAATCTTTTATAAAATTCAACCGGGAACCAGTCATCCCCACCACCTTCCCTGCCTCCAGCCTCCCAATCGCCACCTTCACCTCCTCCACCCCCACCAGCTACTCCAACCCTGCCCTCTCTGCCTCCCCAACCTCGCCCACCCAAAAACTCCCTCATCTCTCGCTCCACCTCTGGTGGCTCCGACTTACACAGGTCCCTATAGAACTCCTCAAAAACCTCATTAATCTGTTCCGGAGCCACCACCAACTCACCTGTCTTGTCTCACATCTGAACTATCTCCCTTGCCACGGCCTCCCTAGACCTGCTGACATACACCCTGCTTTCTCCCCGTACTCATAAACAGGCCCCCTCGTCCTTCTCAACTGACGCACCGCTATCCCCATGGACAATAGATCAAAACTCGCCTGCAACTCCTTCCTCTTTGCCAGGAGATCTGCGTCTGGGTCCCCCGTGTACCTCCCATCCACAATCTCTTCTATCAGTTGTTGGCCTTCTCTCTATCCTCCCTATCCACATTAGCTTTAAACAAAATCACCCCACCCCTCAACACCGTCTTCAGAGCCTCTCAGACCACCGACCGTCAGATCTCCCCCATACATTTAAACCCCACAAACTCCTCAATCACCTTCCCGATCTTATCACAGAAGCCCCGATCTGCTAGTAAGCCCACATCCATTCTCCATCCTGGCCTCTGAGCTGCCTCCTTCTCCAGTACCACAGCCATCCAATGGGGACTTGATCGAGATCACAATTGCCGAGTACTCCGACCTCTTAACTCCGCAAACAATGTCATCCCCACCTCAAAAATGTCAATCCTCGAAAACACCTTGTGCATTGAGGAGAAAAACAAATTCTCCCAATTGCCACGGGTCCACTCCCCCCATCTCCCTCACAAGCCCTGCCAACGCCTCCCCCCCTCCCCTCCAATGCACTGATCACTGTCATGTACCTGAATGAAACACCTGACTCATCCACCCCTTCCTAAGCCTCACCTGGTCCTTCACCCTCAAGCGGGTCTCCTGCAGCATCACCACACCAGCCTTTAAACTCTTCAAGGTCGCAAAAACTCGCTCTCTTCGTTCGTCCCCCTAATCCCCTCCCGTTCCATGTCACCATTCTAACCAGGGGTCTCTCACCCCCCCCCCCCCCCCCCCCCCCCGCCCCACCTATTACCCCAGGCCCTGCATATCCGACCGTGCCCAGCCCACCCTTTTGTTACCGTCAAACCCTCTTCCCCCGTCTCCCAGAATCCTTCCATCCACTTCCTCTTGCCAACACCTCACCCACTATGGATCCCCTCCCCCAACTATTCACACCTCCCCGGTCCATCAAAACCTGTTCAACTAGACTCCAATGACTGCGGCCCCTCCCCTAACCACACTCCCATTCACTAGTCAACCTACGTTTGCTAGTGAGGTGACCCCTGCCAGAGCCTCCCCTCCCCCTCCTCAGTAACTCAGCCCCACAGCCCCACATGCCCAACATCCAACTCCCTTACAGCAAGAGACAATACAGAACCGCACCCATATGGAAAAAAGAAAACCAAAACCCAAAGCACATGTAAACGAACCACCCCCCACATTCAAGAAACAGAAAACAAAACCCCAATCAAATAAAACTCAACATAAGAAAAACACCATCCCTGTCCCCACCAACCAAGTCCAAGTCCAAACTCTCATCTCAGTCCTAGTCCTTCAGCTTCAAAGAACGCCTCCGCCGCCTCAAAATAAAAATCCCTCGAATTGTGAGTCACTCTCAGCTTCGCAGGGTAGACCATTCCAAACCTCACTCCGCCGCTGTACAATGCCACCCTCACCTGTCCAAAGGTCACCCACCTTCTCGCCAACTCCGCCATCAGGTCTTTGCAGATGTGTATACCAACGCTTTTCCACTTCACATCTCCTCTCTGCTTCGCCCTGCTCAAAATCTTCTCCTTCACGTGTAGCTGTGGAAGCAGACTATAACTGCCCGTCGTGGCTCATTCGCTTTATGTTTCAGCCTGAACGACCGATGTGCCCTGCCCTATACGTAACATCCGCAAACATTGTCGCAAAGTACTCGGTCGGCCTTGGGCCCTCCACCCCCTCGGGCAAGCCAACAATTCTTAATTTTGCATCCTCGACCTGTTCTCCACATTTGCTCTGAGCCTTTCGGTGACCTCCGCCACCCTCTGTAGCTCCTCACCCATCGAGGTGAACTGGTTTCTTTGTTACGACAATGGTCACTCCACCCCCTTCAATTTCTCTCCTTACTCCCGCACCTCAACCAACGCCGACATCACTGCCGTCTTTACCGGGGCAATTGCCTCCTCGACCCACTCTCTCAGCAAAGCCACCATATCCCTCTGAAGCACCTCCATATGCTTGGAAAGCAGCCTCTTGAACTCCACCAACATCACCTCGATCAGAGTTTCCACTGTGAGGGTGCGGCCCCAAACGTAGACCCAGCCCCTGCCATCCTTCTTCCTACAGGATTTATAGCCTCACTCACCGGCGGACTTTCGCTCACCCCTTTTTTCCCAGCACCTTTCTTCTGGGGCTTCGACATTCCTTGTCTTCCTTATGACTTCCCATATCGTCTCAACCACAAACTACCCTTGAAACCGGATATAAAAGTCCAAAAATCCGAGACTCTAGCTCAGGAGCCACCTAATGTGCGACCTCCACCTACATGCCGTTACTGGGAGTCCACCATCTAGCAGCACGGTAGCACAAGTGGATAGCACTGTGGCTTAACAGCGCCAGGGTCCCAGGTTCTATTCCCTGTTGGGTCACTGTCTGTGAGGAGTCTGCACGTTCTCCCCGTGTCTGCACTGGTTTCCTCCGGGTACTCCAGTTTCCTCCCACAGTTCAAAGACGTGCAGGTTAGGTGAATTGGCCATGCTAAATTGCCCTTAGTGTCCAAAACAGTTAGGAGGGGGTTACGGGGATAGGGTGGAAGTGAGGGCTTAAATAGGTCGGTGCAGACTCGATGGGCCGAATGGCCTCCTTCTGCACTGTATGTTCTATCCTCTTTTAATTCTGTTATTTATCCAAAGTGAATAGAGTCAATAAAACTGAATATATTAGTCTTGGACTGAAGACTGGAAAATGTTTTGATTAATTTCTTCTGTTATAAACAGGAAAAGTGAACACAACTTTTTGGTACTGAGCAATGCTTGCAACAAGGTTACAGGGTGTGATTTTATCGCATCCGAACAACACAGGAAGAGAGCGTTAAAATATTAAACATGTAATTTCCTTTATACAGACTTTCTTGTGTGTGTATAGATTTTGTCTTTTAAACTTTCACGACATGCATGCAAAATATGTGCAATTATTTTTTTCCCCTGCAAGTAAATATATTTTTGGACATCTGGTTTTGTAGGATTTTAAATTGTCAATAGCTTTCATTTTCTAATACTGTGGAACCATGTTCATTTTTGGCCGTGTAAGATTAATCTTTGTGATCAGCTGGCCCAAAGCCCAAAGTTCATCTAATTTGTAGATAACTAAATACTGTATACTGAATTTTTCCAAATGCAACTCCTTCAGTTTTATTTAAAAATGCATGGGCGGTATTCCCATCTCTCCCCCCCCACCCCCTCTCCCTACCGGGTGGGAGAATCACCGGGGTGGCGCGCGAATAGCGCCACGCTGTCCCGACCCCTGCACGTGATTCTCCCCCCCCACCCCCCCGAAACCAGCGCCGCGCGAATTGTGCCGGGCCACTTGGAGAATCGCCGCAAACGTCGAGCAGTGATTCTCCGGCCCGGATGGGCCGAGCGGCCGCTCCGACACGACAAGGTCCTGCCGGCGTCATCCACCCCGGTCGCTGCCGGCGGAACTCTGTGGGAACGCTCGGGGGGAGGCCTTTGGTGGGGGGGGGGAGGTCTCCTTCACCGGGGAGGGCCTCCGAAGGGGTCTGGCCTGCGATCGGGGCCTTCTGGTCCCTGTGTCAGCCGCTTTCTGTCCTCGCCCCTTGTTGTTTCCTCTGGCCTCTCCCTGTTTCCTGCCCTCCCATTTCTGTCGGCACTCTGTGTTCCCGGCTTTATCAATTGTCGGCTTTGAACAGGTCTTGGAACACGTTGGTGAATGGCCCCCATGCTTTGTGGAAGCCATCTTCAGACACTCGGATAGTGAACTTGACCTTCTCCCAGTGGAGAAATTCCGATAGGTCTCCCAGCCAGTCTGCAGCTGTGGGTGGTGCTGCTGATTACCAACAGAGCAGGATTCTTCGGCGTGCGACTAGGGAAGCAAAGGCAAGGGTGTCGGCCCTCTTCCCCATGTGCAGTTCTGGCTGGTCCGATACCCCAAAGACTGCCACTCTCGGGCAAGGTTCTCCCTCATCCCCACCACCTTGGACATTGCCTTGAAGAAGGCTGTCCAAAACCCGACAAGTCTGGGGCAGGCCCAGAACATGTGGTGTGGTTGGCCAGGCCTCCCTGTCACCGTTCACATTTATCCTCCCCCTCTGGGAAGAACCTGCTCATTTGGGTTCTTGTCAGGTTTGTCTGTGCACCACTTTCAGCTGCATGAGACTTAGCCTTGAGCAGGAGGAGATGGGGTTGGCCCTATTCAGTGCTTCACACCAGAGTCCCCACCCTATTTCCTTCCCCAACTTTTCCTCCCATTTTACCCGAGTTTTGTGTAGTGAGGAGCGTTACCTTTCTAAAAGTCGTCCATATATTTTCCAGCAGTTCCCCTTTCCCAGACGGTCTGCGTCCAGTAATTCCTCCAATATTGTGTCTCTCGGGGCCCTTGGGTATGTTGTTCACCCAGTATTCTCCAGGGCTTCCACAATTCTCCGCTTCCGATGGGCCAAATTCCCAACTGCGCGGTTCACTTGTGCTTTTAAAAATCGTGAAACGGGCACCATGGCTGCTGAGGGAGAGAGAGGTAGGACACGGAGAGGCGCGACTGCGGGCTGCTGGGCCTGACACGGCTCCTGCTGGCTGAGGTGGGGGAAGACCTGCCGTGGGGCGGGAGGTGATGGGGGAATGGGCCTTGTGGCCATGGTGACCCCCCACCGGACTGGGCCAGTGCCCAGGCACGGGCTGCCATTGCTGAGGGCCTGCAAGGCCGCCATCTTGCTGCGCACCCCACTGACCACCCACCTTGCCTTTTTGATCTGCAGATTGACAACCCCTGAATGGTGCCTCCACCACACCCTCCGCCATACCCACCACCACCCAACCGGCAGCCACCTGCTGGTGGGGATCACGCAGCCCACCTTAGCCCCTATGGGGCGCCTTGGAGCAAACCCATGACAAGGCCAGCGCCAGCCGACGGTGCCCCTGGCAGCAAGGACCTGTTCCAGGCCCAGAGTCCCTACAGTGCCAGGCACCAACTGAGCCAGAGATGGGGAATGGGGGGGGTGGAGAGGGAGAACAGAGCCTGCAACGCCATCCGAAGCCACCATGTAACCTGGTGGACTTGGTTGAGCACGGGGGTAGGCACCAAGCTAACATGTCGACCTTTTACCCCCTGCAGAATACAACCTGCAGTGGTGGCCTTCCTCCTAGTCGCCGCAGTCCTGAGGGGATGCCCGTGTCCCTCCCAACTGCTTGCCTTTTTCTGCCGAGCCCAACACGGGATCCTCTCCCGATCCTGGTATCTGTGCAACTTGGCTGTTATCGCCCTTGGCTACTCCCTGGCCTTGTGCTTTGGTTGGAGTGACTTATGGACCCTGTTGATCTACGGCAGCTGTCTATTCCAACCAGTTTGTCCAGTATCTAGGCCAGGCACGGTCGTGTCTCTGCCCTCAGATCCCTCTGGCAGGCCCAGTATTGGAATATTTTGTCACCCGGGTCGGTTGTCCTGATCCTCGACCTTCCCTTTCAGGCTCCCTTGGGTTGCCACCAACCTCTTTATCTCAGCCTCCAGGACAACGATCCGGTCACCCTGGTCCGTTGATGCCTTTTCGAGTTCTTGAATCGTTGTCCCTTGGGCTTCCAGCCTCCTTCCCATCCAGTTGAGCGATGTCAGCGTGACAGACAGTGCCTCCTCTATCACTCTGACTGCCGCTTGGATCTCCACCTTTTTTGTCCTTCATCGCGGTAATTTCCTTTGTTAGGAACACCTTGCAATCATCTTCTGGATGGAGTCGAGTCGCCGGTCTCTGTCTCTCGGGGTAGCCGGGGACCCCCCGCTGCTCCTGCCCTTTTCCGCAGTTTCTGGCTTCCCTGCGGCCTCTCGAGCTACTACTGCCTGGCAATCTTTTCTTCTTTTCTGTCTTTGTGGGTGAGGGGGGGGGAATGAGTCCGATTTTTCGGGCCAAATTCGGCCAAAAGTGCCCATTTTGCTGTGTTCTGGAAGAGAGCCAGCCACCTGGTGTGTGACTGCTCAGCACATCCCTGTCACTGGTATGCTGGTGTTCATGAACCTGGTGAGCTTCCTCCCAGCCCTCTTCATCTGGGTGAGTATTTTCATAGCTTCTTTCATTTAAACCACTCTTGGTACTTGACGAAGATTTGCTTTGCAAATTCCCTGGGAAGAGAAAGGCTTAATCTACAGTGTCCTGGAAAGAAAGATGATTTGAGGAAGGAAAACAAATTCATAAATTTAGTTGCATTGGTGAGGAAAAGAAGCATCAAAGTCCTGTCAGAAATTCTGGTTCGAATGAGGACATGCGCTGGTCTTGTGTACACCCAAAGTGCTAGTCATTTATTGATTGAATAGTTTTATGTTATCCTGGTGGTATTGATCTGCATATATGTTATATTTAGCGGCATTGAAAGTATGTTTGAGTCTGCTTTTTTTTCTAACGAATGAGTCAAAAATGATCTATGCTCTATGGCAGTATTTTAGATAGTCTATTGCACAGATGGACTAGGCTTTGGGGTTTGGAACCGTGGATATGTGTATTTTGGACCCCTCAATTCAGAGCCCAGCCCTCAATAAAACAGAACTCCCTTAAATAGTCTTACAAACCAAACACATGGCAGTAACTCCAAAACCCCCTTGCATGATTGAAATACTTCTTATCTTACTGATCTTCTGTTAATTGGAGGTAGTAACTATTACATGAGACAAGACAAATATCCTCCTGCTTGTAATTTAACTATAAGATCTACGTAAACAGTTCGAGCACTCAATGACTCCTCCTCTTTCCCATAAATCAGCTTGTCTTTTTAACTCTTCATCCTGTAACAAAGAATCGAGTCAAATATATTAACAGATTTTCTCTTTCTGAATGACAATTATTAATTTAAAGCCTATTTCTTAAGAGCAATCTCAGAATACTGTGGGGGAAAAAGCATTTTATTTTTGTTGGTCTGCTGAGAGTGAGAATATCCATCATGTAGGAGTTTACAGTTTCCATGAAGCACGACATTCTCCTGTACATGAATATTCACAAGAGAAGGTCCTCACTACTTAGAACATAGAACAGTACAGCACAGAACAGGCCCTTTGGCCCTCGATGTTGTGCCGAGCAATGATCACCCTACTTAAACCCACGTAACCCGTATACCCGTAACCCAACAATCCCCCCATTAACCTTACACTACGGGCAATTTAGCATGGCCAATCCACCTAACCCGCACATCTTTGGACTGTGGGAGGAAACCGGAGCACCCGGAAGAAACCCACGCACACACGGGGAGGACGTGCAGACTCCACACAAACAGTGACCCAGCCGGGAATCGAACCTGGGACCCTGGCGCTGTGAAGCATTGATGCTAACCACCATGCTACCGTGAGGCCCCAAGTTTTGGGGCCCTCCACTTACAGAGGAATGACTTGCAGTCAGAGTGAACATGCATTTATTGTGATTTTACAGTGGCCAATATTTAGGATATCCTCTTTAAGGCAGTGATTTGAAAAACAGTTCTGCAATGCAAACTTGTGGCATTTCAAAATATTGCTAACTTAAAATGGAGGCAGAAAACAGCCTGAATCAAAATAATAGTCTTTTTAAAATTTTGACAAAACCAGCATCGCTGGCTATCTAGCGAGATAAAATGAGACAATGTGCGATTCGTTTACATTCATGATAAAACAAGAAACTGCAGCCATGGACCCTTTTGCCAGCCAGCTGCTAGCAAAACTGTTATCTTTTGTTTTACAGGCTGGAGGAGATGAATTAGGAGAAGGTGGATCAGATGGTCAGAATAGTCAAAAACTTGTCAGATTCACATTATCAGGTAAGGTGAATCTTCATTCCAAATCCAACACACTGTTTGATAATAAAGATCATTTGGATCTAATTAATGTGCATTTTAAACATTTCAATTCAAACCACTCTTTGAACATCATTTTATTATTGTGTTTACACGGCCGGGGTTGGGAGACATACTTTAAAATCAATTGGTGGAATTCACCGCTCCTGAGACTAAGTCTTGACATCGGCACAAGATTCGTGGATTTCTATGACAGTAAAACTGGCGCCGCACCTTGTGGTGGTATGATTAGCATAGCTGCCTGCCATTGGTGCAGAACACCGGCTTACCATTGGCCCTGGTCGGTCATGTGCCTCTCGACTGGTTGGTTGAGACCAGTCATATGACGGCTCCCCGATTGGTCGAGAGGCTGAGTTAACCCCGCCTCCAGGGCAGGGTATAAATACCCAGTACTCCCGGCGGTCGTCCTTCTACTGTAATCGACCGCCGGGCTTAACATCTAGTATATTAGAGCCATACTTTTGTTCAGCAACTCGTCTCGCGTTCAATTGATGGTACTTCAATTTAATATACTAGAAATTTGAAGATGGAGCTCCGGATCAAGCCCGACTGCCTCCGCATCAGCCCGCAAACTCCGAACGCATCGGCAATCTTCAAGCATTGGCTGGCGTGTTTCGATAGCTATCTGGCGACCGCAAGCAGCCCCCCCATGGCACAGAAACTTCATATTCTCCATTCCAGCATGGGCATGGCGGCCTACGCGATGATAGAGGTAGAAAAGGAATATGACGTGGCCATGGATACGCTAAAAGGAAAATTTCTTAAGCCGGTAAGCCGAGTGTATGCCCGACATCTGCTGGCTACCGGACACCAAGTGCGGGTCCTGGGCTCCGCCATCTTGGGGCCCCGACTCCACGTGCGGGTCCTGGGCGCCGCCATCTTGGGGCCCCGACCCCACGTGCGGGTTCTGGGCGCCGCCATCTTGGGGCCCCAACTCCACATGCGGGTCCTAGGCGCCGCCATCCTGGACTGGCACACAAGGTCCTGCCAGCACCTACTCGGCTGACGACGACTATGGATCTTCTCCACGGCTCGCGGCCATTCAGCTCGACTAGTCACGTCCACGCACGCTCGCCAAGACGACGACGCAAATCAACCTCAACGGCCACGAGACGGACTGCCTGCTGGACTCCGGGAGCACGGAAAGCTTCGTACACCCTGACACGGTAAGACGCTGCGCGCTCCCTGTCCATCCTGTAAAACACAAAATCGGGTTAGCCTCAGGTTCGCACTCCGTCCGCATCACCGGGTGCTGCATCGCGGACCTCACGGTCCAGGGGAAGGTTTTTAAAAATTATAAACTCCTTATCCTCCCCGACCTTTGCGCACCGGCACTCCTAGGACTGGACTTCCAGTGTAACCTGTAGAGCTTGACCTTCCAATTCCGCGGCCCTATACCCACCTCACTGTCTGCAGCCTTGCGTCCCTCAAAGTAGACCCCCCCTCCTTGTTTGCTAATCTCACCCCCGATTGCAAACCCGTCGCGACCCGGAGCAGACGGTACAGCGCCCAGGACCGGACCTTCATCAGGTCCGAGGTCCATAGGTTGCTGAAGGGAGGGGTCATCGAGGCCAGCAACAGTCCCTGGTGAGCCCAAGTGCTGGTGGTCCGGACTGGGGAGAAAAACCGGATGGTCATCGACTACAGTCAGACCATCAACCGGTTTACACAGCAGGACGCGTATCCTCTCCCCTGTATTTCCGCCATGGTAAACGAGATTGGGAAATACAAAGTCTTCTCCACGGTGGACCTCAAGTCCGCTTATCACCAGCTCCCCATCCGCGTGAGTGACCGCAAGTACACCGCGTTCGAGGCAGATGGGCGCCTCTACCACTTCCTCAGGGTTCCATTCGGTGTCACAAATGGGGTCTCGGTCTTCCAACGGAGATGGACCGAATGGTCGACAAGTACGGGTTACGGGCTACCTTCCCGTATCTCGATAATGTCACCATCTGCGGCCACGACCAGCAGGACCATGACACCAACCTCCGAAAATTCCTCCAATCCGCAAAACTCCTTAACCGAACTTACAATAAGGATAAGTGCGTGTTTAGCACCGACCGTCTAACCATCCTCGGCTACGTAGTGCGTGACGGAGTGATAGGCCCTGACCCCGAACGCATGCGCCCCCTGATGGAACTCCCTCTCCCCAATACCCTCAAATCCCTCAAACGCTGCCTGGGTTTCTTTGCTTACTACGCCCAATGGGTTCCCAACTACGCCGACAAGCCCCGTCCCCTCATTCAGTCCACGACCTTCCCGCCGTCGACAGAGGCCTGCCAGGCCTTTAGCTGCATCAAAGTGGACATCGCAAAGGTCACGATGCGCGCCATCGACGAGTCCCTCCCCTTCCAGGTCGAGAGCGACGCATCAGAAGTAGCTCTGGCGGCCACCCTGAACCAAGCGGGTAGACCTGTGGCCTTCTTCTCCAGAACCCTCCAGGCTTCCGAACTCCGCCACTCCTCAGTGGAAAAGGAAGCCCAGGGCATAGTCGAAGCTGTGCGACATTGGAGGCACTATTTGGCCGGCAGGAAGTTTAGCCTCCTCACAGACCAACGGTCAGTAGCCTTCATGTTCGATAATGCACAGAGAGGCAAGATTAAGAACGACAAGATCTTGCGGTGGCGGATCGAGTTGTCCACGTACAACTACGATATCTTGTATCGTCCTGGGAAGCTCAATGAGCCTCCTGATGCCCTATCCCATGGTACCTGCGCCAGCGCGCAGAAAGACCGCCTCGGCTCCCTCCACGCGGACCTCTGCCATCCAGGGGTGACCCGTTTCTATCATTTCATAAAGACCCGCAACCTGCCCTACTCCATCGAGGAAGTCAGGACAGTAACCCGTGACTGCCACATCTGCGCAGAGTGCAAACTGCACTTCTACCGCCCCGAGCGCGCGCATCTGATCAAAGCATCCCGCCCCTTCGAACGTCTCAGCATAGACTTCAAGGGGCCCCTTCCCTCTAGCAACCGCAACATTTACTTCCTGATGGTGATCGATGAATACTCCCGCTTCCCCTTCGCCATTCCCTGCCCCGACATGACCACATCGACCGTCATTAAGGCCCTCCTCTCCATCTTCTCCCTGTTCGGCTGTTCGCCGGTATGTTCCCCGCGTACATACATAGTGATCGGGGGTCCTCCTTTATGAGCGACGAGCTGCGTCAATTCCTGTTCAGCAGGGGCATTGCCTCTAGCAGGACGACCAGCTATAAACCTCGGGGTAACGGACAGGTCGAGCGGGAGAATGGTACCATCTGGAAGACCATACTACTGGCCCTCCGGTCCAGAGATCTCCCTATTTCCCGATGGCAAGAGGTTATCCCTGATGCCCTACATTCCATCCGCTCCCTCCTCTGTACCACAACTAATCAAACACCTCATGAACGTCTTCTTGTTTTTCCCAGGAAGTTGTCCTCCGGATCCCCTCTCCCGACGTGGCAGGCCGCCCCCGGACCCATCTTGCTCCGGAAGCATGTGCGGGTGCACAAGTCCGACCCGTTGGTGGAACAAGTCCAGTTACTCCACGCTAACCCGCAGTATGCGTACATGGAGTACCCCAACGGTCGGCAGGACACGGTCTCCCTCCGGGACCTGGAATCCGCCGGCGTGCGGTCTTCGGGGGGCTTCACCACAGACCCCCCCCGGCCCCTTTTCCCCCAGCGCCCCACCCAGGCCACCACTTCCCCATCCATGGCGTCTCCACCACCAGCCCGGGGTACGGAGACAGTTCAAGGACCACCGCTCCCGGAGTCCAGGACATCAGCTGAACCACCACCATCGGCTGAACCAACGTCACCAACTCCCCTGCGGCGGTCTGCCAGGACGTCACGGGCAACGAAAAGGCTGATCGAGTCCATTTAACTTCAACACCACCATGGACCTTGTATGGACACTATGCACTGTTGCTAAATGTCTGGGCCAGTGGGAAGCCAAGGATACATTTTTTTTTCTCCTTACTACTCATACCACCAGTTCTCTCCCCCCACCCCCCAGCTCTCGTTGTCACCCCCCCTTCCCCCCCCCCCCCAGGGCTTCTTTCTCCGCAAGGGGTGAATGTGGTGGTATGATTAGCATAGCTGCCTGCCATTGGTGCAGAACACCGGCTTACCATTGGCCCTGGTCGGTCATGTGCCTCTCGACCGGTTGGTTGAGACCAATCGTGTGACGGCTCCCCGATTGGTCGAGAGGCTGAGTATAAATACCCAGTACTCCCGGTGGTCGTCCTTCTACTGTAATCGACCGCAGGGCTTAACATCTCGTATATTAGAGCCATACTTTTGTTCAGCAACTCGTCTCGCGTTCAATTGATGGTACATCACACCTGGACAAATTCAATGACCGTTAAGGGACTAGCACGGCGCCACATGGAACACAATCAACTCCAATGGAAATGGTGCAGGAGTCGCCAGATTTGTGATTGACACTCAGGAGGCTGACAAGCTGCAGCCTTTTATACACACTTCATTCTTCGCACATATCATCCCAGCCAACAAGATGGCAGTGAGGAAAGCGGCACCTGATTTTGTGAACGCCGAGCTCCAGACCCTGTTGGACAATGTGGAGAAGAGGCGGGCAACCCTGTATCCCGGCAGGGAAAGAGGCTGCCAGCTGCCGCCGTTCGCCTTGCCTGGGTGCAGGTATCAGAGGCCTTTGGTGCCATCAGCAACACTGTCGGGACCGACCAGCAGTGCCGGAAGAATCTCCTCGACTTCCTCAGGGCAGCCAGGGTGAGTAGGCAGCACTATGCCCTTGGCACCAACCTCTGCCCTGCATACACCCCAAGCCCCCCCCAACATCCCCCGGAGGACGGCTGAACCCACACCCTGCACCACATTACAACGCCATACCGGCTTCCCTGGCTGCATGCCCTGGCCACTGAAGCCACCAACTACCCACCCCCTGGGCTGCACGTGTCGGACTGCCTGACACTGTCGTTTTCTGTTATCCAACCCCAGGAGAAGGTCACCCATAACCGCTGGGAGTGGGAGAAGACAGGAGGGGGAGCGCCGGACCTGCGGCCTCTCACCGTGACCGAGCAGCAGGCCCTGGATGTGGTCGGCGGTCCCGAGGAAAGGGCAGTCGCCGGGGTGGAAGTTGGCATCCGGCGAGGAAGTGAGACCCCGCTGAGTTGCGTTTCACCGTGACACATGTGTCACCCTTACCCCCACACACCACCCTCATTCCACACCACTCCCACATCTCCGCTCCACTACCACCTATTCCCCCTCCCAAACCTCCTCCCCAACATACCCTCATGACTTCCACGACACCCGCGACTTTAATGAAGAGGCTCCTGGGGAATTTTCTGCTGCGCAACACACGCATGCTCCCATACAGCAGGTGGAGGTAGGAACTCCCGAGGGGGCGGAAGTTCGGAGGGCAGGCTGACACCAGGGAATAGCTTCTGTCGGGATGGGTTTCGGGCTTCATGAATGGACGATCTCATCGATCGTGAAGCTGCAGTCGCAGAGCCAGGGCCTACACGAGGGGTTCTCAGTGAGCATCCAGTACCTGCAGGTGCAGATGGAGGAGTCCAATCACGTGCAGGAACAGGAAGTGGTACTGGCCATCCATGTCACCCAGGCCAACACCACATGGGTGGCATCCATGGTAGAGGCCTTGGGGGCGAGAGTTGGATCAGCATGTTCAAGGCCTGGGGCACTTTGTGCAGGCAGTGGCTGAAGCCCAGGACAGGACTATCCTCTCACAGGCAGCCATGTGCCAGGGCCACCTAAACATTGCAGCATGGCTCAGTCACAGCGGGCCATGGCTGAGAGTAGTGCTGGCATTACCCAGGTGCTGGCCGACTAGCTACAGACACAGTCGGATGTTATGGAGGATGCAGCAGACCAGCACGATGCGGGCGACCCTCCGAAGGCCCCTCCAGAGCGGTCCAGACACCTGAATTGCATCTTCAGGATGTCGAAGCGCAGTTCGATCACGCCCCTGGTCGTGACATGGCCGTTGTTGTAGCGGGTGCACACATCAGTCTGTGGCCTCTGGATAGATGTCATCAGTCATGCCCGCAGCGGATACGCCCTGTCGCTCAGGAGGTAGACACCTCCAGCCAGGGGTGCACCTCGAACAGGCTACGAACTGTCAAGTGTGCCAGGATGAAGGCGTTGTGCACACTGCCCGGGTATTTGATGCAGACGTGGATGATGCGCATCTGATGGTCACACACCAGCTTCAAGTTCATTGAGTGGAACTCCTTTCCCTCCGTCACCCTTTCGGTTTGTGAAGAGTGGCCTGTCATCTGCAAGTCCTCGTGGGGCAACATGCATCCCCTCGATCATCCCTTGGACATGGGCATCTCGGCGATGGCAGTGGACCCCACTGCCCGGGCATCCTGGTGGGCACGGTCCACATTGAAATGGATGCATTATGCTGACTGGGTATATACGGCCTCTGTGTTGGCACAGATACACCTGTGCACTGATCTCTGTGAGCTCCCAGACAGGTCTCCACTCGGCACCTGGAAGGACCCCGTTGCATAGAGGTTCAGGGTGACCATTAGCTTGATGGCCACAGGAGCAGGTGTGCCTCCCCCCCCCCCCCCCCCCCCCCCACCCTGTCTGCAGGGGGTGAAAGGCCGACATGTTAGCATGGTGCGTACCCCTGAGCCCAACCACGTCCACCGGACTACACTGTGGTCCCGGTTGGCACTGCGGACTCTACTCCCACATGTCCAACCCCCCCCCCCCCCCAACAATTTGGGCACCCATAGCCCCGTTGGCGTCTGGTACCGTGGGGACCTCTGGCCTTGGTGCCCGTTCCTGCTGCAAGGAGCACTGTCAGCTGGCACTGCCCTTGCCATCGACATACTCCGTGGCCACCGTCCGGCACCCCGTTTAGGGGTGTTGCCCTTAGGCAGGCCGCATGATGCCCTGCTGGTGGGTGGCGGCCGGTTTGGGGATGGTAGCAATATGGTGGACTGTGCGGGGGTGGAGGGTGGGGGTGGGCGTAGTGGCCGACTTCAGTCTACAGAACCAGGGGCCAAGGCCGGTGGTCAGTGGGGTGCACAGCATGATGGCTGCCTTGCAGGTCACGGCAATGGCAGTCCATGCCTGGACATCGCCCCAATCCCGTGAAGGGTACCAATGCAGCCCTCAGGCCCATTTGCCCCCACCCCCACGCCCTTCCCTGCCAGGGTGTCCTCCACCTCAGCGAGCCTGATCAGTGTCAGGACCGGCCACCCACGGTCGCACCTCTCCATGTCCTATGCTCTCTCTCTCGCTCATCAGCCACGGCGCCTGTTTCTCGATTTTTAAAAGCACAAGTGAACCTCGCTGTCAGGAATTCCCCCCAGTGAAGGAGGAGAATTGTGGAGGCCCTGGAGAATACCGGATCAGCCCGCTAATGGTATGCCAGTGGTGTTTATTGTAAGTGTGGATTGGAACGCATTGGTGCCGCTGTCGAGGCACCAGAGAATTGTGATTTGGCGTTAAACCAGCGCCTGCCACGATTTTGGCGTCAAAACCGATTCTATGCCCAATCACATTTTGCGATTCTGAAGTCGGCTGACAGAGCATCCTGCGCAATGTATTAGATGCTTACAAAGTTGACATAAGTCACCATTCTATCATTGACAGAAGTCAGGATTTCAGTGAATGTGCAATGTAAATGCACATGTACTGTACATGCATTATTAGTAATCCAAGTATTTAAAAGTTTCCAGTGCAAAACAAATACAGTGTGGTTACATTCACTTATTGATCAAATTATTTTCTGGTCACATTTCCCTATATGTGTGTGGAAGAAGCAATAGATGGAACAGACAAAGCTGTATGGTGTGCAAGGGAAACCTCGTGGAATACTTTGGAGTAACTTTTCCATCCGGTGGGAAATTGTAAATGTCATTTTGTTCATTGCCTCTTCACAAAATACGACCAAGATCAGCATTGCAGAGGCCACAGCCCTTAATCGATGTCCCATCAATCTGTGATCCAAAATATTCCAACACTGCACCGCCCTACCATGCTTTGTTTCTTTAAAACATTCAACATAGGTAGTTCCTACATCTGAATTGAAACACAGAAATGAAAACATGGTTGGACAAAATATGACATATACAGAATAAAATTGGAGATGGTTGACATATGAAGCCAATTTTGTATCCTAGCTTAAAAGGTTGTCGGGACTGCCTTGTGAGGATACCTGTGTGCATCATATGAGTGGGGAGATGGGCTCACTATATTGTGGTTTGCTGCATATTGGAAGCCCAGCTCTTGGATATCATTGAAATAACCTGTGTGTTACTGTTCCTTTGTGAAGGGAGCAAAACGGTCCCCAAAAATTGTGCCATTGTCTGGGAATGCTGTCCATCAAAGGCTAATGTTCTGAATTGCGGAGAAATGCTGCATATGAGAACATCAAATGTTCATTCATTTTAGAAACTGAAAAATACTTCAAATAAATTTTCAGCTTTTAGAAAGGCAGTATGGAGGGGAACGGTGGTCAGGGAAGTGACAGATGAGCATGAAAGGTCAGTAGGTGTACCAAAGCACAGTTTATGGGCATATGACAGACTAACAATGTCCTCTGACCCTTGTTTGACAGCTGGTGAAGCAGATATCTTGCTGTGAGCTGAGTTGTTTTCCTGTTTGACAGATGATGGCGCCTGGGCTGAACTGTGTCTAGTGTATTCATAAGACATTCAATAATCTTTATTATTGCCACAAGTACGCTTACATCAACACTGCAATGAAGTTACTATGAAAATCCCCAAGTCGCCATGTTCTGGCGCCTGTTCTGGTACACTTAGGGAGAATTCAGAATTCCAATTCACCTAACAAGCACGTCTTTCGGGACTTGTGGGAGGAAACCGGAGCGCCCAGAGGAAATCCATACAGACACAGGGGGGAAACGTGCAGATTCTGCACAGACAGTAGCCCAAGCTGAGAATTGAACCCAGGTCCCTGGCGCTGTGAAGCAACAGTGCTAACCACTGTGCTGCCGTACCTGGAAGAGCATTATGTTACTTGTTACCACTGTCAGTGGCCTAAAGCATGGAAGAATCTTGCAGCATCCTGCACGTTTTATCATTGAAGTTTGCAAGTGCAAAATGCAATTAGTGAGCATGAGGTGATAATTGAGATGAGGCAGTGCGTAGTGCGTACGTGATCAAGTGATGTTTGATCTAGACCCAAAACTTGTTAGGCAGTTAGCTGCCTTCTATAATGCCTGTGCGGCTGGGAATTCTAAAGCACAGAAAAGTTCTATGCACTGTTATACTTGTAGAATGTGCATCCATTCACATATTTGTCTGATGACCTGTGCACTGGTAGTGATAGGTGATGTGGGGGAGGGTGCTGGAGGTTACTCCCGTGAGGCTACGAGCATGGCATGAGAGCAATCCTGTCTAATGAACTGTTGAAGTTGTTGCTTGTGTCATAATTCCCGTACAACCACACAATAAAATAATAATGAAGGGAAGACAGTGGCACAGTGGCATTGTCGCTGGACTAGTAATCCAGAGACCCAAGGGACCCTGGAGACCTGCCGTTGAATCCAACCATGGCAGATGGTGGAATTTAAACTCAATAAAACATTTGGAATTAAAAGTCTAATGACCATGTAACCATTGTCAATTGATGAAAAAAACTCCAACTGGTTCACTAATGTCCTTTAGGGATGGAAACCTGCTGTCCTTACCTGGTTTGGCCTACATGTGACTCCAGGCCCACAGAAATGTGGTTGACTCATAAATGGCCTAGCAAGATGCTTATTGGTATTCAGTCGCTACAAAGAAAACACAAAGGAATAAAACCAGATGGACCATCCGGCATTAGCCTAGGCACTGAAAATGGAAACCCCAGACCAGCCGACCCTGCAAAGTCCACCTTAATAATATCTGGTGGCTTGTGCTAAAATTGGGAGAGCTTTCTCACAGATTAGTCAAGCAACAGCCTGACCAGCCTGACATAGTATCGCTCACAGAATCATATCTTACAGATAATGTCTCAGATACCACCTTTACTATTCCTGGGTACATCCTATCTCACCATCAGGACAGACACAGCAGAGGTGGCAGCACAGTGTTATATATGGTAGGCAGAAAATTGCTCTTGGGAGTCCTCAGCATTGAATCTGGACCCCAAGAAGTCTCATTGCACCAGGTCAAACATGGGCAAGGAAACCTTCTGCTGATTACAATGTACTGTCGTCCCTCAGCTGGTGAATCAGTACTCCTCAATGGTGAACACCACTTGGAGGAAGCACTGAGAGTGACAAGGGCGCAAAATGTAATCTGGGTGGGGCGCTTCAATGTCCCTCGCTAAGAGTGGCTTCAGTAGTTTATTTATATATTATTTATATATATATATATATATATATTTAAATATATTTATTTATATAGCTCTGTGTCAATTCGGAACCCTGAATCTGCGTTATCCCTTCTTAGTTCCCAAATAATAGAGATTCCAGACTGCGTTTCTTGGTAAAGTTATTTGAAACTTTGTTTGTCAGCTTTAGTGTCTACTGAGAAAGTCAATTTTTCAATCCAAAATTTAGGAAGTTCCAACTAACCCTGCAACAAGCTAGTCAGATTGATTGTCTTTAGAAAATACAGTGGTTGAGTTCTAAAATACAACTCGGTAATTCTTCAAATCAAATACACACTTTTAAAAATGACTGAGTGATTTAAACAAAAGAAAAATGGCTTTAGCAGAAGTAAGCAAGAGAATAGGTTTCAGAGATTAGGTAAGAATGATTCCGGAATAGAAAAAGGGCGTTTTCTCATCCCAACAACTGGACTTTTAAGGAGATTACTAACTTTAAAGTTTTGTCCTCTTTACAGCTGTGATTGCTTTTAACTAATTTATAATTCACTTAATTCGACCAAAGTGTTTGTCTCAAATTTAAGAGACAACGATTTGTGGTAATTTTCCATGATGGTCTGAGTGAAACACATTTCCCACAAGAAATTACCACTATAGGCTGACTAGCCGTTACCATCGAAACAGAACTGGAATGCCAGTCCAGTTCTCCATAACACAAAGGGTCTTTTCTGCTATTTGGCCTTGCACTCGCTAGCAGTCTTCAAACAACTTGCAACATGTGAGAATGGTGTGTTTTATCTGATCAGTTCACAGCTAGTCAGCTTTTTCCTCACTCTCATGGTTAATATATTTTGATTTAGTTAAAGGATTAAAGGATTTTCCAACCAGGATTTCTTCATTAAACCTTCTATATCTTATCTATAGCTAACCACAAAATCTGATTTCTATCACATCAGCACAGACCAAGCTGACCACGTCCTAAAGGTCCTATCTCCTAGACTGGGACTGCAGTAGGTAGTGAGAGAATCACCAAGAGGAAAAAATGTACTTAACCTCATCCTCACCACTCTGCCTGTTGCAGATGCATCCGCCCATGATAGTATCAGTAGGAGTGACCACCCCACAGACCTTGTGGAGACAAAGTCCCATCTTTACATTGAGGTACCCTCCATTGTGTTGTGAGGCACTGCCACTGTGCTAAATGGGATAGACCAAACAGATCTAGCAACTTAAGACTAGGCATCCATGAGGCGCTGTGGGTCACCAGCAGCAGCAGAATTTTACTCAATCCTAATCTGTAATTTCATGGCCTGGCACATCCCTAGTCTATCATTACCACCAAGCCAGATGATCAACTCTTGTTCAATGAAGAATGTAGGAGAGCACGTCAAGAGCAACACCAGGAACACCCAAAAATGAGGTGTCAACCAGGTGAAGCTACAGTACAGGACTACTTGCGTGCCAAATAGCATCAGCAACAAGTAATAGACTGGGCTAAGTGATTCCATAACCAATGGGTCAGGTCTAAGCTCTGCAGTCCTGCCACATTCAGCTGTGAATGGTGGTGGGCAATTAAGCAACTGACAGGAGGAGGGGGCTACATAAATATCCCCATGCCCAAAGATGGAAAACCCAGCATATCTGCACAAAAGACAAGGTTGAAGCATTCACAACAATCTTTAGCCAGAAGTGCCAAGTGGATGATCCATCTTGGCCTTCTCCAGAAGTCTCCAGCATCACAGATATCAGTCTTCAGCCAATTCGATTCACTTCACGTGATAGCAAGAAATGGCTGAAGGCACTGGATGCTGCAAAGGCTATGGGTCCTGACAATTCCCTGGCAATAGTCCTGAGGATTTGTGCTCCAGAACTTGTTCTGCCCCTAGCCAAGCTGTTCCAGTATTCTCCTCCCTCAGCTGGTGAATCAGTACTCCTCAATATTGAACACCACTTGAATGAATGGGAATCAACAAAAAGTCCTGGGAATTATGACAATGGTATTGGAATAATGTGTAGCTCTTTCTAAAGTCCGGCAAGCATCATCTGACAGCAATGGCAATGGAGTTTGTTTAAATGAGCTAAAGATAATTTGTGCAACCTGGACACACAGAGTAGTGCAATTGTGCAGAGCAACAATTGAAATTTGAAAAAAAATATTTTGAACATTGCACACAACGTAAATTTATAAATGGAAAGCATCTGATAAAATACTTCTGCTAGTGCATTAGTTTGCTCTGCCCCAAGCGACTAGCACATATCACCGTATCCAGGAGTGAGAGACCTGGATCAAGGGGGCATATGACCACTGCAGGATCTAACATTGTAACTATGAATGTAACTTTCTGATCCTTTTCTTTCAAACAGATATCAGAGCCGTAGGGCTCAAGAAGGGAATGTTTTTCAATCCAGATCCATATTTAAAGATGTCCATTCAGCCTGGGAAGAAAAGCTCTTTCCCCACTTTTGCTCATCATGGACAAGAGAAGAGGTCAACAATTGTGGCAAACACAACAAACCCTATTTGGCAAGGAGAGGTAAACAATTCTGCTTTATCATTGACACAGAGCAGATAGTTCCTGAAGGAAATGAACAGTGACAAAACCAAGCATTACTGGGACTGTTAAATGGGATTGACGTGATACATTTTTTTTCTATTTGACAGAAATATTCTTTTGTAGCCCTGCTCACCGATGTACTTGAAATTGATGTCAAAGACAAGTTTGCCAAGAGTCGTCCTATCATAAAGCGCTTCCTGGGCAAACTAACCATAACAGTACAGCGTCTGTTGGAGAGACATGCGATAGGGTAATATATTATTGAATTTCACAAAAAACTTCCCTGTTAGGTCTAATGTTGGTTTCATTATCACTTTTTCGATGGTATGTTTGAAAAATGTTTTATGATATGCCTGATAGATAATGTCAGTGCCGCATTGTCACTTGTAAAAGCTAAATTCAATGATTTATTATAGATGTGGGAGTGCTGTTGTACTTCCTGGTCAGCCATCTCGGAAATGAGGAGGAAACATTAGAAAATTTTAAACCATGCAGATTAATTTTGTTTGTTTACTTTTATTTTGACAACAATCTGTTTCTTGGTTTTTTTAATAGGTTGTGTTTCCTTTGGTCTTGTTTCCATCTCTCTTCCTTGTTTTGCCTATGTCTCTGATGACTTGGCTTCCCAGTCTAGAAATAAGCATGATAGATGGGTGACCATGATCTGGAGAGACTGATGTTTTAGGCAATCAGTTATAGAGAAATTATTTAAATAATGGAAAGTGTGTAATGTAAATTCACAAGGTTGTTTCCAGGATCAAGGGGTTAGTAATGAAGAGGGGATTGAGAAGTTAAATCACTTTTTTCACTGGAGCTTCATAATGACTTTTACTGAATTATCAGTCTTTCATTTCCAGATCTTATAGATTTGAACTCCAATTCTCGACCGGTTATGGTGGAATTTGAACTGACATTGGGTTATCAGTTCAGATGTTGAGCTACTCGTTTTGTAACATAACGACTGCACTACCTAACCCCTACCCAATGAGATCAATCTGGTGGGCTGGATTTTCGTGAAGCTGGGGAGACTCCACGGACCTTTGGAAATGTTGATGGCACACTGGCACAGTGGTTAGTACTGCTGCGTCTAGTGCCAGGGACTATGCATCCTGCTTTGGGTGATTACATGTTCTCCTCATGTCTGCATGGGTTCCCTCCAGGTGCTCCGGTTTCCTCCCACAGTCCAAAGATGTGCAGGTTAGGTGGATTGGCCATGATCAATGTGCGGAGTTAGGGCGGGGGCATAAGGCCCAGGTAGAGTGCTCATTTGGAGGGTCGGTGTCGCTTGATGAGCCTACTGGTCTCCTTCTGCAGTGTAGGGATTTTATGAATTCTATGGGATCCGATTCCGGGATTCCTGGCCTCATTCCCGTAGACCACAGTTTTCATCAGCACAGGAGAAGGTGCGGGTTGGTGCAAGTCACACTTCTGACCTAGTCACCTCATGATGATGCTATCTCCTAGTCCGCCACAATTTGCGTGGAGCAGAGCCAACCTTTCAAGGACCCTTAGAAGTGTCGCGAAATCCTTCACCTACCCCCGCATGGGGTCTCATATTTTCCATGGCCCCTGATATCCTTCTCGTCAATCCATGCTCCTCCAACTACTCCCAATGGCCCCTCATATCCTCCAAGCCAACCTGTGGCATTTGAATGCCCATAGGCTTTGTATAGAACCAATAAACCCTTTAATAACAATAGCATGTATGGGAAAGCTTTAAATAAAAGTCATTCATTTATAACTTTCTACTTTGTTAAAAAAAGTGTTTTTACTATAGCCCTAGAGAAGTCAATCCTCCAGACCTTCAAAGTTTCAGTAGCAGAAACTACAAGCATTTAACATCTCTTTATCTTATGCAAATAAGCATTTGTTGGTTGACAGAATAGATACTGGAGAAAACGCTGTCAATCAAGTCTTACAATCCTGGACCAGACCCCAACAGTGACTTGGATACTGGACAGAAACCCCAATATTTTAGTTTAATTTTGTAAGACTGTGCAGAAAGGGTACCTCGTTCCGGGAGTGATTTCACGAAGACATAGAAATATGGGGCGGAATTCTAGTTTATGACCCTCTGGGAGCACAAACCAGCAAGCAATTCAGCCTTCCTTGCCAAGCAAATTTATACATGGCTTGGAATAAGAGGGATTACCAGGGGGGGGGCTTTCTGGAAGTTCAGCTATTGGGCTGCCATTTTGAGCAGGTGGCCCATCAGTAAGATTCTACAGTCGGCCACCTGCCCCCCCTCCACATCGCAAATCCTGTAATAGGGAGAACCCCCCCAGGCACCCCTGTAATGGGGGAACTCCTGCTCCCAGGGATCCTCAGATCAAAGGGAATCCCTCACAGGGACCCCTGTAATAGTGGGACCTCCCAGGGACCCAGTAATAGGGAGATACCACATGGAACCCCTGCAATAGGCTGACCCCCTACAGAAGATCCCCTGACCAAAGGGAGCCCCTCAAAGGAACCCCTGACCAAAAGAACCCCCCTCCCCCACACTCACATAGGCCCCCCCAACCCCCCCCCCCCCCCACCCCCACCCCCAAGAAAAGAGCTGCCTGTCTGGAAGCTAGAGAGCAGTATAGACAGGGGCAGCCTCCTCTCCCCCCCCCCCCCCCCCCCACAGGCCACCACCTGACCCTTCCACGCAGAGTTCCCGCTGTCTGCGAGCAGGTGTGGACAGCGCCAACTGGAGTCAGCGTTTGCACTATGGCCGCTCGGCCCATCCCAGACCGAGAATCGGCAGGCCGACCGCATAGAGCAGCTCGCACCCGGCGCTGCGCCAACCACACTGGCACCAATGGTGCCGATTCTCCGCTCTGCGTGGCCCGGTCGCGGAGCTTCTCCGGCCCGGCCCTGGGCTGAGAGAATCCCGCCCCATATGTCCGACTTTATTGCAATGAAACATTTATGTTTTATTATCTCTCTTCCGCTATCATAGGTTTCATATTTAACCTGAGACAAACTTTCCCTAATATCTCAAACAGGGCATCCTTTGCCTTGACTACCTGTGAATTTCTCATTTCTGCAGTTTCCAAACTTTACAGATTCAAATTGATGCTGAAAAACAGACTTTAGTTTGCGAACTATTTCAAAATCATCCGCCATTACTGCAACAGTTTCCACTGGTCAAATTCTTTCCTTTCCTAACCCCTTTCTTCCTTTGCCGATCTTTCCATTTTGATCTCAAGCTTCTTCCTTTCCATTTCCTTTTGCAAAGACCTCTCTCTTTCCTTTTCTGCTCTCTCTCTCTCTTTTTCCTTTTCTTCTGCCATTGCTAATCTCTCCTTTTCTTTCTCATCTGCCATAGCCACTCTCCTTTCCTTTTTCCTGCATCTCTAATGGCTTCATTTACAATTGAACTCGAGCTAATTATGATTCAGACTGTGTCTCTGGCAAATGTAAATGCCACATCCTATTCTCTCCATGTTCCTCACGCCTTCCGAGAAAGCTAACTGCAGCTTGTCCACCAAACCCAAAGATGTTGTTTTAGTGATAGCCTGAGTGATCTCTTCTACACCCAAGAAGATTTTTGCAACTGAAAGAGCTATTTCCAGTCACAACCTATTTAAACTGTCCCATCCTGAAAGAACACACGCGTTGCACATGCATTCACTGTCTTTCAGTTCAATAATCCCAAACCAAACAAAGAATTAAACTTTTAAATCCTGAACGAGCCCCAATTTTATTACAATCCTGGACCAGACCCCAACAGTCAGTAGGATAGAGGGCAGAAACCCCAATATTTTATTTTTATTTTGTACGACCGTGAGAAATGGATAGCTCACTCCAGCAGTGATTTGACGCAAAATAGGGATATGGTAAATTAAACCAAACTTTATTACTAAAGTATTAAAATATCTTTAACATCACACAAGAAAATAGCTCACGGTTACCACTTAAACAATGCTGATCAATACAGTGACACAATAATGCTTAACTTCTATCTTTACTTCCACTCAAACAACAGAACTTTCTCAGGTCACAATCCACTTTTAAATATAGTTTGCAGACTCGGGAATACCTGCTGTAAAGAGATGTCTTTTGAGTCAGTTTGAAAAGATAGACCTCTACCCTGTCAGAACAATGCAGAATCTCTGGTAGTATTTCTCTAGAAACTGTTTTTCAGTCCACCCATAGACTAACTCTGAACCTTAGCACCTGCTGCTTCAATCCTTGGCTCCTCCCATTAACTTCATCATCTTTCTAAACTGAACACTTTGGGCGGGATTCTCCCAACGGGTGGCTAAGTGCCGACGCCGGAGTATAAACGGGTGTGTTTTACTCCGCGTCAGTGCCTGTTCCGAGACCCCATTCTGCAGCCCACAGGGGGCTAGGACGGCGCTGGGGCAGCCTCCGCCGACCCAGCTTCCGATCCCGGCCTGAACCTGGTGCCGTGGGGTCCGCGCATGTGCAGTTGGGCCAACGCCAACTAGCGCATGTGCAATGGCCTTCTTCCCCGTGGCGGCCCCAATGCCAAATGGCGCAAGGATCCAGGAGCCAATGCGGAGGAAAGGAGGTCGGGGGTCAGAGAGGCCGGCCTGCCGATCGGTGGGCCCCGATCACGAGCCAGGCCACTACGGAGCCCCCTCCCCTTGGTTCGGATCCCCCCTCCCCCCTCAAAGGCCGCGCCCGGACCCTTCAACGCCGAAGTCCCGCCGACTCAGAGGATGTTAGAACGGCGCCGGCGGGACTCGGCTTTTTGTTGCCGGCCGCTCGGCCCGTCCGGCCTGAAGAATCGGTCCGGGCCGGAGAGTCGGTGCATACCCTGACTGGCGCGGTGCCGACCAGGCCGGCGCCAAATTCCGCCCCGGTGTCAGGGCGCCACGCCGATGCTCCGACCCGGCGGGGGGGGGGGTTGGAGAATTCCGTTCAATGTCGCTGATTACCTTTCTCCGCAGGGAGCCATCTTAATCTAAATTAAATTCCATTAGCCCAAATGTTTACGATGCTTTAACTGCACTTCTGGCTCCAAAAAGCCTTGCAGTCTTGCAAACCAGGATTTATAAAAACACTACTGCAGCAGTCATGCACACACACTAACCCAGGCTTTTAACCCTTACTGCACCAAATATGTACAATACAATATATCTGAAATTCCTACATTCTTTGCACTATTAATGTTTCCCTTGGGCACATCTGTTTCAATAGATTAATGGATGCTTGGGCTCTCAGCCAAGAATGCGTAACAAAGCATTGATGAGAGCTCAGACATTAGACCTTTGAAACAGCTGAACCCGAGCACCGAGGTGGACCATTTAACCAACCCGCCTCTGCACCCGACAGCCCCTGTGGTTGTCTCCAAACACTTTTTGGGGTCGGCAGGCTCAACCCCAGTGACCACCTGTCCGCACCTGATTGAAAATCCTACTTTGGCAGGCACCTTCTGCTGAGGTGGGGGTACTGAGCCGAGAAATTCTCCATCTCCAAATGCCTGGCACTAGGATGAAAATCCAGCACTTTGTTTCCTTTCCCAACCTTCTCAACACCTACCTTTGTGCTCTTCCATTGGCCCAGATCTCCCAATTGCTGGCTGCAGTTGAAAGTGATCACTTGCCTTTTTTGCCGCTGAATCGCCCTGTCCTGGCTGCAGGAGTGGGCTATAGTCACAGGGATCTCAGAGGAGAACCAGCAAGGAGAAGATAAGGCCACATCCTATTTTGATGTCACCATTATGGGGAGACAGTGACATTGTGGTATTGTCACTGAGCTAGTTGTCCTGTGGTGTAGTGGTATTGTCACTAATGATCCACAGACACAGTGTAATGCTGTGGGGACCTGGGTTCAAAATTGAATTCAATAATTTAGGAATTAAAAGTCTAATGATGACCATGAAACGATTGTCAACTGTCATTAAAACCCATCTGGTTCATTAATGGAAGGAAATCTATCTTTACCTAGTGTGGGCGACATGTGACTCCAGACACACAGCGATGTCGTTGACTCTTAAATACTCTCTGAAATGGCCACTCAGTTGTGTCAAACCACTGAAAGGTCTCAAAGGAGTGAAACCGGACGGAGCACCCGGCATCGACCTCGGCACCGCAGACTCAGCCCTGTCGATCCTGCAAAGTCCTCTGGGGGCTTGTAACGAAATTGGGAGAATTGATTATAGACTAGTCAATAAACAGTCTGATATAGTCATTTTCATGGAATCATACCTTACAGACAATGTCTCAGACACCACCATCATTATCCTTGTGTATGTCCTGTTCCACCGGCAGGAGGACCAAGCAGAGGTGGTGGCTCGGAGGTATATCAAAAGGGAGTTGTCCTGGAAGTCCTCAATGTCGACTCTGACCTCCATGAAGCCTCATGGCACCAGATCAAGCATGGGCAAGGGAACCTCCTGCTGATTTCCATACATAGCTGATGAATCGGTACTCCTCCATGTTGAACTTCACTTGGAGGAAGCACCGAGGCTGACAGGGGTGCAGAATGTACTCTGGGTGGGGACTACAATGTCCATCACCAAGAGTGGTTTGGTAGCACCACTACTGACCGAGCTGTCCATCACCAAGAGTGGCTTGGTAGCACCACCACTGACCAAGCTGTCCATCACCAAGAGTGGTTTGGTAGCACCACTACTGACAGAGCTGTCCATCACCAAGAGTGGCTTGGTAGCACCACTACTGACAGACCAACTAGACTGGGACTGCGGCAGGTGGAGAGGGAACCGACAAGAGGGGAAAGCATACTTGACCTCTTCTTCACCAACTTGAATGGTGGTGGACAATTAAATGACTCACTGGAGGAGGACGCTCCATAAATATCCACATCCTCAATGATGGAGGAGCACAACACCGCAATGCGAAAGTTAAGATTGAAGCATTTGATACAATCTTTAGCTAGAAGTGCCAAGTGGATTATCCATCTCGACCTTCTCTGGAGACCCCCAGCATCACAGATGTCAGTCTTCAGCCAATTCGATTCATTCCACATGATGTCAAGAAATGGCGAAAGGCACTGGATACTGCAAAGGCTATGCGCCCCTCACCATTTTAGTACTGAAGGCTTATGCTCCAGAACTTGCCATGCAGCTAGCCTTGCTATACCAGTACAGCTAGAACACTGGCTTCTACCTGGCAATGTGGAAAATTGCCCAGGTAAGTCCTGTACACAAGAAACAGGACAAATTCAGTCAGCAAATTACTCTTCCATCAGTCTACTCTTGATCATCAGTAAAGCGAAGGAAGGAGTCATCAATATTGCTATCAAGTGGCATTCACTTAGCAATAACCTGCTCACTAACATTCAATTTGGGTTCCACCAGAGCCATTCAGCTCCTATCCTTATTACAGCCTTGGTTCAAAAATGGACAAAAGACTGAACTCCAGAGGTGAGGTGAGAGTGACTACCATTGACATCAAGGCAGCATTTCACCAAGTGTGGCACCAGGGAGCCCGAACAAAATTGGAGCTAATTGGGAAATGAGGAGAAAACTCTCCACTGGTTGAAATCATACTGAGCACAAAGGAATATGGCTGTGGTTATTAGAGGTCAATCATCTCAGCTCCAGGGTATCACTGCAGGAGTTCCACTGGCTACTGTCCAAGGCCCAACCATCTTCAGCTGCTTCATCAATGACCTTCCTTTCATCATTGACGAGTGCACAATGTTCAGGTTCCTTTGCGATTTCTCAGATAGTGAAGCAGTCCATGTCCAAATGTAGGAAGACCTGGACAATTTCCAGCTTGGGCTCGGAGGTGAAAAGTAATATTTGCACCCCACAAGTGCCAGGCAATGACCATTTCCAACAAAATATAATCCAATTACCGCTCCTTAACACTCAATGGGCTGGATTCTCTATTTTTGGCACTATGTCCCAGGGGCTGGTTTAGCTCACTCAGCTAAATCGCTGGCTTTTAAAGCAGACCAAGCGGGCCAGCAGCACGGTTCGATTCCCGTACCAGCCTTCCCGGACAGGCGCCGGAATGTGGCGACTAGGGGCTTTTCACAGTAACTTCATTGAAGCCTACTCGTGACAATAAGCGATTTTCATTTCATTTTCATGTCCCCACGCCGTCGTAAAAACAGTGGCCTTTCACGCCAGAAAAACTGGTGTGAAAAGGCCCCATATTCATAGCCCTGCAGGGGGCGAGCAGGGACTGGTCATGAATCTAGCAGTTTTAGCTGTAGATACAAGTCCCCGCACCTCCGGAGCAGAGGCCGCGTATGCGCCCGGCGGCGGCCTCCAGTGGTTGTGTCGTGCTCCATGGCGGACTCAGACCCCGGAGCTGGACCTCCCAAATAGAGCTGCAGATCGGCCATGTGCCTGACATCGACCGCTCGCCCAAAAATTGCCGGTCCCTGTATGAGGCCACCCCTGCCCTCCGATCGGCCCGCCCCTGACCATGGCGGTTGCGGACTGAGTCCGCAGTCACTACATGTGTGTGCCGAACGGCTGGGACCATGTTAGACCCATGCTGTCGGGACTTTGGCCGGTCGGGGACGGAGAATAGCGGGGCGGGCCTCCAGCAATGGCCAGAGGTAGGGGATACTTGGAGAGTACGCCTCTTTTCGGGGCCCAGAGAATCAGGGGAACCGGTGCCGATCCCGATTCCGTGCACGGAAATGGATTCTCCGCCCCAGCAACGGACGTGATTTTGGCGTTGGGGTGCGGAGAATCCAGCCCAATGGCATTAGATTGACTGAATTCTCCACAATTTACATTCTGGAGGGGTTACTATTGACCAGAAACCTAACTAGACAATCCTGATAAATATTGTGGCTACAAGAGAAAGTTGGGGTGTATGAATCCTGCAGTGAGTAACTCGTGTCCTGACTCCCTAAAGCCGGTCCACTATCTACAAGACACAAGTCAGGAGTGTGATGGAATATTCTCCACTTGCCTGAAGAGTGCAGCTCCAACATAACTGAAGAAACTTGACATCATGTAGGACAAAGCAACCTGTTTGATTGGCACCCCATCCACAATTATTCACTCCCTCTACCATGCCGACGAACAGTAGTAGCAGTGTGTACCATCTGCAAGATGCACTGCAGGAATTCAGACCATCTCTCAAACCCACAACCACTGCCATCTATGAGAACAAGGGCAGCAGGTATCTGGCAACTCCATCACCTGCCGGTTCTCCTCCAAGCCTCTATCCATCGTGATTTGGAAATATATCGCCGTTCTTTCACTGTCACTGGGTCAAAATCCTAGAAATCCCTCCCTAATAGCACTGTAGGTGTACTTACACCTTGGGGATGGCAGTGGCTCAAGAAGGCAGCTCACAATCAAGTTCTCAAGGGCAACTAGGGATACAAAGAACAAAGAAAATTACAGCACAGGAACAGGCCCTTCGGCCTTCAAGCCTGCGCGGATCCAGATCCTTTATCTAAACCTGTCTCCTATTTTCCAAGGTCTACTTCTCTCTGTTCCCCGCCGGTTCATATATCTGTCTAAATGCATCTTAAATGATGCTATCGTGCCCGCCTTTACCACCTCCGCTGTTAAAGCGTTCCAGGCACCCACCACCCTCTGCGTAAAAAACTTTCCACGCACATCTCCCTTAAACTTTCCCCCTCTCACCTTGAAATCGTGACCCCTTGTAACTGACAACCCCACTCTTGGAAAAAGCTTGTTGCTATCAACCCTGTCCATACCTCTCATAATTTTGTAGACCTCAATCAGGTCCCCCCTCAACCTCCGTCTTTCCAATGAAAACAATCCTAATCTACTCAACCTTTCTTCATAGCTAGCACCCTCCATACCAGGCAACATCCTGGTGAACCTCCTCTGCACCCTCTCCAAAGCATCCACATCCTTCTGGTAATGTGGCGACCAGAACTGCACGCAGTATTCCAAATGTGGCCGAACCAAAGTCCTATACAACTGTAACATGACCTGTCAACTCTTGTACTCAATACCCCTTCCGATGAAGGCAAGCATGCTGTATGCCTTCTTGACCACTCTATCCACCTGCGTTGCCACCTTCAGGGTACAATGGACCTGAACTCCCAGATCTCTCTGTACATCGATTTTCCCCAAGACCCTTCCATTGACCATGTAGTCCGCTCTTGAATTTGATCTTCCAAAATGCATCACCTCGCATTTGTCTGGATTGAACTCCATCTGCCATTTCTCTGCCCGACTCTCCAATCTATCTATATTTTGTTGTATTCTCTGACAGTCCTCCTCGCTATCTGCAACTCCACCAATCTTAGTATCATCTGCAAACTTGGTAATCAGACCACCTATACCTTCCTCCAGGTCATTTATGTAGATCACAAATAACAGTGGTCCGAGCACGAATCCCTGTGGAACACCACTAGTCACCCTTCTCCATTTTGAGACAGTCCCTTCCCCCACTACTCTCTGTCTCCTGTTGCCCAGCTAGTTCTTTATCCATCTAGCTAGTACACCCTGAACCCCATACAACTTCACTTTTTCCATCAACCTGCCATGGGAAACCTTATCAAACGCCTTACTAAAGTCCATGTATATGACATCTACAGCCCTTCCCTCATCAATTAACTTTGTCACTTCCTCAAAGAATTCTATTAGGTTTGTAAGACATGACCTTCCCTGCACAAAACCATGCTGCCTATCACTGATAAGTCTATTTTCTTCCAGATGTGAATAGATCCTATCCCTCAGTATCTTCTCCAACAGTTTGCCTACCACTGACGTCAAGCTCACGGGTCTATAATTCCCTGGATTATCCCTGCTACCCTTCTTAAACAAAGGGACATTAGCAATTCTCCAGTCCTCCGGGACCTCACCCGTTCTCAAGGATGCTGCAAAGATATCTGTTAAAGCCCCAGCTATTTCGACCCTCGCTTCCCTCAGTAACCTGGGATAGATCCCATCAGGTGGCAATAAATGCTGGCCTAGCCAGGGAAGCCCTCAAATTAAGGGGGAAAAAAACCCTTTAAGGTCCACCATTTCTGCAGTGTTATTGTGAGTTTTCTTTAAGGTTCTTAAGGGTTCTTTTAAAAATTTCTATTCTTTCCAAAACTTTTGATTGCTGCTATGAGTTTGTGATAAGTAACAGGTTCTAATTTTCATAAATTTTGAATTTGGACAGTGATAAATAGGCTATCGTGTATATTGCAGAGCTATTTAATAAGGAATTCATATTTGGATAGCCGTTTATTGAATTGCACTCGGTTTTTTATACCGAGATAAATGGGATCAGATATTTATGTCACATTTTAAAATAGGACTTGTGAGGTCAAAATATATATTTTTTATAATAGTCTTTATTGTCACAAGTAGGCTTACATTTACACTGCAATGTAGTTAACTGTGAAAAGCCCCTAGTCGCCACATTCCGGCACCTGTTCAGGTACACAGAGGGAGATTTCAGAATGTCCAAATTACCAACAGCACATCTTTCAGGACTTGTGGGAGGAAACCGGAGCAGCCGGAGGAAACCCACGCAGACACAGTGAGAACATGCAGACTCCACACAGACAGTGATCCAAGCCGGGAATCGAACCTAGGACCCTGGAGCTGTGAAGCAACAGATGTGGATGTTGGGAGTTGGGATTGAGCGAAGGGGGTTGAAAGATTAGGGTGTGTTTGGGTGAGGAGGTGGGCAGCGGGGTAGGGGATGGATGGGTGGTAGTGAGCTGTTAGGTATGGGGGGTTAGGTGGAGGCAGAATCACACTGTCCGAGCAAGTCCGAGAATGTCTCTAACATTGACCTTATCCTCAGACACACAGGGCGCGATTCTCCGCACCCGCGGAAAATCGCGAAGTCGGCCGTGAAAACAGGGCCCAGTTCCCGAGGTATTCACGCCCGGGAAATGGGCTAGGAACGGGGCCGCGGCAATTACGTACCAGATGATGTCGGAATGCTGCGATGTCACGAACACGCCCACGTGACGCCGCCCGACGTCGTAAAAAGGCGCGGGCGAGCACAGGAACGGGACGGGAAACATGTCGGAGCCACGGAGGGCAGCACCGAGGTTTGCTGAGGCCGACATAGAAACGCTCCTCGATCAGGTGGAGCAGAGGAGGGGCATCATCTGCCCGAGAAGAGGGCATCGCCACCCTGCAAGCATGGTGCGCCAGGCCTGGCGAGAGGTGGCTGCTGCCGTGAGTGCTGTGGGGCAGACCCCTCGCTCTGGGGAGCAGTGCCGCAAAAAGCTGCACGACCTCACCAGGGCTGCCAGGGTAAGTGCCAAGAGAGTGCCCCCGGGTCACAACCATCCCTCCCCCCCCCCCTTTACTTAATCACCCACCTCCCCCCCTGGCACGGGGGGTGGAGGGGGATTGGGGCAGAGTGAGTGGAGGGTGGTTCACTAAGTAGTCACAGACCCAGCGCTCTGACCCCCTGGAGAGATGCAATGGTCTTGTTACAACTTGACCCCCAAACTGTGCCAGTAGCTGAACGGACTGCTGATACCTGCCGTATTGTAATGATCTACCTATGCCCCCTCCCCCAACAGGATAAGACAGCTCACAACACCCGTGAGCTGAACAAGACGGGAGGGGGTTCGCCCATTCTACACCCCCTCACCACGTTCGAGCAGAGGGCACGGGACCTTGTTGGGGGATCTGCCACCCGGGAGGTCGCGCAATGCGAGGTTGGCGGAGCTGCACCAAGTGAGACAACCCTGCATGACAAACACACCCCCCCTCCCCCATCCTCTGTCCCTTCACACTCTGCCCACTGGGATCCCCCGAATCCTCTGTCCCTTCACACCCTGCCCACTGGACACCCCACCCCGCCCCCATCCTCTGTCCCTTCACACCCTGCCCACTGGACACCCCCCCCCCCCCCCCCCCCCCCCAACCTCTGTCCCTTCACACTCTGCCCACTTGGACACCTCCCCCATCCTCTGTCCCTTCACACGCTGCCCACTGGGACACCTCCCCCATCCTCTGTCCCTTCACACTCTGCCCACTGGGACCGTCCAGCGCCCGCCGAGTGTCTCTAAATAACCCGTTTCATTCTCTTCCCTAGGACGTGATGCCGTACGACCAGGGCCGTCTGCCTCCAGGCGGACACAGGCATCTGCCCCCACCGCACCCAGGGCCGCACGACAGAGGGTGCCCGATCAGCGGGGAGTCCCATCCTCCCCAACTGAATCTGTGGAGCAGGACGCCCAGAGGGCCGCGAGAGAGGGAGAGAGAGAAATGGCCCGCGAATGTCCTGCGGCCTCTCAGTGGGCTGATGAAATAGAGGAGGCATGCACCCAAGACGACTTCGAGCTTGCGGCACAGCTATCTCCCACACCATCCACCATCCCAGAGACACACACCCCGGTTGGGCTATTTAGTGATGAGGCTCCTGGGTCACAGTCTGGGTCGCACATCATAGCTGAGCAGGTACAGCAGGTGGAGGTCGGAGCAGCCGAGGGCTCGGGCTGGTGGAGGGCAGGCCAGGCCCAGCATCCAGCTGGCTCCCAGACGTTTTCCGAGTTCCTGGAGTTTCTCAACCCACCCGCACAGCCGATGCATCAAGAAACCCAGGGAAACAATGACGGGACGAGGGCTGTCTTCCAGACTCTGCAGACGCTGTTAGAGGAGTCGAACCGCGTCCACGAGCAGGGAGTGGTGCCGCTCATGGCACCAACCCAGGCCGACACCGCACGGGTGGCATCCGCGGTGGAGGAATTGGGTCAGGTTATGCAAGGCGTTGGGCTTAATGTGCACGCGTCATCCTCGGCCCTGGACATGGTTGTCCTCTCACAGGCAGCAATGCGCTAGAGCCAACATGACATTGCCGGCGCGCTGCGGGCCTTGGCCAAGTCTCAGTAGGTCATGGCCCAATCGCAGCACGCCAAGGCACAGTCACAGCAGTCGATGGCACAGTCCCAGCAGTCAGTCGCGGAGAGCATCAACCGCCTGACACAAGTGCTGGATGGCGTCGTGCACTCACAGGTTGGGATCACACAGTCCCTGGCGGGAATGACTAACTCCCTGGACTCCGTCTCTGCAAACCTTTGGATCCTGGTGGAGACCGTTGCAGGCCTCCAGGACTGGCAGTGCCAGGTGTCAGTGGCGCAACGGAGCACCTCCCCGCTCGCACCTCTGTCCCACAGTGAGGCCCGGGGGCCACTGGGCTCCCCGAGGGAGGAGGAGGTTTCGTGGCCCGTCCCATTAACTCAATCACGGGACGTCCCAGAATGCTCGGCCTCCCCCCCGTCCCATCCCATAAGACCATAAGACATAGGAGTGGAAGTAAGGCCATTCGGCCCATCGAGTCCACTCCACCATTCAATCATGGTTGATTTCAACTCCATTTACCCGCTCTCTCCCCATAGCCCTTAATTCCTCGAGAAATCAAGAATTTATCAATTTCTGTCTTAAAGACACTCAATGTCCCGGCCTCCACCGCCCTCTGTGGCAATGAATTCCACAGACCTACCACTCTCTGGCTGAAGAAATTTCTCCTCATCTCTGTTCTAAAGTGACTCCCTTTTATTCTAAGGCTGTGCCCCCCGCGTCCTAGTCTCCCCTGCTAATGGAAACAACTTCCCTACGTCCATCCTATCCAAGCCATTCATTATCTTGTACGTTTCTATTAGATCTCCCCTCAACCTCCTAAACTCCAATGAATATAATCCCACAATCCTCAGATGTTCATCGTATGTTAGGCCTACCATTCCTGGGATCATCCGTGTGAATCTCCGCTGGACCCGCTCCAGTGCCAGTATGTCCTTCCTGAGGTATGGGGCCCAAAATTGCTCACAGTATTCTAAATGGGGCCTAACTAGTGCTTTATAAAGCCTCAGAAATACATCCCTGCTTTTATATTCCAAGCCTCTTGAGATAAATGACAACATTACATTTGCTTTCTTAATTACGGACTCAACCTGCAAGTTTACCTTAGAGAATCCTGGACTAGGACTCCCAAGTCCCTTTGCACTTTAGCATTATGAATTTTGTCACCGTTTAGAAAATAGTCCATGCCTCTATTCTTTTTTCCAAAGTGCAAGACCTCGCACTTGCCCACGTTGAATTTCATCAGCCACTTCTTGGACCATTCTCCTAAACTGTCTAAATCTTTCTGCAGCCTCCCCACCTCCTCAATACTACCTGCCCCTCCGCCTATCTTTGTATCATCGGCAAACTTGGCCAGAATGCCCCCAGTCCCGTCATCTAGATCGTTAATATATAAAGAGAACAGCTGTGGCCCCAACACTGAACCCTGCGGGACACCACTTGTCACCGGTTGCCATTCCGAAAAAGAACCTTTTATCCCAACTCTCTGCCTTCTGTCTGACAGCCAATCGTCAATCCATGTTAGTACCTTGCCTCGAATACCATGGGCCCTTATTTAACTCAGCAGTCTCCCGTGAGACACCTTGTCAAAGGCCTTTTGGAAGTCAAGATAGATAACATCCATTGGCTCTCCTTGGTCTAACCTATTTGTTATCTCTTCAAAGAACTCTAACAGGTTTGTCAGGCACGACCTCCCCTTACTAAATCCATGCTGACTTGTCCTAATCCGACCCTGCACTTCCAAGAATTTAGAAATCTCATCCTTAACGATGGATTCTAGAATTTTGCCAACAACCGAGGTTAGGCTAATTGGCCTATAATTTTCCATCTTTTTTCTTGTTCCCTTCTTGAACAGGGGGGTTACAACAGCGATTTTCCAATCCTCTGGGACTTTCCCTGATTCCAGTGACTTTTGAAAGATCATAACTAACGCCTCCACTATTTCTTCAGCTATCTCCTTTAGAACTCTAGGATGTAGCCCATCTGGGCCCGGAGATTTATCAATTTTCAGACCTTTTAGTTTCTCTAGCACCTTCTCCTTTGTGATGGCAACCATATTCAACTCTGCCCCCTGACTTTCCTGAATTGTTGGGATATTACTCATGTCTTCTACTGTGAAGACTGACGCAAAGTACTTATTAAGTTCCTCAGCTATTTCCTTGTCTCCCATCACTAGATTACCAGCGTTATTTTGGAGCGGCCCAATGTCTACTCTGGTGCATCGGGTGGGCAGCAGGCAGAGCAGGGTGGCACAACGTCACCCGAGACGCCCGCAGAGCGTCATCGAGGCCGGGTCGCCCCAGGAAACGCTTGCCGAAGGAGAAACAAGTCGGAGGGGGCGATTCGCAGCAGTCCTCCTCCACTCCTGCTGTATCACCTGGGGAAATCACTGAGACGTAGTGGTAGGGCCCGTAAGGCAACAAAGAGAGACACAGAGTAAGTTGGCACGGGTGAAGGGCACAGTTTAGTTGTAGGGGCTAGGGCATCTGTAAATTATTGTTAACATTAAACGCACTGTTCCACCTTACTTGTAATACCGTGTGATTGTTCCACAGCCACAGGGATCGTGATGGTGACCAAGTGTCGCTGGAGTTGACGAGCGGTGAAACTTCGGTACCGGGTGTGCAGTCCCTTCCCCCCCACCCCCTCCCACAGCTAGCCCACGCGGGCACGTGATGGAGTGTCCGTGACAAACTCAGCGGCCACCAAGGTGGATGGTTCAGCTATTGCCATGGGTCAGACTCTCTCTAACGATTTTGAGCTCACAGCTCATCGCAGAGCGGGCTGTCATCATTCCACATGGCACTGATCACACCCGCTGACACAGCCATCAATGTTGTGCCATACCATTGTGCCGCAGTGGTAAGGGTGGTGTCGAAGTGGAGTATTGTACATGGAGAGGGGGTGGGGGGGGGGGGGGGGGGGGTTGTGGTGGTGGCAGTTGTGTGTTGACCCTCTGTACGACTGGCGATGCAGGTGATGGTTTGGTGTTCAGTGGGGATGTCGCGTGCGACGCGTGAACCGTGCTGCCACCAAGGCGTCGCGTGCCCGCCGTCCTCGCTGGGTCCATCGTGTCGCCTCCTGGGCATCACCAGCACCTGGGTCGTGTCTGCGTGCTGCGCCCGCCACTCCGCCAGCCTCCTCCTCCTCACTCTCCTCCCTCTCCTCCTCCTCCTCCTCCTCTGTGCTGGCACCACTGCCACTGGCTTCTCCCTCCGCCTCCTGCAGCAGGGCATCTCCCCTCTGCATCGCGATGTTGTGCAGTGCACAGCAGACCACTACAATGCGAGCGATTTTGTCGGCCTGGTACTGCAGGGCCCCTCCGGAGCGGTCCAGGCACCTGAATCTCATCTTCAGGAGCCCAAGGCAGCGCTCCACCACACCCCTGGTTGCTGCATGGGCCTTGTTGTATCGGGTTTCCGCATTGGTCTGAGGCCTCTGTATAGGCGTCATCAGCGAAGGACCTCAGCGGATAACCCCTGTCGCCCAGCAACCAGCCCCTCAGCCGGGGGGGGACGTCCCTCAAACATCGCAGGGATGTATGACTACGCCAGTATGTAGGAGTCATGCACACTCCCTGGGAACCTTGCACAGACGTTCATGAACCTCATGTGGGGGTCGCATACCACCTGGATATTCATGGAGTATCACCCCCTCCTGTTTGTGAAGACCTCCCTGTCCCCTGCAGGCGGGCGCATGGGGACATGAACACAATCGATTGCCCCCTGCACCATCGGTATCCCGGCCACGCTGGCAAATCCACGAGCTCGTGAATGTTGACGTGCTCGGTCTTCGGGAAAGGTGACGTAGCGATCGGTGATGGCATAGAGGGCGTCGGTCACATCCCGGATACACCTGTGGACCGATGACTGGGAGATCCCGGAGAGGTCCCCGCTCGGAGACTGGAAGGAGCTGGTCGCACAGAAGTTAAGAGCGACCGTCACCTTGATGGCAACCGGGATCGCGTGTCCTCCCCCCGTTCCACGTGGGGCGAGGTGCGCCACGAGGTGACAGATATGTATCACCGTCCGCCTACTCAGCCGGAGTCTCCTCCTGCAGGTGATGTCCGTCATTGTTAGGAAAGAGATTCGGGCACGGTACACCCTCGGCCTTGGTCGTCGTCGCTGGCGCCATGGCTGCACCCTCACTCTCTCCTACTCCTCCTCCCCCCCATGCTGCTCGACGACTGGCAACTCCTCGGCCCTTCCCTCTGCTGCTGCAGCTGGCCCTGCATCCACTGCGGGTTGTGGGTGTGGATGCTGCTGCATCTCCAAATGCAGTGCAGCGGCCCCAACCACTGCGCTGAACATAGCCGTTCTGTTCACAGACATTGTGCTAACCTACAGAAGGGTGGCGGGGGCAGAGAAACGGGACATGTTAGACGGAGGTTAGTCGATACCTCGGCAGCCGCCTGCCACGGGATACCTGTGTGTCCCGGTGGCCTGGTCGCACTGCTGACACGCGGGCAGCCTAACCCCTGGTCACTTTCTGCATCCAACGGGCAGTTAACTACGTCCTGCTCACCGGTGCGTCAGTGGCCTGTGGCCGTAAGCCACAGGGGAACCAGCGGCCGTGTCCTCGTGATCGGCACGCCATGGCATGGTGGCAGACATTTTGTAACCGGGGTTGGACGAGTCACTCGCTCACTCCCACTCCCCCCCTCAGTCTCCCCTACTCCCCCCTCAGTCTCCCCCACTCTCCCCTCAGTCTCCCCCACTCCACCCCTCCGTCTCCCACACTCCCCCTCAGTCTCCCCCACTTCCCCCTCAGTCTCCCACACCCCCCTCCATCTCCCACACTCCCCCCTCAGTCTCCCACACTCTCCCCTCAGTCTCCCCCACTCCCCCCCTCCGTCTCCCACACTCCCCCTCAGTCTCCCCCACTTCCCCTCCGTCTCCCAATCCCCCCTCAGTCTCCCCCACTCCCCCCCTCATTCTCCCCCACTTCCCCCTCCATCTCCCACACTCCCCCCCTCCATCACCCACACTCCCCCCCTCAGTCTCCCCCACTTCCCCCTCAGTCTCCCACACCTCCCCTCCATCTCCCACACTCCCCCCTCCGTCTCCCACACTCCCCCCCTCAGTCTCCCCCACTCCCCCCTCAGTCTCCCCCACTCCCCCCATCCGTCTCCCACACTCCCCCCTCAGTCTCCCACATTCCCCCCCTCCGTCTCCCACACTCCCCCCCTCAGTCTCCCACTCCCCCCCTCAGTCTCCCCCACTCCCCCCTCCATCTCCCACACTCCCCTCCCCCCTCAGTCTCCCACTCCCCCCCTCAGTCTCCCACAACCCCCCCCCCCTCAGTCTCCCACACACACCCCCCCCGCTCTGGACCCCCCTTCCGTTCTCGGGGATGCCTTCCCGTTGTGGCCAGACTCCAGCAGTGCGCTGAGCTGTGCGCTGAGCGGTGCGCTCACCTCCTCGAAGCTCTCGTCAGCCAGCACGACTGGTTGACGAACTTGAAAAGCAGGTGTGTTGGCCGGCGCGAAAACATTGCGTGATGACGTCGGGACTTCGGCCCATTCGGGCCGGAGAATAACGGGGGGCCAAAAAGTTGGGCTTCTGGTCGTGTCGGGGGGGGGGTCTGTCGAGGCCTTTGCCGGGAATGTCGACGTGTAGTTTGTGCGGGGTTCGGAGAATAGCGGGAGGGCGTCGGACTGGCGTCGCCGTGAAAATCGGCGCGGCCCGCTATTCTCCGAACCGGAGTGAGAGCGGAGATTCGCGCCCATTGGCTCTGGTTGGGGTTGCGGGTTGGTGGATAAATTGGTTGTTGGGAGTGGGTGGTTGTGTGCGTGGGGGCGGGGGGGGGGGGGGGGAGTGGGATTCGTTGGGGTATGGGTGGGTAGGTGTTAATTGTTCAGGTTTAATTAATAATTTTATAGGCCGTCCTGATGCAGCTCCCACTGTTGATTTGTGAACCCAAGTCCTACACTTGTGATTAATGGAGTGGGTATCCTGGAGTAAATTTCTAGGCAAGTACAGGGCCTTGAGCCCATGTCTCTGAGGATTATGTCAGTGTGAGAGACATGCTCGGACAGTGTAATTCTGACTATTGGGCATTTAGACTTCCCGACAAATATTGTTCAGGACTTTCTCGGGGTCCTGACATGTGACTGCAGTGAATGTTTCCACGTTCAACTCATTTTCTATTAGCAGATCTGGGTCATTTATCACCAAGCAGAGTTTCGGAGGCTTTGTGAAAAAGAAGTGTCCACCTTAAAAGGTACAGCCTAATTGTGGGCATGTTGGAACCAACAATTCTTCGGACACGTGCTTGTAGGATTAGAATAGCGGTTTTAATATACTCACAACAGAGCCAGCCTGTTAGCCATTGAACTTCCGGTGAACTGGCCGGCTGATCATGTGGCACTGATCTTTATACAGCAGCTCCAGGGGGTGGAGTCCTGGGCGGAGCCAAGGGAGAAGACCAGTACAATTCTCGAGCATTCCCAGAGCTACTCCCCCTGGGGGTCAGGTAGTGCAACTGCACTTACAATATATACACATGTATGTACAGATTATAATCCGGTGTGAATCACATTCACCACAGGGCATTCTTTTGGAATTGGCAGTCTGATTCAGGTGTACTGTATATTCATATTCTAAAAGTGGAATAAAATTATTGAAGTAGGGAATTCATGGTCAATTTGTATGAAATTGTAATTGGGGATGCATTTGTGAGAAATCATCAACAGCGTGAACTGTTTCATTGGAGCAACTGCACATCCCAGTGGTTATTTGTTGTACTACGCCTTTGAATGGACTGAATGATGTCAGGGCAAGTTCACTCAACCTGTGCCCCCAGGAGCACTTTCATGCTATTGTAACAACAACCACACAGACAATTTATCAGGTTAATATAAATTTTCCAGCTGCTGTTGTTGGATCTGAACTCAGAATTGTTAATGCAGATTTCTAGATTGCTAGTTCAGTAACATAATCACTATGTTACTCAATGCAAACAACTCTTTCTTATACTCTTTTAAGTCCAAAAGTAAACAACGTGACAGCCCTGAAAGGGGTACTGTAACAAAAGACAAAGCTGTGAAGGAAATGTATCTAATTCAATTAAAAGGTTGTTTCTGGGGCTGATGAAGCACTCTAGCCCCTGTGGTGACCATTGGTCGCAGAAGACCTCAGTGGACACCACATGCTCCCTTTCCAGGTACACCCAGGTGTGAACATAGCCATAGAAGAGAGGTGGACGGTCAGGCCGGAAGTAGCCCCTCAGTTGCCCGCTAAAGGTATTGAATTCCCCAAATGCCATTTCGACCCCATGCATCAGAGACGGGATCATGAATTTAGCCCCTTTGCCTGCTCGCTTCGGTACTGTGAGCCTTTCTTTGTATGTAGTCAAGTCATTTAATCAATTAATGCCTGACACCTGTAACCTTAACCTTTATAACACAATCAACAGCAGAGAAACTTATAAAATTCTTACAGGATTAGACAGGGTAGATTTAGAAAGAATGGGCGCGATTCTCACAAAGGGAGACAAACTGCCGACGCCGGAGTGAAAACCGGAGTGTTTCCACTGCGGCGTCGGAGGCCGCTCCTCGCCGCCTATTCTCCCACCCCCAGGGGGCTAGGAGCGGCGGTGCGTCAATTTCGCACGCTGGGCCTTGGCGCCCGCATCAAAGCGGCGCCGCCTGAATGACGCGGCCGGCACCGCCTAAATGACGTCACCCGTGCATGCGCGGTTACTGTTCTCCCCTCCGCCGCCCTGCAAGACATGGAGGATTCATCTTGCGGGGAGGCGGAGGGAAAAGAGTGCGTCTTTCAGAGACACCGGCCCAATGATCGGTGGGCACCGATCGCGGGCCAGACAGCTCCTGAGCACCCCCCTGGTGCTCGATCCTCCCCCCCCACCCCCCACAGGCCCCACACACAGAGGTCGCGCGCTGTTCATGCCGGCAGCGACTAGGTGTGGTTGGCGCCGGCCATGAATGAACCGGTCGGATTAGGCAGGCAGAAAGCGGCGATTCTCCGAGCGGCCTGTCGCATAACGCGGCACGCTGTTTTGAGGGGGGTGGGAGAATCGCGTGCGGGTGCCAGGGCGGCGTGGCGTGAATCGCCCGGCACTCCCGCGATTCTCCCACCTGGCATGGGGGTCGGAGAATCGCGCTCAATGTTCCTGATGATGGGGGAGTCCAGAACTAGGGGTCATAGTTTGAGGATAAGGGGTAAACCTTTTAGAACTGAGGTGAGGAGAAATTTCCTCACCCAGAGAGTGGTGAATATGTGGAATTAGTTGAGGCAAAAACATAGGGCGCGATTCTCCGCTCCCGGGAAAAATCGTGAAGGCCTCGGAGCCCGCTCCTCTCACCGAATTCGGCACCGGAATATGGCAACTAAGGGCTTTTGACAGTAATGTCATTGCAGTGTTAATGTAAGCCTACTTGTGATAATAAAGACTATTATTATTAATCTTTCCTCTGAATTGGACATTCTGAATTCTCCCTCCGTGTACTCGAATAGTCGGCAGAGTGTGGCGACGAGGCGATTTTCACAGTAACGTCATTGCGGTGTTAATGTAAGCCTACTTGTGGCACTAATAAAGATTATTATTATTACTTCATCAGGCATGAAAGAGACGTTAGTTTCATAAGTTATTTGAGAAATCAGGGAAATTCGGTAAACTTGGACTAATTCACAGATGGTCCCATTCCATTTCCAAACTGGTCTTTATAAAGCGCTCATGTAAATCATACTGCTCATTACCCAATAGTATTGAAATCAGATACATTTATGTTTCAAAATATTTGTCCATAAAAACAAAAATGTGGTCCTCAATATCGTTGACACATCTACACAAATTGGCATGCAGCAGTCCATTTTAACCAGTCAATTCTTTAGTTCAGTATTTGCTAATTCACAACAAAGCAATTCAACTAATTGGGAACAAAGACCCATAACTCACAGCGCCGCGAAACACATGGCTATACAACACGACTCGCGTTGTATAAGGAACCTCAGCGGGGAATGCACAGCCGAAGCCGCACATAGCCCCATTTTGTACACTGGGGAGCTCCGCTCGCCAGAACTCTCCCGTGTAGTGAGAGATTGGGATGCCATTCTTAAATGGTGCCTCAATCTCTGGAGCCACCAAAGCGACCCCCTCCCAGCCCAAACACACTATAGGCAGGTCTACCCCACCCCCAGTCTAATCACGCGTGTGTAAAAAATGCCATTTGGCAAAGTACCTGGCAGTGCCAGCACATACATAGAAAATAGAAGCAGGAGGAGGCCATTCGGCCCTTCGAGCCTGCTCTACCATTCATTCATGGCTGATCATCAAGTTCAATACCCTGATCCCTCCTTCTCCCCATTTCCATTGATTCCTTTAGCCCCAAGAGCTATATCTAATTCTTTCTTGAAATGACACTATGGGCGCGATTCTCCGCTCCCGGGAAAAATCGTGAAGGCCTCGGAGCCCGCTCCTCTCACCGAATTCACCCCCACCCGGGGGGCTAGGAGCGGCGCTCCATTATTCTCGGCCGCCGGGCCTTGACGCTTGTGTCAAGGCGGCGTGCCGAGAATGACGCGTCGGTGGCGCCTATGTGACGTCAGCCGCGCATGCGCAGGTTGGCCAGCTCCAAACCGCGCATGCGCGGCTGACATCACGACGGCTGACAGCTCGAATCCGCGCATGCGCGGTGGCCGTCTTCCCCTCAGTCGTCCCACAAGACGTGGCGGCTTGATCTTGCGAGGTGGCGGAGGGGAAATAGTGCATCCCGTTGAGACGCCGGCCCGACGATCGGTGGGCACTGATCTCGGGCCTGTCCCCTCCTGAGCACAATCGTGGTGCTCAGTCCCCACCAGGCCCCCCACAAGCCCCAAACTGGCATCTCACGCCGTTTTCACGACGGCAGCGACCAGGTGTGGTTGCCGCCGTCGTGATACGGTCGCGAACGGCAGGCCACTCGGCCCATCCGGGGGGGAAAATCGGCGGGCGCTCGCCATGAAAAACGGCGAGCGGCGATTCTTCCAAGCGGGGGGTGGGAGAATCGTGGGGGGCGCCAAGGGGTTGTGAAATTAGTCGGAGGGCCCTCCCGCGATTCTCCCACCCGGCGTGGGGAGCGGAGAATCGCGCCCATAGTGTCATAGAACATAGAACATAGAACAGTACAGCACAGAACAGGCCCTTCGGCCCTCAATGTTGTGCCGAGCCATGATCACCCTACTCAACCCACGTATCCACCCTATACCCGTAACCCAACAACCCCCCCCCTTAACCTTACTTTTATTAGGACACTACGGGCAATTTAGCATGGCCAATCCACCTAACCCGCACATCTTTGGACTGTGGGAGGAAACCGGAGCACCCGGAGGAAACCCACGCACACAGGGGGAGGACGTGCAGACTCCACACAGACAGTGACCCAGCCGGGAATCGAACCTGGGACCCTGGAGCTGTGAAGCATTTATGCTAACCACCATGCTACCCTGCTGTCATTTTAAGAAAGAATTAGATATAGCTCTTGGGGCTAAAGGAATCAATGGAAATGGGGAGAAGGAGGGATCAGGGTATTGAACTTGATGATCAGCCATGAATGAATGGTAGAGCAGGCTCGAAGGGCCGAATGGCCTCCTCCTGCTTCTATTTTCTATGTATGTTTCCATGTATGTTCCTAAGTCTCGTGAAGCTGATGGTTTGCAATCCACAGCCTTAAAAGAAGTGGCTTTGGTTTTAATCCTCCAAAATTCCCAATATTCTGGAAAATTCCCTGGGGATCGAAAAAACACACATGTAATCTGTGTTCAAGAACGAAGGAGACAGAAGGCAGGAAATCATAAATTAGCTAGCCTAACATCTGTCACTGTGAACAAGCTAAAATCCATTATTAAGGAAGTAGTAGAAGGACATTTAGAAAATCATAATACCATCAGTCAAAGTCAATATTGTCTTGTGAAAGGGAAATAGTGTTTGACAAATTTATTGGATTTTTGAGGATGTAACGAGCAGGATGGTTAAACAGGAACCAGTAGATGCAGATTACTGATTATTTGTTTTTCCAATAGACTTTTGATAAGATGGCAGATAAATGCTTCCTACTCAGGAGTATCTGGTGTAGGAGTGATATATTAGTATGGATAGAGGATTGGCTAATTAATAGGAAACCGAGTTGAAATAAATGGGTCATTTTTAACTTTGTATATTGCATCTAGATGAGTGCCACAGGACTCAGTGTTGGGGCCGCAACTATTTACGATCTATATCAATGTCTTGAATGAAGGGACTGACTGTATTGTAACCAGGTTCGGTGACAATACAAAGATAGGTAGGAAAGCAGCTTGTGAGGAGGATCGCTGCAGTGAAGCATGGCTAATTAAAGCCGGGAGACCCCGCTCCCAGGATTATCACGATTCGTAATGCCTTGCAAGATCCAGCGCGATCTCGTCAGACATTGCGATGTAAATCTCGCCCATTGTAGGCGGAATAACGTTTTGGCAAATCTGCATATTAGAGCGAGACAGCTAGTCTGACTCTAATGTGCAGATTCCCGGGGTAACTGAGGCTTTGGGATTCATTCCCTTTGTGTGGAGACCTCGGGTGAGTGCCATTTAGCACTGGTCCCTACAAACAGGGACCGGATGGAACGGCACTTGTGGGGGACTCCCAGGGGATCGGAGGTGCCCAGCTGCATGCCCTTTGGGCAGGGTGGTGTGCTGGCACTGCCAGGTACTTTGCCAAATGGCATTTTTTACACACGCGTGATTAGACTGGGGGTGGGAGTAGACCTGCCCATAGTGTGTTTGGGCTGGGAGGGGAGTCGCTTTGGTGGCTCCAGAGATTGGGGCACCATTTAAGAATGGCATCCCAATCTCTCGCTACACGGGAGTGTTCTGGCGAGCGGAGCTCCCCAGTGTACAAAATGGGGCTATGTGCGGCTTCGGCTGTGCATTCCCCGCTGAGGTTCCTTATACAACACGAGTCGTGTTGTATAGCCATGTATTTCGCGGCGCTGTGAGTTATGGGTCTTTGTTCCCAATTAGTTGAATTGCTTTGTTGTGAATTAGCAAATACTGAACTAAAGAATTGACTGGTTAAAATGGACTGCTGCAGGCCAATTTGTGTAGATGTGTCAACGATATTGAGGACCACATTTTTGTTTTTATGGACAAATATTTTGAAACATAAATGTATCTGATTTCAATACTATTGGGTAATGAGCAGTATGATTTTTTTTAATGATTTACATGAGCGCTTCATAAAGACCAGTTTGGAAATGGAATGGGACCATCTGTGAATTAGTCCAAGTTTACCGAATTTTCCCTGATTTCTCAAATAACTTATGAAACTAACGTCTCTTTCATGCCTGATGAAGTAATAATAATAATCTTTATTAGTGCCACAAGTAGGCTTACATTAACACCGCAATGACGTTACTGTGAAAATCGCCTCGTCGCCACACTCTGCCAACTATTCGAGTACACGGAGGGAGAATTCAGAATGTCCAATTCAGAGAAAAGATTAATAATAATAGTCTTTATTGTCACAAGTAGGCTTACATTAACACTGCAATGACATTACTGTCAAAAGCCCTTAGTTGCCATATTCCGGTGCCTGTTCGGGTATACGGATGGAGAATTCAGAATGTCCAAATTAGCTAACAGCATGGGCGCGATTCTCCGCCCCCCATCCCGGGTGGGAGAATAGCGGGAGGGCCTCCCAACATTATTCACGCCCTCCCACTATTCTCTCCCCCCCGACCCACGCCCGACCCACGCCACGAATTGCCGCTCGCCATTTTTTACCGGCAATGGGCCGAGCGGCCGGGCCTTCGCGCCCGTTTCAACATGGCAGCAAACACAGCTGCTCGCTGCCATCGTGAAATGGGCGCCAAAAGACGCCAACTGCGCATGCGCGGGTTGCCGTTGTCCAACCTGCGCATGTGCGGCTGCCGTCATCGGTCGCGTCAGCCGGCGTGACGCTTGGAGTGCGGCCTTGACGACCGTGGTCAAGGCCGCGCCACCGTGTCGCACGGGGCCGCGCTCCTAGCCCCACCCGGGGGGGGGGGGGAGAATCGGCCCCGGAAGTGGGCGTGAAGGCTGCCGTGGGTCACGGCCTGTCCCACGGCAGCCTTTACGATTCTCCGCATTTGCGGAGAATCTCGCCCCATATCTTTCAGGACTCGTGGAAAGAAACTGGAGCACCCGGGGAAACCCACGCAGACACAGGGGGAACGTGCAGACTCTGCACAGGCAGTGACCCAAGCCGGGAATCAAACCAGGGAGCCTGGCGCTGTGAAGCAACAGTGCTAACCACCGTGCTACCGTGCTGTCCTAAATGTTAAGGTAGATGAAACAATAGCTTTAAATCTCAAGGCTGGGAGCTTGGGGTTAAAGTACCGCATTTTGTATTTTGGCAGAAATGAAATAAGAGTTAGTTCATATCCTGGCTCTGAAAATTTAGAAAGAATAGGGAACTTGTATTTTCTTGCAATAAATCTGTATTCTTTATTCCCAGTGTTTCATGTTTTTTTGAAAAGATGTTTCTTTAGAAAATAATGCTGCAGTAGAACTGAAAAATGAGTGAGAACAACTTAATACTCGCTTGTGATTATTTTTCGCATCATAATTTATATCAATGGTGGCACTATGTTTAGCACTGCTGCCTCACGGCGCCAAGGACCTTGGTTCGATCCCGGCCCGGGGTCACTGTCCATGTGGTATTTGCACATTCTCCTCATGTCTGCATGGGTCTCACCCCTACAACCCAAAGATGTGCAGGTTGGGGAATTGGCCACACTAAATTGCCCTTAATTGGAAAATTTAAAGTAACAATTTTATTTCAGGTTTACAGTAGCCAAAATCAAGCTGGCAAAGGATGTAAGGAGTTAATTCTAGGAGTCAATTATCAGCATTGTTCGTGGATGCGTTTGTGCAGATAAATTATATGAGAGGATCAGCAATAATACATTTATGCTCCTGGTGTTATGACGAATTGGGCTAGTACATGGTCAATTCCAGTCCCACAGACCCCTGAGTCACAACATCAATAAATTAACCAATAACTGCTATAAAAATACCCCAAATCTTTGGCCCTTGGCTCTCCAATGGTTTGTAAGTTTAAACACAATTATTGTTAATTTGTACCTACAACATGAACTATGCAGTAGATACAGCTGCTTAATGTCAAGCTAACACCTGACACCCCCATTAACTGCTCCACCCGCTAACCCCCCCCCCCCCCCCACACACACACACACACAAGACAGACAAACACGGCGGGGGGGGGGGGGATAATAAGGATTAAGGTCAAGAAACAGTCTTTATTTCAGATGGAAGACCTGTTAATAGCCTTTGTCGCAATCCCACTGGTTGATCAAGGTCTCTGGTTTACAGCTGATAATGGTCTTTCTTGCAGAATCATTCATTCAGGGTCCCCATAGGTTAGAGAATGTGGTACTTCTAGGCAGCAGGTTTTCCGGAGACACTAATTCTTTTCAAGGTGGCCCTTCAGCTCGAGGTTTGACCTCAGGCCCCTGTCCTCCAAGAACTCAACCCCACAGGCTGGAGAGAACGATCAGATTCTGAACCTTTCATGCGCAGCCTGTAATGTTTCTCCTGTAAACAGATTCATCCAGGCTTTCTTCCAGTTCAGAAAGCAATCTTTCTGGAGGAAAGCAAGTGGAAAAGGAAAAGTTTTCTCTCTTAGCTGCCAAAGCGAAACTGAAACCCTTTAGGTTCCTGGACCATGTCAGTGTGAACAGGTCCAACACTGGCTGTTATGGGCAGAGCATAGCCTTTTGGGACAATTCATTGGCCACCAACCATGTTAGTCAAACTGAGTCACAGCCCCTCTATGTCATTGGTCAATCTCCAGTTTAAACCAGCACACGCTTCTGGTTGAAATAAAGGCACAGGTCCATTAACGCTCCATGGATAAAATTATAATAGCAAAAATAAAAGAAAAGAGAAATAAGGGTATAAACAAGAGGGACCCGTCAGGGAATAAACAAGAGGCACCAGTCAGTCTATATTACATAGAACATTACAGCGCAGTACGGGCCCTTCGGCCCTCGATGTTGCGCCGACCTGTGAAACCATCTGAAGCCTATCTGACCTACACTATTCCATTTTCATCCATATGTTTATCCAGCGACCACTTAAATGCCGTTAAAGTTGGCGAGTCTACTACTGTTGCAGGCAGGGCGTTCCACACCCCTACTACTCTCTGAGTAAAGAAACTGCCTCTGACATCTGTCCTATATCTACTACCCCTCAATTTAAAGCTATGTCCCCTCGTGTTGGTCATCACCATTCAAGGAAAGAGACTCTCACTGTCCACCCTATCTAACCCTCTGACTATCTTATATGTCTCTATTAAGTGACCTCTCAGCCTTCTCCTCTCTAACGAAAACAGCCTCAAGTCCCTGAGGCTTTCCTCGTAAGACCTTCCCTCCATACCAGGCAACATCCTAGTAAATCTCCTCTCAACCCTTTCCAAAGCTTCCACATCCTTCCTATAATGTGGTGACCAGAACTGCGCGCAGTACTCCAGGAGCGGCCGCACCAGAGTTATGTACAGCTGCAGCATGACCTTGTGGCTCCGAAACTCAATCCCCCTACTGATAAAGGCTAGCACACCATATGCCTTCTTAACAGCCCTATTAATCTGGGTGGCAACTTTCAGGGATTTATGTACCTGGATGCCGAGATCTCTCTGTTCATCTACACTACCAAGAATCTTGCCATTAGCCCAGTACTCTGCATTCCTGTTACTCCTTCCAAAGTGAACCACCTCACACTTTTCCGCATTAAACTCCATCTGCCACCTCTCAGCCCAGCTCTGCAGCTTATCTATGTCCCTCTGTATCCTATAACATCCTTCAGCACTATCCACAACTCCACCGACCTTCGTGTCATCTGCAAATTTACTAACCCATCCTTCTACATCCTCTTCCTGGTCATTTATAAAAATGACAAACAGCAGTGGCCCCAAAACAGATCCTTGCGGTACACCACTAGTAACTGAACTCCAGGATGAACATTTGCCATCAACCACCACCCTCTGTCTTCTTTCAGCTAGCCAATTACTGACCCAAACCGCTAAATCACCTACAATCCCATACTTCCGTATTTTCTGTAATAGCCTACCGTGGGAACCTTATCAAACGCCTTACTGAAATCCATATACACCACATCAACCGCTTTACCCTGATCCACCTGTTTGGTCACCTTCTCAAAAAACTCAATAAGGTTTGTGAGGCATGACCTACCCTTCACAAAACCGTGTTGACTATCGCTAATCAACTTGTTCTTTTCAAGATGATTATAAACCCTATCTCTTACAACCTTTTCCAACATTTTACCCACAACCGAAGTAAGGCTCACAGGTCTATAATTACCAGGGTTGTCTCTACTCCCCTTCTTGAACAAGGGGACAACATTTGCTATCCTCCAGTCTTCCGGCACTATTCCTGTCGACAAAGACGACATAAAGATTAAGGACAAAGGCTCTGCAATCTCCTCCCTGGCTTCCCAGAGAATCCTAGGATAAATCCCATCTGGCCCAGGGGACTTATCTATTTTTACACTTTCCAAAATTGCTAACACCTCCTCCTTGTGAACCTCAATTCCATCTAGCCTGGTCGACTGAACCTGAGTATTCTCCTCAACAACATTGTCTTTCTCCAGTGTAAACACTGACGAAAAATATCCATTTAACGCTTCCCCTATCTCCTCTGATTCCACACACAACATTCCACTACTATCCTTGATTGGCCCTAATCTTACTCTTGTCATTCTTTTGTTCCTGATATACCTATAGAAAGCCTTAGGGTTTTCCTTGATCCTATCCGCCAACGACTTTTCGTGTCCTCTCCTCGCTCTTCTTAACTCTCCCTTTAGGTCCTTCCTGGCTAACTTGTAACTCTCAAGTGCCCTAACTGAGCCTTCATGTCTCATCCTAACATAAGCCTTCTTCTTCCTCTTGACAAGTGCTTCAACTTCCTTAGTAAACCACGGTTCCCTTGCTCGACAACTTCCTCCCTGCCTGACAGGTACATACTTATCAAGGACACGCAGTAGCTGTTCCTTGAAAAAGTTCCACATTTCGATTGTACCCATCCCCTGCAGTTTCCTTCCCCATCCTATACATCCTAAATCTTGCCGAATAGCATCATAATTGCCTTTCCCCCAGCTATAATTCTTGCCTTGCGGTATATACCTATCCCTGCCCATTGCTAAAGTAAACATAACCGAATTGTGATCACTATCACCAAAGTGCTCACCTACATCTAAATCTAACACCTGGCCGGGTTCATTACCCAGTACCAAATCCAATGTGGCCTCGCCCCTTGTTGGCCTGTCTACATACTATGTCAGAAAACCCTCATGCACACACTGCACAAAAACTGACCCATCTATAGTACTCGAACTATAGTATTTCTAGTCAATATTTGGAAAGTTAAAGTCCCCCATAACAACTACCCTGTTACTCTCGCTCCTGTCGAGAATCATCTTTGCAATCCTTTCCTCTACATCTCTGGAACTATTCGGAGGTCTAAGAGACTATTCTGTGGAGACTAATAGATTAATTATAATTTCTTCTCTCTGCTTGTGTGGATAGTTTGGAGATACTTAGCTCGATTGTAAGCAAATAAATTCTCGCCCTCTGTAATAAAATGAAAATGAGGAACAAAATTTAAAGCATTCAAATAGTCATCACTGTTTACACAATTATCAGTAATCTAATGTATTTAGTTTCCATGAACAGTAACATAATGCTTCAAAGCAGATTACCTCAAGAATTGGATTCTGTCTATTTAGAAGTATCAGATTGAGGAACCAACTCGGGTGGCACGGTAGCACAGTGGGTAGCACTGTTGCTTCACAGCTCCAGGGTCCCAGGTTTGATTCCCAGCTTGGGTCACTGTCAGTGTGGAATCTGCACGTTCTCCCCGTGTCTGTGTGGGTTTTCTCTGCGTGCTCCGGTTTCCTCCCACAAGTCCCAAAAGATGTGCAGTTAGGTCATTTGGACATTCTGAATTCTCCCTCTGTGTACCCAAACAGGTGCCGGAATGTGGCGACTAGGGGCTTTTCACAGTAACTTCATTGCAGTGTTAATATAAGTCTACTTGTGACAATATGTATTATTAATTTATTAATATTAATTTATTTATTAGTAATAATTATTATTTTTATAACTCACCATACATAAAGTAAATAATGGTTTTAAATTGCCGAAAATTAGATCTTTAATGTTTACATTATGTTATATTTTAAAAGTGAATTCCTTGCATTATTCCTTGTTGCAGTGACCAGATTGTAAATTACAACCTATGCAGACGACTTCCTACTGACCATGTCAGTGGTCAGCTCCAGTTGAAAGTGGAACTCACATCTTCTCTTCATGAAGGTAAATAAAAGATGCATTCAATTGGAATAGCTCTTCACAGTTCTCTTTGATTTCTAAATTCCATCTGGTCCTGATCATCCTGTTGAATTTCCTGTAAATGTCACCTTGCTATTGTTGTACCTTGTCAAGGCTAACCTGACAGTCCATGAATTGTACGATTATACATGTTATGCCTGGAGTTCTTTACCAAATGTTTGTATGTATCATTCCTTTATATTTGTTGTGTCTCTGGAAATATTTGAAGAAAGACTCAGAGCATAGATCTTAAGTTTTGAAAACAGTTTTGGTCCTCAACTTTCCCATTGCTTTTATCCTTTTAGATGTGTATTGTTACACACTATCAGAGTTTTCCAGTGCAAATTTGCCTAATTTCATCATTTTAGTTTTCCTATCCCAAGGAAAAATATGTATGCTGTAATTTTCCACAATTTTCTAAAACACACCACAATTTTCACTTTGATAATGAAACTATTTCTTGATACAAAATGATGCATATTGTCTGGAGAAACATTTAGGACGGGGTTCTCCATTGCCCAGCGTCAAAATCATGTTCAGCGATCGGGCGGAGAATAGGCTCATGCAGTCACAATGCCATTGGCGCCTCATCGGACGGCCCACCTGCAATACTCCGCCCCCGATGGGCCGAGTTCTCGACAGCGCAGACCACATGTGGTCCCACAAATCGTGAACTTGGCATGGCAGCTGTGGAAGGTGTCCAGCACCGCCACACTTGGCCGGGATGCGTGCCACTGGCCGGGGGGTGGGCTGTGGGGCTATGGATAATGGATTGGGTCCGAGCATGGCGCAATCGCTGCAGGTCATCAGCCGTGTGCATGCGCAGCCCGGGACCCGGCCATTCTCCGGCCGTTTTCGGCACGGGAGGCAGGAGTTCCAGTCTGCGCCGGTGCTATACCCTTACCGGTACCAAAATTGGTGAGGGGTTCACGCCGATTTTTTTCCATGTGAACCTCTTGTGGATTCTCCATTCGAGCCAGCATGTAGCCACAGAAATGAAGAATCCAGCCCATGGTATATATTATTCTCCTCATCTAAAAGATAAAGAGACAAGGGGCTGGATTCTCCGTACCCTGACACCGAAATAGTGTTCGGCGACTGAGTGGAGAATCCGTTTTGGTGCCAATATCAGGAGCGGTGCCGGTTTTTGTATTCTCTGCCCCCTGAGAAGCGATGTACTCATAGAGTACGCCGCGCCAATTATCCACGGCCTCAGGCCGTTGCCTGAGGCCCACCCTGCGATACTCCGTTACCGACCATCCGAGTTACCGATGACGTAGGACTCTCATGGTCTCACCCATTCGGGAAATCTGCATGGCGGCTGTGGACTCAGTCCGGGCTGCCACAGTCGGGGGGAGGGCCGAACCACGGGCAGGCGGGAGCTTCATTCGGGGCTGGGGGCACTGTGGGCAGGCGGTCCAAGGAGAGAGGAATTGGGCTGAATTCTCTGTTTTGGAGACTAAGTCTCCACGCCGACGTGAAAACGGTAGTCTTTTACGCCAGGAAAACTGGCTTAAAAAACAGCCACCGATTTCCCGTTTGCTGTGGGCTAGCAGGGAGGCAGTGCAGAGCTCGCAGCTCCAGCTGCCGATATGGCCCTCAGCACTTCCGGCTCCGAGACCACACGGACCCAGACCGCTAAAGTAGTGCCCCCCTTCGGCCCCTCGTGCGCCCTGGATCGCTCGCCCACAGTGCCCCATCCCCGAATGAAGCCCCTCCTGCCTGCGGATCGCCCTCCCCGACTCTGACAGTCCCGGACGGAGTCCACAGCCGCCATGCAAGATTCCCGAACGGGTGAGACCATTAGAGTCCCACGCCGTCGGGAACTCGGCCGATCGGGAACGAAGCATCGTTGAGTGCGTGGATAATCGGCATGGCATACTCCTAGCTTTTCAGATGATAATTTTAAAAGGAAATTGAATGGGCACTTGAATGAAATAAATTTGCAGGACTGTGGGACAGAGTAGGTGTATTGAAGTGACTGGATTGTTCGACAGAGAGCCAGCATGTGCTCTGAACAGAATGACCTCCTTCGGGGCTTTAATGGCTCTCGGAGCAAGAGCCAATTAGGTTTTTGGGTGACTCATGGAGTGGTAGTTTGAGGACTGTGTCTGAAACTTACTTTGGGGGGAAAAATATAAGCATTAACTTGTTTATCCCTGTTATGTGTTGATAATTTGAGTTGGAAGTACTTTGTCAAGACCTGCTGTACTTTGTCTTTTTTTTAGTTAATTGAGTGACCATGCAGTACATCTATAATTAACATAGCTAATATGTAGGCCTAGAATAGGGCATTACTACATTGACAGTAAATAGTGTTTTATTTTGTACTCTAAACAAAATCTATAAATTGTTTTTTTTAGATGCTTCTCCTGAGACTTTGGGTGCATATCTTGGAGCAAATGCTGAAAATGGAGATTTGGGTAGTCCGTCGGATGATGAAGATATGCCAGATCCATTAGTATCAGCAGTACATCCTGACCAGATGCAAGTTTTTGTGAATGGACCTATCCAGAAAGAAAATGGGACAGTGTCCATCCCAAGTACAACCAGTGAAATCAGAAGCATTGATAGCAAATTTGCAGTACATGGTGAACCTTCTGTAACAAGGCCATCCCCAGCAAGATGTTCAACCTATCGCCAAGAATCACTGAACGATTATCTTGATACAGTTGATGGTAATGAAAGTACAAAGTCAAGTTTGGCTGAGGCTCACATGCATCAAATTGGAGCATCTCCCAAACTGAGAAGCAGTTTTCCAACAGACACAAGATTGAATGCAATGCTTCACATAGACTCTGATGAAGAAGATCACGATCTTCATCAAGAATTGGCTTGTGGATTCCAGTTACCGAGAGAAAGTGATGGAAATGGTATACAATTTAACTGTCCTTCTGGTAACATTGGTAGTGAGGATTTGGACAGTCAGCAAAACAGAAATGGAGGTCAACTTCAGTTTAGACGGGCTTCTGACTCTCAGATGAATCTGCTAGAAACTGAAGCAGTATTAACCTCAGATCTCACATGTGAACGGTTATCAGACTCTCACTATAAGAATTTTCATCAACTTCTATGCAGCCTTTCTTCAGTGGCACAGATTGGAGAGGAAGAAGAACAGGACAATCATGAGTTACAGAGTAGCGATAATATTGTAACCAGCACCTGCCAAGAAGATGAACAAATTCCAGAAGCTACTAGGACTACAGTTGATCAAACTGCTGATGCTGGAAACCGTGCAGAGAGATTGCTCACACAGACAGAATCAGTGGATCAGACATCCGAACGATCCCAACTTTCTTCAGAGAATGAGCAAAGTGATGCAACCCGCACAGAGAGCGTAAGTGAGGCCAGCACTAGGCCAGAGGGGGAGAGTGATGCTGAAGGTGCCGACAGTTCATGCAATGGAAGTGGCAACACAACAAGGGTGTCTTCATCTGTGGAAAGCGGAACACGATTTTCTTCTTTCGAAAGTGCCAGATTCTCAGAAACTCCAGCATTCTCTTCACAGGAAGAGGAAGATGGTGCCTGTCCAGTTGACATAGTGGCTGACGTTCGTGCAAACAACCAAGATTCTGAAAGTATTCCGGATGTTCCAGTGAGTGAAGGAACTGAAAATAACGAGGCACAGCAGCAGGAGATGGCACCTCTTGAGATGGATGCATTACCTTCTGTACCAGAAACAGAAGAAATTTGGCAGAGAAGGAGGAGTTTGCAGGCAGCAGCAGCAACAACAGATCTATCTCAGGAAGAAGAAGCCAGACCTGTCCAAGCGACTCCAGAGGAGACAAGTGAAGCGACAGCAGAGGCTGTGGGTGATAGTCCAGGTAAATTTAAAAGAAAAACGAATGGAGAATAGTTGCATGTAAGATACAATTTGAAGTCAGATAGTCAAATAGCAAAGTAAATCATTTAAATAGTGTGTCAGAAAAATCAGTTTGTGTTAAGGTGGACTGCACTGGACAAAAATAATATTCTACCTGTAGCTTTAGCCTGAATGTATATAAAAGAAGAAGTACCCGTGTGGCACTTGCAGCAAAGTGATTCAGTGGCATGGCAGCTTAATATGCATTAAAATATTGATTAATTTCATAAAAGCCATTTTTCTGTACTACATCACATTGTGAAATATTTTTATGATTTTAAAACATTATTGGCCAGATTCTCCATCAAGCACCCACCAGCCTTTGAGATCCTTACCCTCAGTGCGACAGGACGTTACCCGTTATCAGCGTATTGATGAACCACTACCACCAAGTGAGTCTATCAAGTTTGCTCAGAATGGATACTTGCACAAGTTATTCCCATAGGGATTCTCCCGATTGTCCATAATAACTTGGGAAGATTGGTGGAAACTCTGGAGAATTGACAGAAACGGTTTCTGCAGAGATTACAGTCGATGATCTGGAACTCCCTGTGGAAATTCTGCCCTTCCATTATGTTGAATGCAGTTCTGACAAACCACCTTTCCTTTATGTCGAAAATGCTTTTCATTCCCGGCTGTAGCAGTAATGGAGGTATTTCAGCTGGGCTTAACCTTTTCGGCGTAAGAGTGGAAAACTGCACAGCTTTTGCATTTCGGATTGTTGTCTAGCAGCCACCCATGTTTGTGCATTGTTGAGGGCAGGTTTGGGTTTTCCTGTGATAGCACCGACCAGTTGAATAGCCCACTGACAGTCAATCTCAATCAATACATGTTGAAAGTACCATGGGATTTTCCAAGGTGCTATATAAACACAAGTCGCTGATTGTAGTTTTGCTGAATGAGCACCTGAACAAAGTATAAGGGGATTACTGCAATCTCCAAAACCATATCACAGCATGAAATGTCACCTTTGGAGAGGAAAAACACATAGAAAATTAATGGGAGAAATATCTTTGGAATTATATCCTTGTTAAATTGCAATTACTTAATTGTTTTTCAACGTGATTGTGAGGTCGCAGAAGAGGAATTGAGTTTATTCTTTAAAATGCTGCAGGTGAGAGGTGGACGGTTGGAGGGGGCTTCGAGTATTCAAAAATCATCCTGTTTTGCACCAACCTTGTTATAAATGTTGAAGGAGGCGGAATCTTTTTAGGTTTGTGTCATTCAGAATTGTTGGTTGCAAGTTGGGGGGGAATACACCAGGTGACATGGAATCATTTTTGCCGTGAAAATAAATCACTGATGTTAATGCATTTGGATTAACAATATTAATCACAGTCCTGAGTATATCATAGCCATCCCTAATTTCTCATGCAAAATTATGTCCCATAGCAAGTGAGTCACCCCTGTCCCCCAGGGCCACCCCTTCCTAAGATTTATGTCATAAATCATTCAACCATTTTGTAGGCAAGCTACTAGGTTCCACAATATTCAAAATACTTTGTGAAATATTTCATAAATGGGCAGTATTTGTACCTGTAAAGATGGTCTAGCTAAAATGCAAGTATTAAACCAGTACGATGGCCACAGTACTCATTTTGTTGTTAAGATGTTATCTTCTGTACTTTTGTCATCACATAAATTATCTTTATTCAAGATATACATTCAAGCATTCAAATTTGGCTGGCACAAGTTGAAACCTTCAAGTTTTTGGGAATGTGCTATAATTCTTACGTGGCAGATGCTGACCATCATAATTCTGCCTCTTGATTTGTTTACTTTTCTAACACTATAGATTGGGAAGCTCGGATTGATAGCCATGGCCGGATATTTTATGTAGACCATGTGAACAGGACAACCACTTGGCAAAGACCCACAACTCCTGCCTGTCAACAAATTGTTCAACGTTCCAATTCAATCCAACAGATGGAGCAACTTAATAGAAGGTAAATGAACAGCAACTGAACCTAATTTTAGCTCAACTGTTAATTATTTGTTAGTATAGTCTCTTCAGATAACCAGATGTCCACTGTCAGACTGTTGAACTAAGAGTGAGGCAAAACAAGAGAGAGTCAAAACAACTTGGCTGACTGCAACTCAGCCTGGAAATAGCAACCAGAAAGTGAGTTGAGGTGATGAACTGCAGCATCAACAGGTTATTCAACCTATCCTCCACATGACCCTCCTCCCATCCTACACTTCTCTGCATATCCTTCTTATCTCAAACTTAACTTACTTCTCCTCCTTAAATACACTTATGCTGTTTGCCACAACAATCTAATGTGGTATCATGTCCTAACCACTCAATGCATAAAGAAGTTTCACCTAAATGGCTTATTGTATTTATTAGTGTCTACCTTTAATTTTTGACTCCTAGTTTTTAAAAAAATCTTTTTATTCTCCTCATTTTCAACATTTTCATCAAATAAACAACAAAAGAAAACAAACAAAAACAAATACAATACCAATCCACCATTCAGTATAAGACCAAAACTTCACGCATACATCCTCCCCCCCCCCCCCCCCCCCCCCCCCCCCCACACACACACACACACACACAATGTTCGATGAGTACGGAGCTTTGGAGGAGAATATAAAAACCGGCGGCACTCCCGATATTGGCGTCAAAACGGATTCTTTGCCCTGTCGCCGAATGTGATTTTGGCGTCGGGGAGCAGAGAATCCAGCCCCTTATGTTTCCCCCCCCCCCCACAGTACTATTCCCTTCCACAGTCCCGAGCTCCATGAAGCGATGGCCAATATCACTAATGCAAATAACAGAGGGGACATAGGACACCCGTGACCGATCCCCCGGTGCATATAGTTTGTGCGGACACTCGCCCTCGGTTCCTTATATAATAGCCGTACCCACTCTCTGATTGCGGATCGATCCCAAATCTCTCAAGAACCGCAATCAAATACCCCCATTCTACTCGATGAAATGCCTTTTCCACGTCCACCCCCTCCACCTCTGTCTCCTTTCCCTCAACTGGTGTCATGATTACATTTAATAACCTTCTAATATTTGAAAATAACTGCCTTACTTCCACAAACCCCGTCTGAACCTCCCCTATCACCTTCAGGAGGCACCCCTCCAACCTAGTCGTCCGTACCTTCGTCAATAGCTTTGCATCAACAGTCACGATGTAGGCCTGTACGACCCACACTCCGTGGGGTCCTTATCTTTCTTTAACAACAAGGAGATTGAGGCCTGCCCCAATGTTTGTGGGAGCAGCCCCCCCTTCCCTTTCGCCTCTTCAAACATCCCCACCATCAGCGGCGTCAATTTATCCTTAAATTTCTTGTAATACTCTAGTAGGGACCCATCTGTCCCTTCCACCTTCCCTGATTGCATCCTCCCAATTGCCTCCTTTACCTCCTGTTTCCCCAAAGGCCTCTCCAGTGTGACCCTATCTTCCTCCTCCAGCCTCGGATACTCCAATCCATCTAGGAACACCCGCATCCTCTGATTCTCCCCCGGCGGTTTCGACCTACACAAATTTTCATAAAGCTCCTTCAACACCTTATTAATTTGGTCCAGGGCCACCACCAATTTCTCCATCCTATCCCGCACCTGGACAATTTCCCTCGCTACCGCCTCCCTTCGAAGTTGGCTTGCCATCTCTCCATACTCATAAATCGCTCGCCTCACCCGCCTCAGTTGGCGCACCGCCTTTCCCGTGGACAACCGATCAAAGCTTGCCTGTAGTTCCCTCCTCCTGTCCACCGCCAACATCTCATCTTTCAGCCTTTTGATGCTCTTCCCTCTCCACTTTATCCACCTTGGCCTTAAACGATATCACCTCCCCACTCACTACCGCTTTCAGGGCCTCCCATACCACTGCCTGCGATACTTCCCCAGTACAGTTAAAGCCACGTACTCCTCAATCACCCACCCAATCTACTGACAAAAACTTTGCTCCCCCAGCAATCCCACATCCAGTCTCCATCCCGGTCTCTGCGCTATCCCCTTCTCCAGGACCATGTCCACCCAATGTGGCGCGTGATCCGAAATTGCTCTAATCCCCTAATCCCAGTCAACAGCCCCTTCCCTATTACAAAAAAGTCTATCCTCGAATAAACCTTGTGAACAAATGAGAAAAACAAATACTCCTGCTCCCTCCGATGTAAGAACCTTCATGGCTCCATCCCTCCCATTTTCCTCATGAGCCCAGTCAGCGCCTTCGCACCCCTCTCCCCGCTACTGGGCGAGCATGCACGGCTGAGACCTATCCATCCTTGGCTCTTGTACCAAGTTCCAATCCCCTCCCACTATTAGTTTGTGCGAATCCAAGTCCGAAATGGCCTTCCTCACAAACCCCACATTATCCCAGTTGGGGCCCTATACACTCACCAGTGCCACCAGCCCCCCCTCTTGCGCCCCCCTCACTATCACGTACCTGCCCTCCTGGACGCCACTACCTTTCCACCTGACAACCTGAGGGCTTGACTCACCCAACCCTTCCAAAGCTTCACCTGATCCTTCACACTCAATTGGGTCTCCTGCAACTTCACCACGTCAGCCTTTAAGCTCTTTAAGCGTGTAAAAACACTCAATCTCTTACCCAGCCCCCCCCCCCCCCCCCCTAACCCCCTCACGTTCAACGTCACTATTCTGACTGGGGTCTCTCACCCCCCCACCTCCTATTCACCATCATCATAACCCTGGGCCCTGCCCTTCAGGTCCGACCCACCCCATCCCTTTCTAACCCCTGCCCCGACCCATAGATTCTTCCCCATCCACTTCATCTTGAAAACCTCTCTTAGAATCGATCCCTCCCCCCACTATACTTCCGTTCACTAGCCAACCTTCGATTGCTAGTCTGGAGGCCCTTACCCAGGCCCCCCTCCTCCCAATCCACTCCCCCATGACCCATTCACTGAAAACAAAGACAAACAAACAAAGCCTGTTGAAAAACCACACCCAGAAAACTGCCAAAACTCAGTAAAATTGTAATCAACTATAGACTGTAACAAAGGTAAACTACCCTTCCCCATTCAACTAACCCAAAAATCCAGATGTCACCCCCGTAAATACAGAAAACAACCCAAAAAGAAAGATAAAGGCTAAGCAGAGTCCCCATCCCTTCAGTCCAAGTCCCAATCCCAGTCCCATCCCTCATTTCAGTCTGAATCCTTCAGCCTTCACAAACGCCTCTGCTGCCTCCACTATCTTTAAGTAGAAGTCTCTCGAATTGCAGATCACCCTCAGCTTCGCCGGGTAGACCACGCCAAACCTCACACCATTACTGTTGAGTGCCGCCTTCACCCGTCCGAAGGCCGCCAGCCTTTTCGGCAGCTCCACCACCAAGTGCTGGTATATTTGAATACCAACTCCTTCCCACTTCATCTCAAGTCTTTGCTTCACCCAACTCAAGACCTTCTCTTTGATGTGAAACTTGTGAAATTATCACTGCCCTCGTTGGCTCATTTGCTTTTGGTTTGGGCCTGAGGGACCAATGAGCCCAGTCCAGCTCATATCCCCTCCCCCAACAACTCTGCCAGCATCTTCGTAAAGTACTCAGTCTGCCTTGGGCCCTCCACCCCCTCAGGCAGGCCCACAATTCGTAAGTTCTGCCACTTTGAACTGTTCTCCAGGTCCTCCACTTTAGCTCTGAGCCTTTTGTTAGCCTCCATTGTCCTTCGCAGCTCCTCACCCATCGAGGTGAACTGGTCACAGTGCTGTGACAGAGCCTCCTCCACCCCCTTCAACTTCTCTCCTTGCTCCCGTACCTCTGCCGATGTCTTCAACATTGCTTCTTTCACCAGGGCAATCGCCTCCTCCACCCACTCCTTCACCGCAGCCATCATCTCCATTTGCAGCATCTCCATGTGCTTGGCGAACTACCTCTCACATTCTCCAGTCATCATCTCGGTCAGAACTTACACTGAGGGGAGCGGCCCCATCCAGCGATCCAGCCTTTCCTGCTGCTGAGCTGACCCGTTCACTTGACGGCGAACGTTTCCCCCCCTTTCTTCCCAGCAGCTTTCTTCTGGGTCTTAGACATTCCCCACCTTCCTTACGCTTTCCTGCACCAGCTTGTTCAAAAACTGCTCCTGAAACCGGGCTTTAAAATCCAAAAACCAGAGCCTCGAGCAGGAGCCTCCCAATGTGCGACTTCCAAGCAGATGCTGCCACCGGAAGCCCCAAAAGTGACTTTTTGATAATCTCAATTGCTTTCCCACAGACCCATAAGGGTTCCCCACAGCAGATGGAAACTGCCCCAGAATGGGGGAAATGATGTTGGGATCATGACCTGATGCTATTTTCTGGGACTTTCCCATCCTGGAACCTGCCTCTACCTGGCTGAAAAAATTCTGCAGATCAGCTCTACATCCCCACCCTCCCAATGATATTGAAGATCTCTAATAAGTTATCCCTGAGCCATCTCTTTTGTAGAGCAAGTCCCTCAATCTCTTGTTCCTGATAGTTACTATCTCGTATTTTCGGTATCATTCTTGTAAATCTTTTATTTCACCATTGCCTCTATCCTTTTTTTAATATTGAGACCAGCACTGCGTACAGTATTCTTAAGTGTGGTTGAATGAAGGATCAAACATGAGCTTTTCAGATCTATTGTTCTAACAGCAGCTGGTTTAGCACAGTGGCTAAACAGCTGGCTTGTAATGCAGAACAAGGCCAGCAGCGCAGGTTCAATTCCCGTACCGGCGTCCCCGAACAGGCGGCGGAATGTGGTGACTAGGGGCTTTCACAGTAACTTCATTGAAGCCTACTTGTGACAATAAGCGATTATTATTATTAACTTCTGGCTTCACCTGTTTCTTGGCCCTCTTCTGAGCTTATAGCCACTGCATCACCAAGATGGCCACCCTCCCACTCTTCAAGAGAAAAGCAAATTACTGCAAGTGCTGGAATCTGAAACAAAAACAGAGAATGCTGGACAATCTCAGCAGGTCTGACAGCATCTGTGGAGAAAGAATGGAGCTAGCGTTTCGAGTCTGGATGACTCTTTGTCAAAGCTAGGAAGACTACTCGCTGATCAGCGCACCATTTTTAAAGGCAGCCCCGATCTTTTGACCCTCCCCCCCCCCCCCCCACCCTTAAAGACCCGACTGCAGCCTCTGGATCCCCACATTTCAAACAACTTTCATCTTCTGGGGTCCTTGAGGCCCCCTCACCCCACCTCTTGTGGGTAAGGCACCTGCAGGCCCAGACCCTGGCATGGACAACCTGGCAGGCACATTGGCACCAGGGAAGTGCCCCTGCCAGCCTCGCAGCTCTGCCAGAGTACCCTAATGGTAGGGCCAAAGTGCCAAGCTGGTAGCGCCAAGGTACCTGGTCACCAGTGGAAGTGCCAGGGTACCTCCCTGACCACCCAGGAGTGTCAAATTGCCTGGGTGACCCCCCTCCCATGTGCCGTTATGACTGGTGCACGTTTGTGGCTCATTTAAATATGCATATCTGAATCTCGCCCAGCGCGAGCCAGATCCCGTTCATGACTTCTCATGAAGTTCGATTGAATCTCGTGAGATGTTTTAAGCCTCGCGAATCTCGTGAGTGGCCTCTCATGAGATTCAACAGTTTTGTCGCAACACCAAGTGTGGTGCGCCGAGGTTGTGAAATCGCACCCTGGCCAGGATTCTCCCCTACCCAGCGGGGCGGGGGTCCCGGCGTAGCGGAGTGGCGCCAACCACTCCGGCGTCAGGCCTCTCCAAAGGTGTGGAATATTCCGCACCTTTAGGGGCTAGGCCCGCGCCGGAGTGGTTTCCGCTCCGCTGATGGCGCCAAAACTGGCACCAACGGCCTTTGGCGCTACGCCACCCGGTGTCGGGGCTGGCCGAAAGGCTTTCGCCGGTCCGCGCATGCGCCGGTGCGTCAGCGGCCGCTGACGTCACTACAGGCGCATGCGCGGTAGGGAGGGTCTCTTCCGCCTCCGCCATGGTGGAGATTGTGGCGGCGGCGGAAGAAAAAGAGTGCCCCTACGGCACTGGCCCACCCGCCGATCGGTGGGCCCCGATCGCGGGCCAGGCCACCGTGGAGGCACCCCCCGGGGTCCGATCGCCCGGCGTCCCCCCCAGGACCCCGGGGGCCCGCTCGCGCCGCCAATCCCGCCGGCACCAGAGGTGGTTTAAACCACGTCGGCGGGATTGGCCTGTCAGCGGCGGGACTTTGGCCCATCGCGGGCCGGCGAATCACCGAGGGGGGCACGCCGATTGGCGGGGCGTGATTCCCACTCCCGCTGATTTATAATGACAAAAGAGTGCAGATATAAACAGTTCAACGCATAACACACCCCTCCATCTTCCACAGTTCTCACCTAAGCTAGACCGACATAGTCTAACTCCCTCCCACTACTCCCCTTGCTCCCTAACCAACCCCCCCATATTGAATCTGCTGACTGTTCAGTTGTCTCTGAAGAAGTCGATAAACGGCTGCCACCTCCAAACGAACCCTAATGATAAACCTCTGAGGGCGAACTTGATTTTCTTAAGCCTGAGAAACCCAGCCATGTCACTAACCCATACCTCTGCTTTCGGGGGCTTCGAGTCCCTTCACGCTAGTAAGATCCATCTCTGGGCTACCAAGGAGGCAAAGGCCAAAACATCAGCCTTTCTCGCCCCCTGGACTCCCGGGTCTTCCGACACTCCAAAGATCGTCACCTCTAACATCCTGGACATGGTATCTGCAAATCTCTGCCAGAATCCCTTGAGCTTCGGGCATGCCCAAAATATGTGGTCATGATTGCGGGCCCTCCTGCACATCGCCCACACCTGCCCTTTACCCCAAAAAACCTGCTCCTCTGGGCCACCATTATGTGTGCCCGGTGGACCACCAATTGTATCAGGCTGAGCCTGGCACATGAGGACGTACTGACTACTCAGAGCATTCTCTCACAGACCCGCCTCTAACTCCTTTCCCAACTCATCTTCTCATTTACATTTTGTCTCACCTATCTGGGTTTCCTTCCACTCCATGAGTTCTTTGTAAATTTCCAATACCCCCCCCCCTCCCCGTTCTAGAGACTACTTTATCTTGTATTCCCTGTGGCGGATTGAGCGGAAAGGTAAAAACTTGCCTTCGCACAAAATCCCTTACCTGGAGATATCGGAACCCATTCCCTCCCAGCAATTCAAACTTACTTCCAGATCCTCCAGACCGGAAAGCTCCCATCAATAAACAGATCCCCCAGCCTCTCAATACCCACTCTCTGCCACCTACGAAACACCCCATCCATCATCCCCGGCACAAACCGGTGATTACCACAGATTGGAGCCCACATCGACGCTCCCTCTACTCCTATATGCTTCCACCATTGCCCCCAAACTCTCAGGGCCGTCACTACCACTGGGCTTGTGGAGTACCGGGCCGGCGAGAATGGCAGGGGTGCCGTTACCAATGCCTTCAAACCTGTGCCCTTACATTATGTCACCTCCACTCGCTTCCACTCCGTTCCCTCCCCAGCTACCCACTTCCTAATCATGGCTATATTCGCCGCCCAGTAGTAGTTGCTAAAGTTCGGCAGTGCCAGCCCTCCCTCCCCTTGGTTCTGCTCCAGCAACACTTTCTTCACTCGCGGGCTTTTACCCGCCCACACAAACCCAGATATCACCCTATTCTCCCGCTTAAAAAAGGACTTTGGAATAAAAATAGGGAGACACTGAAAAACAAGCAAAAATCTTGGAAGAACCATCATTTTCACGGTCTGTACCATCCTCGCCAGTGACAACGGGAGCATGTCCCACCTCCGGAAGTCCTCCTTCATTTGTTCCACTGATCGGCCGAGATTTAATTTGTGTAGCTGCTCCCATCTCCATGCCACCTGAATACCCAGGTAACTAAAACTCCCTCCCACCACCTTAAACGGCAACTCCTCCAGTCTCCTCTTTTGCCCCTCGCTTGGATCACACAAACCTCACTTTTACTCATATTCAATTTGTACCCCGACAACCGGCTAAATTCCCCGAGGAGCCACAAAATCTCCCCCATTCCCCCTAACGGGTCGTAATATAGGAGTAGGTCATCTGCATATAGCGAGACCGTGTGTTCCCCCCCCCCCCCCCCCCCCCCCCCCGGACTGGCCCCTTTGATGCTCTCATTGCCAATGCCAATGGGGAGAGGGGGCATCTTTGCCTCGTCCCCCACTGCAGTCTAAAATAGTCCGAACTCACCCGGTGCGTCCGCACGCTCGCCATCGATGCCTGGTACAGCAGCCGAACCCAGTCAATGAAGTCCTGACCAAACCTGAACCGTCCCAGGACCTCCCACAAATAATTCCATTCCACCTGGTCAAAGGCCTTCTCCGCGTCCCTAGCGACCATCGCTTCCATCTCCTGCCCCTCGGAGGGCATCATGGTCACATTCAGGAGCCTTCTAACATTGTCCGTTAACTGTCTACCCTTAACAAACCCCGTCTGGTCTTCCCCTATCACCCCCAAACACAGTCCTCTATCCTCGAGGCCAGGATTTTGGCCAGCAATTTGACATCAACATTTAATAGGGAGATTGGTCTATATGACCCACATTGCTTTGGGTCCTTCTCTAGCTTCAGGATCAATGAAATCGAGGCCTGTGACATTGTTGGAGGAAGAATACCTCGTTCCTTTGCCTCATTAAATGCCCTCGCCAGCAGCGGGCCCAGCATCCCAGAGAACTTCTTGTACAATTCCACTGGATAGCCATCCGGTCCCGGGGCCTTGCCCAACTGCATGGCCTCCAATCCCTCTAGTATTTCTTCAATCCCGATCAGGGCTCCCAGCCCCTCCACCAACCCTTCCTCCACTTTCAGAAACTTCAACCTTTCCAAGAACTGCCTCATCCCCTCCGCCCCAGCTGGGGGCTCTAACTCATACAACCGACTGCAAAACTCAACCACCCCATTCAACCCCGCTGGGTCCTGTACCATGCTTCCTCCTCTGTCCTTCACTCTTCCTATCTCCCTGGCCGCCTCACTTTTCCTTAGCTGGCGTGTTAGCATCCTACTGGCCTTCTCCCCATACTCATATACCGCCTCTCTCGCCTTCCTCAACTGCCCCACCGCCTTCCCTGTGGATAACAGCCCAAACTCCATCTGCAGCTTCTGCCGCTCCTTCAACCCTGCCTCCGGGGCTTCAGAATACCTGCTATACACCTGGAGTATCTCCCTAATCAACCTATCCATCTCTGTCCATTCCACCTTCTCCCTGTGAGCCCGTATCGAAATTAGCTCCCCCCTAACCACCGCCTTCAGCGCTTCCCGCACCGTTGCTGCCAAAATTTCCCCCATATCATTTATCTCTAAATAATTCTGGATGGTCTCCCCCACCCGTCTGTACACCCCCTCATCTGCTAACAGTCCGACATCCAGTCTCCATTGTGGGTGCTGACCCCCCTCCTTGCTCACTTGTACGTCCACCCAGTGTGGGGCATGGTCTGACACAACGGTTGCCGAATACTTGGCACCCACCACCCTCGCTAGAAAAGCCTTGTTCAAAACAAAAAAATCAATCCGCGAGTACACTTGGTGAACCTGGGAGAAAAAAGAAAACTCCTTCGCTCTTTGCCGTCCAAACCTCCACGAATCTACCCCCACCCTCCCATTTGTTCCAAAAACCATTTTAGCTCCTTCGCCGTGGCTGGCACCCTCCCTGTCCTTGAACTCGACCGATCTAACCTTGGTTTAATGACCGTATTAAAGTCCCCTCCAATGATCAACCTATGTGACTCCAGGTCCAGGATCTTCCCCAATATCCGCCTCATAAACTCCGCGTCATCCCAGTTTGGTGCGTAAGTATATACTAAGACCACCGACATCCCCTCCAACTTCCCACTTACCATAACATACTTAGCCCCCCCCAAATCCACCACTACTCTCCCTACCTCAAATGAAACCGGCTTATTAATCAAGATCGTAACCCCCCTAGTTTTAGAATCTAGCCCCGATTGAAATACCTGCTCTACCCAACCCTTTCTCAGCCTAGTCTGATCCACCACCCTCAGTATGTCTCCTGAGCATTGCCACGTCCGCCCTCAGTCCTTTCAGATGCGCAAACACACGAGCCCTCTTGACCATTCAGCCCTCTCACGTTCCATGTGATCAGCCTGGTCGGAGGGCACCCCACCTCAGCCACCTCCCTGCCAATCAACCATTACCCTTCTTAGTCCAGCCTCTGGTCCACGTCCCGCGCCTTCTCAGGCCTGCCCTCGGGTGTCCACCATCATCAACCTCCCATTTGTTTCCAAGCACCAATCCCACCCCTGTCAGCAGAACAGTTCCCCCCCTCCCACCCCTTCCCACCTAAACAAAACAACGATCCCAACCCCCCATAACAAACAAGTCACCTGCTCACCCCACTGTGCTTCCGTGAGCTAGCCCGCCCAGCGAGCCTGGTAGACCCGCATCAAGCATTCTACCCCCCAACTGATCTCCCCGCCCCGCTCAAACAGATATATGCAAATTACAATCCCCAACAAACACAAAGAAGAAAATTCCACCCACCATCCCCCAATTAGAACAAAGTTAACCCACATACAACACTGAGCAACGGCCCAAAACTTGATACAAAAACCAATACATACAAAACCCAAAAAGAAAATAAATTAAGTGGCACAAGTACAGAATTATCCGTCCCCAAGTTCAGTGTACTCCACCTACCAGTCCCCTGTCTTTCACAAAGTTCATCACCTCATCTGACAATACGAAATAGAATTCTTGACCTTCATAAGTGACCCCCAAAGGAGCTGGGTACAGCATGCCGAAATTCACCCCTTTCCTTTGTTGAAGCTCGCCCTTCTCTTAGTCAGTTCTGTACCCAAGTCCTGGTAAATGCGCAGCTCGTTATCTTCCCATTTGCAGCTCCTCACCTGCTTGGCCCACCTCAAGGTCTGCTCCTTGTCCATGAACTGGTGCTATTTCCCTCGGTGGCTCATTCATCTGCGGCTTCCTCGCAAGCGCTCTGTGCGCCCTGTCCACCTCCAAGGGCCGAGTCAACGCACCTTCTCCCATCAGCTTTTCAAGCATACGCGCCACGTATGCCCCTGCGACCGATCTTCAATACTCTCCGGGAGACCAACGATCCTCAGGTTCTGCCTGCGTGACCTGTTCTCCAAATACTCCACCTTTTTGTGCAGCCTTTTCTGGTGGTCCCTCATCAGCCCCATCTCCACCTCCATTGCAGTTAGCTGGTCCTCGTGCTCAAAAGCTGCCTTTTCCATCTTCTTGATCGCCTGTCCCTGGGCTTCCAATCTTTGCTACACCCGGTCAATCCCTGTCTTAATCGGGTCCAAGTACTCTTGCCTTTGCTTGGCAAAGCTCTCCTGGAGGAAGTTCACCAGCTGCTCCGTTGACCACTGGGCCAGCAATCCCAGTCCCTGAGCCTCCGCCACTGTGCCGCTGACTCCACTCCCTTCTTTGTCGAACAATCTCTATTTGGAAACCACTTCTGGTCCACGACTCCATAAACCGGTGGGGAATTCTTCTTCTCTTCTTCACCAGCCTCCAATTTTACCGATCAAATCCCCCATACATCAGGGAAAAAGGTCCCAAAAGTCCATCACGAGCAGGAGCTACAAAATAAGCGACCTCTCACTCCATGGCCGCCACTGGATGGCTCTATAATCAATTTCTATGATGGATTCTTTGTGACTAGAATCAACAAGTCAAAGTGGTCAGCACAGGGCACCCAATCGTGAGATCAACCAGTGCTAATTACTTTCTGCAATTTTGGGTAATTTACATACATTTTAGTGAGCAGCTGGGGTCATTTTAGATGCATTACTCTATTAAAAACATGCTGCAAAATTTTGCTGCTCAGATAGCAATCTACATAATTAGAGTGAGGCCATTCGGCCCATCGAGTCTGCACCGACCCACTTTAAGCCCTCACCGCCCTATCCCCATAACCCAATAACCCCTCCTGACCTTTCTGGACACTAAGGGTAATTTAACATGACGAATCCACCTAACCTGCACATCTTTGGACTGTGGGAGGAAATCGGAGCACCCGGAGGAAACCCACGCACATCGGGGAGAATGTGCAGACTCTGCACAGACAGTGACCCAGCGGGGTATTGAACCTGGGACCCTGACGCTATGAAGCCACAGTGCTAATCACTGTGCTACCGTGCTGCTAATAGATTAACAAATAGGATACAGTCACTGCAAGATTTCTCCATCCTCTGCTGGGTGTGCTCATTATATATTTTTTTGTGTGGTTTCGAGCCACTTGGCACATATCAGAATCAGGCCACAGTCTAGAATAGTGAGTTTGATTGAAGGTTTTGCCTGAGCTTTTTGCAAAGAGGAAAGATTCATTGTCTGTGATCCTCTTTGACAGAGTTCCCAGGTTTATATGGGGCCTCCTGTGGTGAGTCACCAATTAGTGTTTCCGCTCTCCAGCTGACTAGCAAACAGTATTTCTAGGTTTCATTCCAGCCAGCAGACAGCAAGAGATAGTGGCTTGTTTCTCAGAGTATAAGCGAGCTTCTATTTAAAAGTCGACGCAGACAGTGATGTGACCATCAATTCACAAGACACATCTTTGGAAGTGAACAGTGGTTTTAATAATCTTACAACAGAGACTGCCTGAGACAAGATGAACTGGCAGCAGGCTCACGACTGCAGAGCTTTATACTTCTGGTTAGTGGGAGGAGCCATGGGTGGAGCCATGGGTGGAGCCATGGGTGGAGCCCAGTACAAACTCCTCATCTCCCCCTATGGCAGAGCCGCGCAACGGCTCGTATACCGAGCTCACAAAGACACAATACATATAGTGGAACACAGTGTGAATTACTCGGTTTATAATTCACCACATTCACCCCCTGTAAAATAATCAAGTCTGGCGGGGGTGATGGGTCTACAAATTGAGCCAGTCCTGCGGCCGAGTCGTCCTTTGGGATCGGCGAAGCACCGTGGTTGCAGCCTCTTCTGGTGGCTGGGTGGTGGCGGTCGGTGAGGGTACGATGGTGGACTCCAGGGGTGATTCGGTCCGAGCTTCATACCCGACTGGTTCGACTGGCGACGGGGAGCGCCGGAAACCCATAAGCGCGGGGGCGTGGAGCACGGGCAGTGAACCTGTAGGAGCGGGGGCGCAGGGCGCGGAGGGTTGTGCGGGGTGTAGTGTGAGGGGTACCTCGGCAGTAGTAGTGGTGGGATTGGATCCTGCAATCCTGCAGGCGCCAGGTCCCGGAGGGAAACAGTGTCCTGACGGCCGTCAGGGTATTCGATGAAAGCGTATTGAGGGTTGGAGTGGAGTAGGAGCACTCTTTCTAAGAGTGGGTCAGTTTTGTGTGCCCGGACGTGCTTACGGAGGAGAACCGGGCCTGGTGTCTTCAACCATGCTAGGAGCGAAACCCCCGTGGTTCTGCCCCTAGAAAAAACAAATAGCCGTTCATGAGGGGTCTGGTTGGTGGCTGTACATAGGAGGGACCTAATAGCATGGAGCGCGTCAGGGAGGACCTCCTGCCAATGGGAGGTCGGGAGGTTCCTGGACCGGAGGGTCAGTAGGACGGACTTCCAGACTGTCGCATTCTCCCTCTCTACCTGCCCGTTCCCCCTGGGGTTGTAGCTGGTAGTCCTGCTCGAGGCGATGCCCTTGTCGAGCAGGTACTGACGCAGCTCGTCGCTCATAAAGGACGAACCCCTGTCGCTGTGTACGTAGCTGGGGAACCCAAACAGGGAGAAGATGCTGTGCAGAGCTCTGATGACTGTGTGGGAGGTCATATCGGGGCACGGGATGGCAAATGGGAAGCGGGTGAACTCGTCGATGACGTTCAGGAAGTACACATTCCGATTGGTCGAGGGGAGTGGCCCTTTGAAATCGATGCTCAGGCGTTCAAAGGGCCGGGAGGCCTTTACCAGGTGGGCCCTATGCGGTTTGCACTCCGCGCAGATCGGGCAATCCCTGGTGATGGCTTTTACCTCCTCGGTGGAGAAAGGCAGATTTCGGGCTTTGACATAGTGGGCGAGCCGGGTGACCCCCGGATGGCAGAGGTCATTGTGGATAGCTTTCAGGTGGTCACCTTGCGCGCTGGCGCACGTGCCGCGGGACAGGGCATCTGGGGGCCCGTTGAGCTTCCCCGGTCGATACATAATATCGTACTTGTAGGTGGAGAGTTTGATCCTCCACCGCAGGATCTTATCATTTTTAATTTTACCCCTTTGTGAGTTGTCAAACATGAAGGCAACCGATCTTTGGTCGGTGATGAGGGTGGACCACCTACCTGCGAGGGAGTGCCTCCAGTGTCGTATAGCTTCCACGATGGCTTGTGCTTCCTTTTCGACTGAGGAGTGTCGAAGTTCCGAAGCGGAGAGGGTTCGGGAGGAAAAGGCGACTAGTCTCCCTGCCTGATTTAGTGTGGCTGCAAGAGCAACCTCTGAGGCGTCGCTCTCCACCTGAAAGGGGACGGATTCGTCCACCGCCCGTATGGCCACTTTGGCGATGTCCTCCTTGATGCAGTTGAAGGCCTGGCGAGCCTCATCTGACGGAGGAAAGAGTGTGGTCTTAAATAGTGGGCGGGCTTTGTCCGCATATTGAGGGACCCACTCGGCATAATTAGAGAAAACTCCCAGGCACCTTTTGAGGGCCCTGGGACAATGAGGGAGAGGGAGTTGTAAGCATACGGTCCGGGTCGGGGACCAGGACTCCGTTTTCCACGACATAGCCGAGGATGGCTAGCCTGGTCGTGCGGAAAACGCATTTCTCCGTGTTATACGTGAGGTTGAGTTTCTGCGCAGTCTGGAGAAATCGATGGAGGTTAGCGTCGTGGTCCTGCTGGTCATGGCCGCAGATGGTGACGTTGTCCAAGTACGGATATGTGGCCCGCAGCCCGTACTGGTCCACCATTCGATCCATTGCTCGTTGGAACACAGAGACCCCATTCGTGACGCCAAAGGGAACCCGGAGGAAATGAAAGAGGCGGCCATCGGCCTCGAACACTGTGTAGTGGCAGTCCTCCAGGCGGATTGGGAGCTGGTGGTATGCAGACTTCAGATCCACTGTGGGGAAAATGCGATACTGGGCGATCTGATTCACCATGTCTGCAATCCTGGGGAGGGGGTACGCATCGAGGAGCGTGAACCAATTAATGGTTTGGCTATAGCCCATTACCATTCGGAATTTTTCCCCGGTCTTGACGACCACCACCTGAGCTCTCCAGGGGCTATTACTGGCCTCTATGATCCCCTCACGTAGGAGCCTTTGGACTTCGGTTCTGATAAACATCCTGTCCTGCAGGCTGTACCGCCTGCTGCGAGTGGCTACGGGTTTGCACTCCGGAGTGAGATTGGCAAAGAGTGGAGGGGGGTCGATTTTAGCGTCGTTAGACTGCAGATAGTGAGTGGAGATAGGGGCCCGCCGAAGCTGAGTGTGAGTCTTTTGAGGTTGCACTGGAAGTCGAGTCCCAGTAAGAGTGGGGCGCAGAGTTTGGGGAGTACGTACAGCTGGAAGTTCGAGTAGCTGGCGCCCTGAATCGTTAGGGTCGCGACGGTGCGCCCTTGGAGGTGAACAGAGTGTGAGCCCGAAGCGAGGGAGATAGTTTGCCGTGCAGGGAAGATAAGAAGCGAACAGCGTCTTACTAGATCTGGGTGTACGAAGCTCTCGGTGCTCCCGGAGTCAAAGAGGCACGGTGTACTGTACCCGTTGATTTTAACGGTCATCATCGAGTTGCGAAGGTGTTTCGGACGTGACTGGTCCAACGTGACTGCGCTGAGTTGCGGGTAGTCGGTGGCTCGATCAGCTGTGCTGGAGTGGCCCCGTGATGACTGTCCGCTGAGGTCATAGTCTTCGAGGTGAGTTTCAGTGTTTGAAGACGATGGATCCCAAGATGGCCACCCCCGTGGATCGCCTGGGGCAGTCGTAGGTCGGGGGCCATGATGGGGTCGCTTGGTCCGCGGGGAATGAATTGAGGCTGCGGAACGAGACCTCCATGGTTGTAGCTAACTCTACAGTGTCCTCCAAGTTCTGGGCCCTTTTTTCAAGCAACCGCTGGCGCACATAGTTTGACCTGAGCCCTGCCACGTATACATCTCGGACAGTGAGCTCCATATGTTTGGCGGCTGTTACAGCCTGATAATTACAGTACCGAGCTAAGGCTTTTAAATCGCGCAGGAATTCGTCCAGCGACTCCGTGGGGCGCTGGCGGCGGGTCGTAAAAATGTGGCGCGCGTAGACCTCGTTGATGGGCCTCACGTACATTCGATCGAGCATGGCCAGGGCCTCCGTATACGAGGTAGTACTGTTAAGTTGAGTAGAGATACGGTGGCTCACCCTTGCTTGCAGTAGACTGAGTTTCTGCTCCTCCGTAGTTTCTGAAGTGCTTGATTCATCCAGGTAGACCTTGAAACATCTGAGCCAGTGTAGAAAGATTTCTTTCGCCTCTGCAGCCTGCGGGTCGAGTTCTAGTCGGTCAGGTTTGAGGGCTGATTCCATAGTAGTTTTCTTCAAGTTCACAAGACACGTGATTGGAAGTGAACAGTGGTTTTAATAATCTTACAACAGAGCCTGCCTGCGACGAGATGAACTGGCAGCAGGCTCACGACTGCAGAGCTTTATACTTCCGGGGTTAGTGGGAGGAGCCAAGGGTGGAGCCCAGTACAAACTCCTCATCTCCCCCTATGGGCAGAGCCACGCAACGACTCGTATACAGAGCTCACAAAGACACAATACATATAGTGGAACACAGTGTGAATTACTCGGTTTATAATTCACCACAGACAGGAATTGTATTGTGTATTTATTTTTGTGCATCAAGGAGACGAGGAAACTCTGGGCTGTAACGTCCAAACTCCCCAGTGTCGGATTATTGGGGGGGGGAGGGGGGGGGGGGGGGGACCCCAAAGTTGTGCTGGGCTTTGCATGACAATTGCCCTGAAGTGCAAGCTTCCCCAGGGTACTTGGGGGGTGGGAGAGGGGGGTCCCTCTTAGGCCATCGGAGGCCCTCTCTCAGGCAATCGGAGGCCCCTGGGTGGTTGGTATCCGGGAAGGCTTTCACCCTGGGACTGATGCCACCCAGGCACCTTGGCACTGCTTCTGAATCGCTCCCCACCTGACACTGGCGCATCTCGCGGTTAGCGGGCAGAGCATGGTCGCAACTCATCACCTGTGACACCGAAAATTCAGCTGGGCTCATCCAGGTGTAGGCCCTCCAGAGGACGGGCACCAAAGGTACCTCGGGTCAGTGGGCAAGATACGCAGCAGGCCGCCTCCACATCTGATGTGCTGTCTAGGGTCACATCTAGAAGGAGCGATAGTCCATGGAAAATTAGGAAGTTAGACACAAGTTAAGTTGGCACAGTGCCGCATATAGGTTAATGGCAGGGGTCAGGACACAATAATGTATATAGTTACCATTAAAGACCTTTTCACAAAGATTCTGACCTTCAGTCCTCTGTCTGAAGGGATGTGGCTGGTTATAGAGGGTGGTGGTGGTGGTTGGGGGGGGGGGGGGGGGGTGGGTTGGAAGACAGGAGGTTGGTCGTGTGGGTATTGGAGGATGGCACGGGCAGGTCCCCTGGACTGTTGGACAATCCAACTGGACTCACCATCAGAGGTCACAGGGAACGGGGTCAGAAATGTGAGTCCGTCTTGTAGGAAAGCTTACCCAGTGAATGACCCACCACCAACCCCCTTCTCCATACCCCCACCCCCCACCACCACCACCCAAAAGATGTATGGAGGGAGATGTAATGGTCAGAACACATTCAGGGATCACCTGGGCAGACCCTGAAGACAGGAGTCAGACTTTGTCAAACAATAAGCAGCACCAGATCTCATCTCACAGCGAGTCGTCATCATCCTCCGTCCCGTGGACAAGCCCCCACTGACACTGCCTGCCCAGGGCCTGTAGTGATGCTGGTAGGACCCTCAGAGGGGGAAGGGTGAGCTGGGGTGGTGTGATGGAGTAAAGGGATGAGGGACAGGGGACGATGTGAAGCGGCTATGGGTAGGGGATAGGCAGGGCAAGTAAGAGGTTGGACTGGGTGGTGGAAACATCGGTGGCAAGTCTCCTGGTTGCCAAATCTGGTGGTGATGAGGCTATCCCATGTGCAGCGGTCTGCCACGGCAGCCCGGGCTCCATGCTTGGTTTTTACTGGACAACCTCCTTGTCCTTCTTGGCAGATGAGGCCTGGCATTCCTCTTCCTCCTCCGGAATGTCCCCCTCTGCTGCGCGATGCTGTGCAGGACGCAGCAGGCCAGCACAATGTTTGACACCCTCCTGGGGTTATCTTGAGAGCTTCACTGGAGTGGTCCAGGCACTGGAATTGCATCTTTAGCATGCCGATGCACCACTAAATGATCCTCCCGGTTGCTGCATGGGGGTCGTTACAGCAGTTCTCCGCCTTGGTCTGGGGCTTCCGGACGGGCGTCATTAGCCACGACCTCAGCGGGTAATCCTTGCCGCCCAAGAGCCAACACCTCACCTGAGGGAACACCTCAAAGGTGCCGGAAACCGCCATTGTGCGGGCTTCCCGAGTATCGGGCACAGACATGCATGACGAGCAGCTGGTGGTCACACGCCAACTGCACATTCAGGGAGTAGAAGCCCTTCCTATTGATGATGGGCACCCCCTGATGAGTCGGTGCCCGTAAGGGGTCATGTGTCCCATCCATCACCCCTGGACCTGGTTATGCCAACGGAGGCAGCAAATTCTACTGCCCTGGCATCCTGGTGGGCTTGGCGTAGATTGAAGTTGATACAGTCTGCTGCCCGGGCATGTAGGGCATCCGTCATGGCATGGATGCACTTGTGCCCAGATGTTGGTGATATCCCAGACAGATCCCCACTCGGCCCCAGGAAAGACCGAGAGGCATAAAAGTTCAGACCGACCATCGCCTTGTCGGCCACCAGGAGTGGGTATCTGCCTCCATACCCACGTGATGCCAGGTGCATCATCATCTGTTACAGATTAGCCTGAGTCTTTGGCGGCAGACGTGGTCCGAAATGTCCTCGAAGGATGGTGCCGAAGGAATAAACGTGGCCTGATGCAGCGTCTCGTTCGCATCTCATCCTCGGCCTGTTGGACTGCCGGTACTCCAGCCTCACCGGCTGGTCCCTACTATTCTGGGGCAGGCTCCTGTTGTGCAGAGTCCACCATCCTTCGAGGACATTCCGGACCGTGTGTACCGCCAAAGACTCAGGCTAATCTGTAGCAGATGATGATGCACCTAGCATCACGTGGGTATGGAGGCAGGTACCCACTCCTCCCCGTACAGTCCCTGTGCCTCCAGCCTCAGCGCGTCCACAGCAGCAGTTACAACCAGGTGGATGGCGAGCATTCCTAGCTGTACTCCAAGATTCATCCACTGCAAGAGAAGACATGTTAGCAAGATGAGAGTTCCTTTGCCTGTCCAGTTCCAATAGGCAACATGGTGACCCTGAGTTGCATTTCAGCTCCACCCTCCCAATCCCACCCCCCCCACTCAGGCCCCCCCCCCCCCCCCCCCCCCGGATATGTCGCCTTCCACACTGCACCCATCAGTAAGTGGCACCGGGGAGCCTCTATCCTCACCACCTGTTCCTGTCAATAGGGGTACCAGTGACAGCCGCAACCTGTGTCAGCGATAAGCTCTGCAGTCTCTGCCCTGTCCAGTGGGGTCTACTGTTGGTCTCTTCACTGGGTGAATCGGGCATTATTCCGCCAGCAGGGTGGCACCTGGTTATACATAGAAGATAGTAGCAGGAGGAGGCCTTTTGGCCTTTCGAGCCTGCTCCGCCATTCATCACGATCATGGCTGATCATCCAACTCACTAGCCTAATCCTGCTTTATCCCCATAGCCTTTGATCCCATTCTCCTCAAATGCTATATCTAGCCGATATAGATATATATGTGGTGGACAGAGTAACAGTGTCACCAATTATCTCCACGCTTAGAGGCTTGTGTGTGGGCAGATCCTACAGATGGATGTGAGGCAGGGAAGTGTGCATCTGGTGGGTGCTGAACTACAGTGTGATGTGGGTCCTGGGTGTGACACACAGGTTGTGACAACCTGACTGGGGCAGGATGAATGGTAGCAGTAAGCAGGCAGGGCTTGGAGACAGCTGGTGGTCCTGCGGAGTGAGCTATCTCTATTTTGGCCGAACGCTCGGTTCTCCTTCCAATCGCGGTTCACGTTCCGGCTTTGTGAAGCGGAGAATTTAACTCACTGTAAACAGTGCAGATAGAATGCATATTAAGCCTTGCTCCATTTTGAGAGCATCACTAATGAGGGTTTCCTTTCTGACATTCTAAATGGGTGCTCATGGGAAATACGCCAAATTCTGCCAGGTGTTCACTTAAATCTGAGGGTGGGAGTTTCCCAACCTTCCTGCTGGCGGGCCTTTCCAGATACGTCGAAAGCAGTGCCTTGCGGCAGGTTCCCTCGCGGCAGGTTCCCTCGCGGCAGGTTCCCTCGCGGCAGGTTCCCTCGCGGCAGGTTCCCTCGCGGCAGGGCAGGCTAGCCATGCAAAATGCTATAGACTTTGGTGGGTGTGGAAGATCCCAACGGTGACCAATGGCAAGCTGCCTCTGCAGGGAGTGCAGAAAATCCTAGTGAGGCTTTAATCTACAGAGAACTGAACAGCATCTGAGAGAAGTGTGCTCACCACATGGAGCCTTATCCTATATACTGTTTCCTGGGGGCGTAGCCAGAGGCGGAGTCCCCCAGGGTTCCAAGCATCTTAAAGGGGCAAGGTATTAAAGGTCAGGTACCGTTTACCGCAGTTATTAATACCGTTCATCACATTCACCCCCTGTTTAAAAAAAACACATAGCCCGTCGGGGGTGAAGTGGAGTTATAAGTTCAGTCTTTGTGGTGGTCTGATCGTCCGTGCTGACTTTCGCTGCTCCGGTGGTGGCGCCGTGGATGCGGTCGGTTCCGATGGTGGTCTATCCGGGAGCACGGTTGACTGAGCCTTTTTCCGCCTTGGGGGGGGGCATCAGGGGTGATTGGTGCCGGTGGCCGGCTGGGTAGGGCAGGGGGCGCTATGAGGGGGGGGCGCTGTCGGAGTCGGCGGTCGATGCGGGGCGGGGAGCGTCGGTAGAAGGGGGGGGGGGGGGGTCGGTGGCGAAAACGTCGGCGTCGGTGGGAGAGTCGGTGGGGTCGGTGGGAGAGCCAGCGGGTGCCAGGTCTCGCAGGGAGACGGTATCCTGCCTGCCGTTGGGGTGCTTGACGTAGGCGTATTGAGGGTTTGCATGCAGCAGGTGGGCCCTCACGACTATTGTATCCGTTTTATGGCTCCTCACGTGTGGCCGGAGTAGGACTGGACCCGGAGTCGTTAGCCAGAGTGGAAGCGAGACCCCAGAGATGGACTTCCTGGGGAAGACAAACAAACGATTGTGAGGGGTCTCGTTCGTGGCTGTACAGAGGAGCGACCTAATGGAGTGCAGGGCATCGGGTAGGACCTCCTGCCAGCGGGCGATTGGGAGACTCCTTGACCGTAGGGCTAGGAGTACAGCCTTCCAAACTGTTGCGTTCTCCCTCTCCACTTGCCTGTTTCCCCGTGGGTTATAGCCCGTCGTTCTGCTCGAGGCAATGCCCTTGCTGAGCAGGTACCGACGCAGCTCATCGCTCATGAACGATGTACCCCGGTCGCTGTGGATATAAGCGGGGAAACCAAACAGTGTGAAGATGCTGCGCAGTGCCTTGATCACGGAGGCCGAGGTCATATCGGGGCAGGGGGCAGCAAAAGGGAAGCGGGAGAACTCATCGATGACGGTGAGGAAATAGATGTTGCGGTTGGTGGACAGGAGGGGCCCTTTGAAGTCCACACTTAGTCGCTCAAAGGGCCCAGAGGCCTTTATCAGGCGGGCCTTGTCTGGTCGATAGAATTGCGGTTTGCATTCCGCACAGATCTGGCATGCCTTAGTCATGGCCTTGACCTCCCCTGTGGAGTAGGGTTGGTTGCGGGACTTGATGAAGTGGGCAAGCCGGGTGACCCCCGGGTGGCACAGGTCATCGTAGATGGATCTCAGGTAGTCCAATTGCACGTTGGCGCACGTGCTGTGGGACAGGGCATCTGGGGACTCGTTGAGCTTCCCCGGGCAATATTTAATATTGTACGTATAGGTGGAGAGCTCTATTCTCCACCTCAGAATTTTGTCATTCTTTATTTTGCCCCGTTGTGCGTTATCGAACATAAAGGCGACCGACCGTTGGTCAGTGACGAGGGTGAACCTCCTACCGGCTGGGTAGTGCCTCCAGTGTCGCACGGCCTCCACTATGGCTAGTGCCTCCTTCTCAACTGCAGAGTGCCGTATTTCCGAGGCGTTGAGGGTTCGGGAGAAGAACGCTACTGGCCTGCCTGCCTGGTTGAGGGTAGCAGCCAGGGTGACGTCTGATGCGTCGCTTTCTACTTGGATGGAGATGGCTTCGTCCACGGCGTGCATGGCGGCCTTGATGATGTCGGCCTTGATACGGTTGAAAGCCGACTGGGCCTCAGCCGTCAGGGGAAAAACCGTGGTCTTAATGAGTGGTCGGGCTTTGTCCGCATATCTGGGGACCCACTGGGCGTAATAGGAGAAAAGCCCCAAGCACCGTTTGAGTGTCTTGAGGCTATGGGGAAGGGGAAGTTCCTTAAGGGGATGCATGCGGTCGGGGTCTAGGCCTAGGACCCCATTGTCCACGACGTAGCCGAGGATGGCTAGCTGGGTTGTGTGAAACACGCATTTCTCTTTGTTGTACGTGAGGTTGAGGGCCCGGGCAGTCTGGAGGGGTGCTATGTCTTTTCGTCCGACGTCATTTAGTCCAACGACACTTCGTCCACGTCTTTTGGTCCAACGTCTTTTTGTCCGCCCGTCTTTTGGTCCAACGTCACTTCGTCCAATTATCCAATTACAAATAGTTTAATTTAGTTTTTCAATGTTACTGCTCAAGGATCCTCTCCACCTATTTCGCCTCTTGAGGTTCAGTTCTGCATTGGTGCTGCTTGATCTCCAGACATCATTAAGATAAGCTGCAGGATATTCACCCATGTATGCTCCAGCGCGATGAGAGCCATTGTATCTGATGGAATATTTGATCATTTCAGACCTGTAATGTCAGAACCCACTGCCAACCAGAGGTTTTAATCACCCGACGAAAATCGAGTTTAAATCTGCTTCTTTCAGAACTGCACTCATTGTCTAAATCCAATTAGACTCCCACTTATATCTGTGTCTGTCGGAATTGTAGAATATCAAATCATCTTGTCCTCGCCCCATTATTCTCTCTTGGGTACAGTTCTGGAAATCTAACTTTTAGGGAATTTCGGGAATTTACAATTTACATCAATTTTAAGTAATTTCGGGAATTTAAAGTAATTAGTAAACTTTTAGATTTTTTAACTGCATTTTTAGATTTTTTAACTTTTTAACTGCATTTTTCAACTTGCATTTTACTTGCATTTTATCAATTACTTGCATTTTAGCAATTAAATTCACTTGCTGTATTGTACTTGCATTTTATCAATTAAATGGTTTTATACGGAGTTAATTTGTAATTGGATAATTGGACGAACTGACGTTGGACCAAAAGAAGGGCGGACAAAAAGACGTTGGACCAAAAGACGTGGACGAAGTGTCGTTGGACGAAGTGACGTCGGACGAAAAGACGCGACACGGTCTGGAGGAACCTGCTCAGGTTTGCGTCGTGGTCCTGCTGATCATGGCCGCAGATGGTGACGTTGTCCAAGTACGGGAAGGTGGCCCGTAAGCCGTACTGGTCCACCATATGATCCATTGCCCCCTGGAAAACGGAGACTCCGTTTGTGACACCAAAAGGGACCCTGAGGAAGTGAAACAGCTGACCGGCTGCTTCAAAAGCCGTGTAGGGGCGGTCCTGTGGGCAGATAGGGAGTTGATGATAGGCCGATTTAAGGTCGACCGTGGAGAATACCTGATACTGGGCGATTTGGGTCACCATTTCTGCTATGCAGGGAAGTGGATACGCATCTAGTTGCGTAAAGCGGTTTATGGTGTGGCTATAATCCACGACCATTCGCTGCTTTTCCCCGGAGCGGACTACCAATACTTGAGCCCTCCAAGGGCTGTTGCTGGCCTCTATGACCCCCTCTTTTAGTAGCCGCTGAACCTCTGACTTGATGAAGGTCATGTCTTGGGTACTGTACCGGCGACTCCTGGTGGCGACAGGCTTACAGTCGGGAGTGAGGTTCGCGAAGAGGGAGGGTGGCGCAACTTTGAGTGTCGCCAGGCTGCAGACCGTGAGTGGGGGCAGGGGCCCGCCGAACTTCAGTGTCAGGCTCCAGTGGCTGTACTGAAAGTCCAGACCGAGCAGCAGGGGGGCGCAGAGGCGAGGGAGGATGAAGAGTTTAAATCGGGTGTATTCAGCGCCTTGAATTGCGAGGTTGGCGACACAGTACCCCGTGATTTGTACCGAGTGGGACCCAGAAGCGAGGGCGATAGTTTGGGAGTCGGGGTGGGTGCGCAGGGAGCAGCGCCGTACCATGTCTGGATGGATAAAGCTCTCCGTGCTCCCGGAGTCGAATAGACAGGGAGTGTCGTGGCCGTTGGCTTGAACCTGCATCATCGAGTTACGCAGGTGCTTTGGCCGCGATTGATCGAGTGTGATCGCTCCTAGTTGCGGGCCGTCAGAGTCGAACTCTCAAAATGGCCGCCCGGAGTCACAAGATGGCCGCCACCGCCGGTCGAACGTGTCGGGTTTCGAAGATGGCCGCCGCCAAGATGGCCGCTCCCATGACTCGCACGAGGTCAATGACGCATCGGAAGTGGCCGTGCCCGGCCGCAGCACGGCCGCGTTGCGGGGTCTGTGAGACCAAGAGCTTGATTTCTGGGCCTGGTGAGGGTTTCGTTTGTGGCCTTTGGGCCCAGCCAGGCAGACTTTAGTGAAGTGCCCTTTCTTCCCGCAGTCGTTGCAGATCGCGGAGCTGGCCGGGCAACGCTCACATGGGTGCTGGCCTTGCCCACAGAAATAGCATGGGGAACTCCCGGAGTGAGCGGATCGCCGCGCGGCACAGGCCTGTAGCGTGGCCGAGTCTGGAGGGGATCAAGAGGGGTTCGCAAGGTCCGCGGAGTACGTACGGAGGTTACGGTGGGCCGTTTCGAGAGAAGAGGCGAGCGTTACCGTGCCCTGGAGATCCTTTGCCCCGTCTTCTAGGAGCCACTACCGGATGTACGAGGACCTGATACCGGACACAAGGGCGTCGCGAATATGCAAGTTCCTGTGGTCTTCTGCCGTCACTGCTTTGTGGTTGCAGTTCCTCGCGAGCGCATTGAGTCTTTCCACGAACTCGTCCAGCGTTTCCCCGGAACGCTGGCTGCAGGTTGAGAGCAAATGTCTGGCGTGTACCTCGTTAGTAGGTTTTATGAAGCGTTTCTTCAGTATTTCGACCGCCGCATCATAGGTCGTAGCGTTCTCGATCATGGCGGAGAGTCAGTGGCTCACCCGGCCATGTAGTAAGCGCAGCTTGTGAGTGCTGTCGACATCAGTCGTTGAGGAGTCCAGATAGTCCTCGAAACACCGGAGCCAATATTTAAACATTTCCGGGGCTTCCGGTGACCTGGCGTCCAGGTTGAATTTCTCCGGTTTTAGACGCTGTCCATCTTGATGTGTCTGTAGATTAAATTGAGGCACCCTCCAATGACGACGCAAGAGCGAGGTCGGTAATCAAAAGGCTTTAACCTACAGAGAACTGAACAGCATCCGAGAGAAGTGTGCTCACCACATGGAGCCCTATCCTATATACCGTTTCCTGGGGGCGTAGCCAGAGGCGGAGTCCCCCAGGGTTCCAAGCATCTTAAAGGGGCAAGGTATTAAAGGTCAGGTACCGTTTACCGCAGTTATTAATACCGTTTATCACACCCAGCCAGAGACTTTTCAGCATGAAATGGGTACAATGTCAGCACACAAAACATAGTCAATTTAACAATCGCCGCAAGGTCTGATCTCCCAATTATGAATTCCCTCCTCACTTCTAGTGTAACTGCTTTCCAGAGGAACAGCACCACAGACTTGGTCCTTGGATTTCTAGTTGTTGTATTGATCACTCTATCTTCTGTGTAGACATAAATTAAAGAAGCATTGAAAGTGCCCAGATTATGGCTGTATTCTGTGGCCCCCAGAAAGTGGGTTGACAGGTGAGTGGGAGGGGGCAGCCTGTAAAATTGGGTGTCATGCCTGCTGCCTATACCCCATTCCTGCCTTCACTGTGACAGAGAAGGTGCAGGAGATCTGCCTATCCTTGCGCTAATTGAGGACCTTAAGTGGCCGATTAATGGTCCTCATCCCACAACCACTGCGAGTTAACCAGAAGCCAGTGAAGCCCATGCCAAACATCCAGCCTGGCAGCATTCATTGTGTAGGCTGATGTGGGGGTGGGTCACCTTAAAGTGCTCCACACAGTTGGGGTCTGGATGCAGTTCTCACACTAGTGGCCACCGCACCCAGTGGTGCTGCTAGAACTAATGAGCTGCTTGGTATTTGATTGACCAGCAGACTTCCTGCCCAGGTAGGCCACCTTAAACCAGCTAACAGCTGTGAAGTAGCTGGATAACCCACGGCGTGGAAACAACTTGTCCCCAACTTTCTCACCAATGGGTCCAAAACCCTGGAGTTTTAAGTTGTGAGTAAATACCTTGGTGTCATGTGCAGCCTTTAAAAATGGAACCAATCTTTATTTTGTTCTTGTGATAACAACTTAGGATCTCTGCTTCTGTGGTCACCAACCTGAAATTTTTATTTCAATCAATTTCACTGGTGTAAAAAAGCAGGTTTGCGACTGCAATCGCAGAAATCTCCAAGAGCTTCAGTATGTAAAGACCACAAAAACTTGTTTACCTTCTTTTTCAGGTATCAGAGTATTCGCCGAACAATGACCAGTGAAAGGTCAGAGGACACTGGCCAAGCCAGTGGCATTGACACAGGTGCTGCGGATGAAAATCATTTTGTTCCTTTTAGTTCAGGTACAAGTTCTGCATTCATTGCTTTATGCTAGGGTTAAAACATAAGAAATGAAAAAGGGTGTGATATATGAAACCAAACAAAGATTGAAGTCAAAGAATTCCACAGAGACATAATTGTAACTGATTTGGAACTGCGGAACAGGATTTGCTGAAGAAATATCGGCACATTCCACAAGTTATGTGATGATTTGCACTGTTTTGCCATTTGCTTTGTGAAAATGGCATCTCGCTCATAATGCTCCCATGAGTTTCATCAAGTTGCTGCATTTAAATTGCCCCTTGATCATGCTTCAACTCTCATAATTAATTGCCCATAATTCTAGTTGTAAGTGACTGCCAATTGCCCTATTTTGCCCAGAAAATGAACAATTAAAAAGCATAGTCTCATTCCTTCAAAAAGGAAATTATTGTTTGAGATTTTAGAAATAGCAAATGTTTTTTTTCTTTTTTCCTTTCTGTCCGTCTCTCTATCCCACTCTTTTCTTTTCTTTGGGTATATGATTTGACATTGAATTCACCCTCCTCCTCTGTCCTTGAGCTGTTTATTTCACAATCCTTAAATCTGATGTGTTAGTTAAGGCGATGGACAGTTAGTCTTGTTGTTCACCAGGGTTCCACATGCTCTGAAAATGTGTACATAACTGGGCAGGCCACAAAATAATCTATTCCAGCTGATTCTCTGAACCTTTAAATCTAACGGGTGGGATTCTCTCTTTGAGAGATTAAGTGCTGATGCTGGGAATTAATGGGGGATGTCCCACGGTCCTAATTGAGGCACCAGTCCCAGAGCCATTCAGGACATGCAAATGGGCCAGCACTGTGCCACGTGGAACTTGTGCAATTCCAACTCATGCCGGTATTTTGCCCTGGAGAGCCTGACAAGCTTAGCTGCATAAAAGCACTCCACTCCCCACTCACTTCCATTCCAGCCAAGAAGATGGCACTACGAAGAGTGGCCCCGAGGTTTGCAGAGATAGAGATACCGTTGGATGCCATGAAGGAGAGGCAGGACACAGTCCCTGGGGTCGGAAGGAGGCTTGCCACCCGCCAACGTCAACCGGGCCTGGGCATAGCTGGCAGAAGGCATGAGCGCTGTGTGCCCCACTGCGAGGACCAGCCAACAGTGCCGAAAGAAGCTGCATGACATCAGGGCGGCGTGGGTGATTCACCACCTCTGTGCCATTGGCACCACCCCCGTCCCACATACCGCACTAGGTGGACCGATAGGCAACGCTGGGTGAGGGTAGGCAACGCCCCCCAAGCCAGCCAGGATGAGTCACCAGCACCGTGCCCCTGGCACTACCCCCGTCCCACAATCCGTAACCCATCCCCAACCCCCCCTCACCCCCCAAGAGGGCAACCGGAGCCCCAAATCCCACCCTGTACCATACGCCAACAGCCATACCGCGTGCGCCAGGTGTCCCGCACACATGGGCCACTTACTGTGGACCCACTGCGCTGCCCGCGGCCGAGTGTCTCACACATCCATTTTCTGTCCCACAGGAGAAGGCGACCCACAACCACTGGGAGTAGGAGAAGACCAGAGGAGGCCTGCCATACCTGCAGGACCTCGCGTCACAGAGCAGAGTGCGTTAGACCTGCTTGGTGGGGCAACAAAGCTTGCAGAGGCAGAGGTTGGCATGGCACAACCAAGTGAGGGTCCAATGTGTTGCGATGTCCCTATGGCTAGTGAGTCACCACTCCTCCCTCCCTCCCCCACATCACGCCTACCCACGATCTCACCTTGCGTCTTGTCTTGTGTCTTGCAGGGTCACCTCCCATCGATGCAGGACCAGCTAGTGTCCCATGCCCCCCGCTGCAACCCTGCAACTCACCAAGCGACGTGGTGGGACCCTCCAGGTTCCTTCGTCACCCCCCTCCCCGCCACAATCCCGCAACGTGCCGGAGCAAATGTCCAGGGACGACACTGACCTCTGGTCACTGCCACCCTCTGCCATCACAGAAGCACTCACTTCAGTTGGGAATTTTCGTGAAGAGGTCTGGGGCACTATCTGGTGCGCACCACACACATGCAGCTGTGTATCGGGTGGGGGGGGGGATACTAACTCCCGAGGGATGGACGATCGGAGGGCGTCCTGACCTGAGGCACTAGCTGCTGTCCACGTAGGTCCAGTGATTCTGGAAAGGGAGATGCAGGTGCAGAGCCGGGGTACTACATGAGGGGGAGTCCGCACACACCAAGCGCCTGCAGGTGCAGTTGGAGGAGTCCAACTGTCTGCAAGAACAGGAAGCGGTGCCCATTAACATGCTACCCAATCAAAACCACACAGGGAGTGCCTGCGATGGAGGCCTTGGGTGTGAAGGTATCGACCAGGGGTCACGATGTCCAAGGCCTGGGGCATACTGTGCAAGCAATGGCTGAGGCACAGGACAGGGCAGCCATGTCACAGGCAGCCATGTACCAGGGCCACACGGACATTGCTGCGGCGCTCCAGAACGTGGCTCAGTCACAATGGGCTATTGGTCCGGGCGTCAAGACCATTGACCTGGCACTGGCTGACCTGAACCAGTCCCAAAGGGACTTAATACTGTCCCAGATGGACCTGGCATGGTCACTGGGTGAGGTGGCACTGCCACTGAAGGATATGGCACAGCCCCGGAGGGACAAGGCCCACTCTGTGTTCCATGGCCGTGAGTATGGAGACCCTGGTCATGACGAGCATGGGCCTGCAGGACTGGCAGCAACAGGCGACAACGGAGCCCCCGGAGCACGCTCCGGCTGCACTCCCCGTCCTAAGGTGTAGCCCGGGGGCCATAGGGCATCCGAGGGAGGAGGAGATGATCGGCCTGTGCTGGTCACCACCCGCAGGGGAGGTGCTGTTTCGCCGCAACGCCTCTGAAACCCCACCACCTGCCCTGGCATATCGATGGACAGTGGGCAGAACAGGGTTACTCCTAGCCACCTAGAAGACTGCCCCCCCTCCAATAAAATCTGCCGGACTGTGTGATGGAGTGGCTAGCACACATGCAGGGACCACCCGGGTGGACAGTGGTATGTGACACCGGGCCTGGGGTCAGAAGTTATGAGACAGTGCAAAGCACCAGAGTTCATTGTTGGAGCGGGTCGTTATCATCCTCTGCCCCATAGACCAGACCGGCACATAATGCCGGACCAGGGCCAACATACTGTGGCGCAGCTAGTGGGAGGCCTGAAAGACCAGCTCCCCCGCCCTGCCAGTGGCACAACTGGCAGCCCACGTTTGCGCCTTTGGGAACATTCCTTACCTCCGCTCTCTCCCTCAGGAGCCCACGGTGCGGGTCCCCGTTTTTAAATACCACACGTGAACCGCGACGGTATCATTTCCGCTTAGTGGAGGTAGAGCATCGCAGACGGGAGAGTACTGGGGCGGGCACGTTAATGATATATTTACAAGATGTCTCTTTCAAAGCGACACTTTCTTTAGTCATAGTCATGAGATGGTACAGCAATTGTTTATTCCTCCCTGGCTAAATAGTAAAATGGGAAAGGTGGTCAATCCATGGCTTACAAGGGAACTGAGAGATAGTATTCGATCCAAGGAAGAAGCATACAGATAGGCTAAGAAAAACAAAAGGTCTGAGGATTGGGAGCAGTTTAGAATTCAGCAAAGAAGTACCAAGGGATTGATTAAGAAGGGGAAAATAGAGTACGAGAGTAAGCTTGCAGGGAACATAAAAACTGATTGTAAACAATTCTATAGATATGTGAAGAGAAAAAGATTGGTGAAGACAAATGTAGGTCCTTTACAGTCAGAAACAGGGGAATGTATAATAGGGGACAAAGAAATGGCTGAGCAACAAAACACATACTTTGGTTCAGTCTTCACAAATGGGGACACAAATCAGAAACCAGAAATGTTGGGGAATGCAGAGTTTTTTTTTGTTTTTTTTTAAAATTTAGATTAGCCAATTATTTTTTCCAATTAAGGGGCAATTTAGCGTGGCCAATCCACCTACTCTGCACATTTTTGGGTTGTGGGGGCGAAACCCACGCAGACACGGGGAGAACGTGCAAACTCCACACGGACAGTGACCCAGAGCCGGGATCGAACCTGGGACCTCAGCGCCGTGAGGCGGTTCTGCTAACCACTAGGCCACCGTGCTGCCCTGGGGAATGCAGAGTTTAATGAGAATCACAGAATCCCTAAGTGTAGAAGGAAGCCATTCAGCCCACCGAGTCTGTAGTAACCCTTCAAAAGAGCACCCTACTTCGGCCCAATCCTCTGCCCCATTTCAGCAACCCCACCCTATTGGGTAATTTAACATGGTCAATCCACTAACCTGCACAAATTTGAACTGTGGGAGGAAACTGGAGCACCCGGAGGAAATCCTACTGAGATGGGGAGAATGTGCCAACTCCACACAGACACTCAGCCGAGGTCGGAATCGAACCCGGGCCCCTGGCGCTGTGAGGCAACAGTGCTAGAGGGAGGAGCTAAAGGTGATCAATGTTAGGAGGGAAATGGGGCTGGACTCTCCATTGTCGGGATGCTCCATTTTGCCAGCAACCCGGACGTTTCCTGATGGCATGGGGCTGCCCCACAATGGGAAACCCCATTGACCAGCTGGCAAAACGGAGCATCCCGCCAGCGTGCTGAACCAGAAATCTGGCGTGGCGGGAAATTGGTGTTGGGGAGATTGATAGGATTGAGGGCCTGATAATCTACATCCCGGAGTTCTTAAGGAACTGGCTCTCAAAATTATGGATGCATTGGTGGTCATCATCCAGGATTTTATAGACTCTAGAACAGTTCCTGCAGATTGGAGAGTAGCTAATGTAATCCACTATTTAAAAAGAGAGGTAGAGAGAAAAGGGAATAATAGACCAGTAAGCCTGACGTCGGTTGTGGGGAATATTCTAGAATCCATTATCAAAGATTTTATAGCAGACCACTGAGAAAATAGTGGCAGGATCAGACAAAGTCAGCATGGATTTATGAAGGGGAAATCATGCTTGACAAATCTATTGAAATTCTTCGAGGATGTAACTAGTAGAGTTGATGACGGGGAGCTAGTTGGTATATTTGGAGTTTCAGGAGGCTATTGATAAAGTCCCACATAAGAGATGGGCCTGGGATCTTCGAAAGGCCAGGAAGTCTGCAGGGATGGTTGCTTGAGATAAGGGTTACCCACTTAAACAGTGACTCACGACTCCAGTGTGTCACCCTCAGACTCCAGCCGAAGAAAGGTGCAACGCTGCTCGCGTTACCATACGCTCCATCATAGAGCAGACCATTGGACTGCTGAAGATACTATTCAGATGCTTGGGCTGCTGAGGTGGCTCTCTACAATATGCCCCAGAGAGGGTTTGCAGCATCATTGCAGTTTGTTGTGCCCTTCACAATGTGGCTTTGCAGAGAGGTGAGGTCCTGCCACAGGGTGAACTGGAGGGGGAGGTGCCCTCTTTGGGAGATGAAGGTGAGGAGGTGGAGGAAGCCCAGGAGGATGTTGAGAGACAACATGAGGGCCTGCCATTATATCATGGAGTAAGGGAGGGGTGTGAGACATGGCCGTGATGCTCTCTGAGGTTAAAGGTTTCAAGAGGAGTGAAACATTTAAATCCAATCATCAGGAGACATCTTCTCCAGGTCTCCAAGCCATTTCATGATTCTGAAAGAATAGCCAAACCACCGCTGACAGGACGGGCTCTGCATTCACACTTGGGCTTTAAGTACTCACGATTCACTCGGGTCAGATCTTAACTGGAGTCAACGGTGTCCACTAATGTGCTCACTCTGTCAACTTAAAGCCCAGCAAGGAAGAACAGCGATGTGAGTTGAGGTTAGACATTTCCCACGCCATGTAAGGATGCAAACACTGCTACGATGGGAACCAGCGTAGGGTTCTCATCCTAAAGTGCACATTTGGTTAGAAGCTCAGTTTCACAGTGAGTCACATATCTAATGAACCCTCATTAGCCACTGCTATCACTTGAACACCAATGATTGAGAAATCACTCATCATAAATGCCTAATAAAGAATTATCACACATCTCCGTGACAACACACATGGATCCAGTACCAAGTGTCACTGAGGTTGGCATCACATGAATACTAATCTTAAAAGGGACACTGAGTGAGAAAGGTTGAACCTCGGAATAAGAGGATTGCAAAGATCCAAAGCAGAATGCTCTCATCTGACCATTACATCCTTTACATTACAGGGGCTGGTTTAGCTCACCAGGCTAAATCGCTGGCTTTTAAAGCAGACCAAGCAGGCCAGCAGCACGGTTCGATTCCCGTACCAGCCTCCCCGGACAGGCGCCGGAATGTGGCGACTAGTGGCTTTTCACAGTAACTTCATTGAAGCCTACTCGTGACAATAAGCGATTTTCATTTTCATTCATTTCATCCACATATCCATGGAAGTGCAATTTATACATAGTGATAGAGCACAGGTGATACTGAGGTAACATCAAAACTTTTAAACTTTCCTAACGTTACCACTATGCCTTGGGGCAGCCCTGACGTCCACAGCAGGGACAGAGGTAGTCTGCTGACTGCTATGTCCCGATGGCTTTGGTGTACGTCCTCTGGTCCCCCAAGTCCTGGAGGGCCAAGGCCTCTTAAGGGTCTCCTGCGCAGGTTCAGAAGCACCCTCAGCGGCAAATACTACCAATGTTGATGCGGGCACAGTCAGTTGGTCTGTGAGTGGCTGCATATCCTTCGGGTGACCTGAGTGAAGGCCACAAGGACGTTCAGCTGATGCTCATCCTCCTTATAATAATAATCTTTATTGTCACAAGTAGGCTGACAGTAACACTGCAATGAAGTTACTGTGAAAAGCCCCGAGTCGCTAGATTCCGGTGCCTGTTCGGGTACACCGAGGGAGAATTCAAAATGTCCAAATTACCTAAAGGCCCTGGCCTGACTCCTGAAGGAAATGAGACACCTGGAGGGAAGTCAAAGTGCCTGATTCGCATGTGGCCTACATTCTGGACAGCCTGTACAGTCTGGTGAAGACAGGTGGGGAGGAGAAAGTGATACGAGTGTGCTGGACTGCTATTTAAAATATGGCACCAGTATCTTCAAAACTATCAGCTGCCAGCCTGCCCGGAGAATTGGAGGGGAACTTGCCTCTGCATAATCAGTGAGGTTTCAAGCATTAAGGATGGAATTCTCTGATAATGGGGCTATGTCCCCACGCCAGCAAGGGAACGGGCGCGAGTCACTCTGGTTTTCCTCCATTTTGCAGGGGGCTAACAGGGCCCCGCCTCGCAGCTCCGGCTGCCGATGTGGGATCCTGCACATCCGGCTGCAGGTGCATGCATGCACGCGACACCCGCTCTGCGCAACATGGCGGACTGAAACTCCAGGCCGGCCCCGATTAGCACCCCACCACCCCCCGAGATCATGCGCGCCCACCAATCGGTGGCACCCGATCGTGAGCCTGGCTGTCCTGGAGGCCCCCCCCCATTGACGGAGCCGCCCCACAAGGGCGGCCGCGGACTGAGTCCGCAGCTGCCACTCCGAGCTCCCACCGGGTGGAACCATGAGTGAACCACACTAGCGGGAACTCGGCCAGTTGTTGGCAGAGAATCGCCGCGGGGGCCTCTTTCAATGGCCCCTGACCGGTGCCGTGTCGACCGCGCGTGCGTGATTGGCGGCGATTCTTTGGTCCCTGGAGAATCGCAGGAGAGCCGTCGGACCCAATCGCGGGTCTGACGCCCATTCTCCGCCCCTGCCCTGAGCACGATTGCGGCGCGGAGCTAGGAGAATCCCGGCATAAATCTGGAGGGAGAGTCTAATCTGGTCGGCGGGACAAGCGCCACCGCGCTTGGTCTCAAAATGGGAGAATTCAGCCTGAAATCTTGTCATGCAATTCCTTTAAATTGGTCACTCCGAGTTTAATTTTTTTCTCTATAGTTATCAGTCTCTACGGGGCTCAAACCGTGATAAATGGTAGGGCACTGAGAAGTGTGGCGGAACAGAGTGACCTTGGAGTGCATGTCCACAGATCTCTGAAGATGACCAGACAGGTAGAGAAGGTGGTTAAGACAGCATATGTGATAGTTACCTTAATTCGCTGAAATATACAACATAATAGATGGGAGGTACTGTTGGGACTGTCTCAAACACTGTTTAGGCCACAGGAGATACAAAAGTCTGAGAACACGCACGAACAGACTCAAAAACAGCTTCTTCCCGGCTGTTACCAGACTCATGAATGACCCTCTTATGGACTGAACTGATCCCTCCCTGCACCTTCTCTACTGTGTTTGCTTCACTCACTGTCTCTGTATTTACATTGTGTATTGAGCATATGTCCAATGTTTTTCATGTATGGAACAACATCGAACAATACTTTTCACTGTACCTCAGTCCACGTGACAATAAGCCCAAATCCAATCCAAACCCAGATGACAAATGTTCTTGTTTGAGAGTGAATGGACATTCTGGAGAGAGTTGCAAGAGGGTGATTGCATCCAAGGGGAAAGCAATTCTGGGGCTATGTGGGACATGAAAGAGGTTGGCAGATTTTCCCCCAGTTGTCTGCTGGTCAGGGAGGCTATTGGGAGAGGAGGATGGGTAAAGAGTGGTTCTTGCTTGTAAGGAGACAGTGACATGTACCTCAATGGACTCTTTGGAAACTGGAAGAATAGCCATAAGCTTATCAAGAGGATTCAATCCTAGAATGGCGACAGAAGAACGGTGAAGAGTTCAGGTAAAGACTAGGGTTAAAGTGAGGCCTTCAAGAGGGGAGAAATATAAGGTAACCTGGATAGCTTGGACACAGTTTCTCTGGGATCAATGAAGAGAATGGCTACTTGCTCAAGATAACGGAGGGCGACCAACACTTGGAAAACGGTATCCCAGAGCATTCTGGGTGAGAGAAAGGGAAGGAGACAGGAAAGATGGCCCAAGAGGGGGCAAGATAAAGAAAAGGGAGATAGACAAAGGTTTTGAGCTAAAATTAGAGCTTTACTGTAAAGTGATTGGATTATAAACCTAGTAACTCAGACATGTACACAGCTAATTACATTATGTTTTGCATGCCCTGCTATTTCACCACCATTTTTATTGCTACACCACAAACCTTTTGAAATTCTCTCCTCTTTCCACCAACATCTGCCCCTCGTGTCCCAAAGATTGTTGAACAACCCAATTTGTTGTTGGGTTCAGTTCCACAGGTGCTGGTAATCTTGAACAAGAGGCCATTCTGTTATGTTTTCCCAGAGAGAATGTCAGAGAGAATTCATCTCCAGTTACATCACCACTGAACCTTGCTTCTGTCTTCGCTTCATAGCAAGGCACAACCATTTTCAACAGCTGGGTTGTGATCAAGAGCAGCCTGGTTTTCCCTATCTAATGTAATGGTAGTGAAGCTTTTTGTGGTGTTTTTACAGCCAGTTTGCGTGAGGACAAAAACTTAGTACAGATGGACGATTGAACCCGAGGTCTTTCTGGCCTGTATGGATCAGCTTCTCATTGCATTAACCAGCTGAGGGCTGGAATGAAATGATGCAATGTTGACACAGCAGAGCTGATTTGATGAATACACATCAAACTGACTTCTCCAGCCATTGGAAGCACGTTTGTAAAATCACACCTCCTGGAAAAAGTAAAATGTTCCTCCTCCTGAAGATTATAAAATAATTAGCAAAAATTAAACTTAGTGCATCAAATCTAAAGATCCTAATGCATCACTTATCATTGACATTCAAGTAATTCCTGAAAGGGAGTGTGTCTGATTAGGTTTAAACCATATGCAGAGTGAGCTATTCTGAAACAAATTGTCCAGATTTTAGCACTACCCTGGTTTATTCGGAACAATTAGACTTTTTAACTTACCACAGTGACTTAAAACCTCAGAACCCAAACATTTTCCTATTCATGTCTGTCCATATTAAGCAAAGTGCAATCAAACTAAAGGATGCTATATTTTCTTGAATTTTTTTGCAATATTTTACATAATGTGCATCATAATGTGTGCTCAATAGCTGATGGGATGAGACTCTACAAAATGTCTGAAAATAGCACCTCTCATTTTGGGCACAGAGTTATGTAAACTGGAATTAAGAAAGATTTTGACTCTTCCTTTGTCACAACAGATTTCAGAAGAGAGCCCACACTCTCTCACTCTGCCTCCCGTTCCAGGATGAACTTGCTGCTGCAGTCTCCTCCTGTCAGATTCTTCACCAGTCCAGAATTCTTCACAGTGCTACATTCAAACCCTGTAAGCTAGCTATTCTGGTGTTTTATTTAGATATGCTGTTTATTGTCGAGCATTATTTTGGTTGCTGAACTTAGCTGCACCTCAATCTGATACCTGCAGGTACTTTTATTTTAATGCACCTGAGACCATATTGGAGACCTGGTTGCTGGTGACGGGAGTGAGTGCGCACTAGCATCTGCACAGATGACATGGTAACAAGCTGGTCCTTTGTAAAACGTGGTGCATCCAAACAAACAAAATTCCAATTTTGCATGGACATACACCGCAGCCCCAAGCCAACCAAAATGTAATTAAGCCAATCAACTTGCAAAAGGAATGCTATTTTTGGGCTTGTTTGAATTTTACAGAAAGTCCACTGGAACCACAGGGGGCCAAAGCCCCACCTGGTATACGCAGGCAACAAAGAGGTGGCAGGTCAATTCAGGATTCACATGGCAGCTGTTGAGTAAGGCAGTGTTCCTTGACACAGGGTAGAGACGCACAGGCATCATTTCTTGTTATGGGGAAGTGGTTTCAGGTGCCAGGGCTTTGGAGTGTGTTGCCAGAATGCCATCTGGCAACTTGCACTTGCATGGATGTAAAGGAAAGAAAGAGGGCATGTGGTTGGAGGAAGTATTTGAGTGAGAGAACTGGACGCTAGTGCCCACCTGCCATGGACATTGTGCACTCAGGAGGCAGATCCTCTAACAAGGATGAGCAGCTCAGTGGGAAAGAGCTTGACGATCTTGTGGTGTAATGGGGAGTGTTCCTTCCTCTGAACTTAAAGCTCCGGTTCAAGTCCCACTCCAGGTTTGAACAACCATGGTCAAAAAGGTTGAGTATAAACTTGCCAATGGCTGGTAGTAAGAGCCGGTGAGATTCCTGGTCAGCCATGTGATGGAAATAAATTGGAGCCTCTGCCATCTCAATCCATGGCTCCGGACTACAAGATGCATGTAAAAGTGTATGTTGCCAGTGCCGGTCAGACCTCTTGGGAGGGATGGTTGGCTAGTTGACTGGATGTCTGGGATGGATCAAACTGGTGCCAACAACACGGATTTGATCCCCATTCCAGCTGGGGACCTGTCTCGTTACCCTGCCCATGGTGGAGATTCAACCCACAGGTTGAATCTCTCTTTAGGCAGAGAACTGAAGAAAGAAGGAGGGAGGGTGGGCGGGAGGAGGGGGCGGGTTAAAGGCAAAAAAAGGAGCATGAGGTACGAGCAGGAGGGACAAGGCTGCAAGAGATGGGTCCGATGGCAAACTAAGGCAGAAACCAAATTGTATACAAATGCCTGTAACTATGTGTCTTGGCCATATTGGGTCACGTAAAATCTGTGTGCCAGATTAAGGGGGGGGGGGGGTGTCAGGATCACAGTTGCTGTTACGAAGATGCTTGCTTGTAAATATACGTGCTGGTTTTTGACCTTTTTTTTCTGATATTGTATTATTTATAATTGTTGGATGTAAAATGTGAACACTCAATAAAAAACATTTTCCAAAAAAGAAGAGGGATAAAACTGTAGCCACAGGCAGTTGGAGTTCTGTGCATTTGCTTCTTTCCGGGGGACCCACTGGATGCATGTTTGGGATCTTATAATCTCTAGCATATCATTACATCATGGTGTTGACCTTTGCCCTTTTAGGAGGACCAACCAATATCGATTTGGGCAATCAGTCTGAGAACTGTAGATTATGGCCATTGCTGAATTCTAGGGTGCAAGCTGTGATCGACTGCCTACATGTGGCCACCAAGGTTCCCACAGGCCAGTCAATGGCCCTTCTTTGACAGAAAGGGCTTTCATTCCATCATTGTCCAACTGATCTGTGACCGTGGCCAACAGATCCTGTAGGTGTGCTCAATGCGTTTGAAGCAACCCAAGGCCTATATACATCCCAGATCCCCAAGCATTTCTATCTCCCTCCATACAATCAATGTTGGATTCTGAGCAACAACCTATACTCACTAAAGAAGTAGAGACTTCCTCCTTTGAGGAACCTAAGGACGGTTGTAGAGGAGTAATACAACATCTGCCGTAGATGACCCGAGTGACCATCAAGCAATCTCTTAAAGGTGCAATCCAGGCATGTGGCTTGTTCCAGCCGTGCACTTCTGTGTGCCTCAGCAAAGGTCTCTCGGATCATGGTGATCTACTGTGTGCTGCACAACCTGGTGCTATATTAGGGGGTTGTGTAGAGCAATGAGGGTATACTGGAGTGCTGGGCCTCCTCAGACAAGAAGGATATGGAGGAAGCTGATGACCAGCCAATGCATCATGGCGCCCCAGTAACCACAGGAAAGGCACCTTGAAATAGATGCTAGGGAGTCTTTGGTGACACATATACAAACACTTTTCAGATGGCCTTCGCTATCTCATCCTTCAAATTCATTAAAGGTTCACCTTCCTGTAGCACTGTTTCCGGTTCAATAATTTACAAATACTATGAAACCAGTCACACCTTGTTCTTTGGCATGGGCTAATAATGACCACATATGCCCACCAGCCCTTGTGGCAAGCCCAAGTGCACTTGAGGTTCCAGAGGGCTGCCAGTAATGGCAGGAGATATCCCTAACAGAATCCAGTACACCTTTGATACAAGCATAAATCATGCATGACCAGTAACCTCTTAACACTGGGGACAATTTTGCCATATTTTTTCAAGGTGTCAGGCTACCTAAGACTGAAAACTGGTGTGTAACTCTACAGTTGCACAGATCAATTTCCTCTCCAGATCGTGAGAAAAGTGCATGGTTTTTGTGGTTTATGCTATTACTCTGGTGGGGCGAGGCCTGATAGAGCTGGCACCCGGCTCCACAGAGATCGGGACGTCATCTTTAAAGGGCGCCCTGGTCAGACCTCAAAGTGAATAGCCCGTAGCCTCCACCTTGGAGGTATTCAGGGCTTCTCCCCCGCGGTTCCACCACCACCATCGCGGATGTATCACTGGCATTCCCCCCGCCCCTCTTGCTCACTCCCCCCTCCTCTCCTAAGTTCCACCCAATAGCCCGCTTCCCAAGCCCCCGACCACACATTAATGGAAACTGCCCCCCCTCCCCAATGAGATTCCCATGAAGTCCCAATCCTGGCACTGCCCTCCGCACAGTGATGGCATTGCCATGTTGGCACTTTATGGCACTGCCCAGACATGTCTCTCTCCTCACTCCCCCACATCCATCTCCGGGTGCTATACTTACCTTTGTGCCCCTCCAACTGAATCCCGTATCTAAAAACCTGTTATAAACGTCGCCAATGTGACATCACCGTGAGGTTTGAATATTTAGTGAAGGGGAATTCTGAAGCGGGGTCTCATTAATATTAAAATATAGTGTAATGCATTTTAATGAGTTTCCTGCCCTTTCAGGGCATGAACCTCGTGACGTCGTTGGCAAAGGGTGGTGAAAATCAGGAAACACGACTCTCCGAAGAGAATCTAATTTTCCAATTCTCTCCGGATTTTTCCCCGAGTCGTCATTCTCTTTGATGGTGATCATCAGCTGAAAATCGCCCCCAATGTCTTCTTCAAAAACCCTAATTGCATCCAGTAGTTTTTTAAAATTCTATTGTGACATTGATAGTGCTTTGCCTGCACTATCAGATGAAGTAGAAGCAGGCTTCTCAACTTGCTGCCCCGTTTTAGCAGCCTTCCCCTGACTGTCCAAGGCTTGGAGGACTCTGGCAAGCGAAAAGGCATTTGAATAGGTGCAGTAGCCTCAACTGTCAAAGCAGCTACTTGAGGCACTAGTGTCACTGGCAGATGGACAGAAGCACTGGTGTCTGGCGTCACTGGCAGAGTGCCATGCGGGAGCCCCTAGATGTAGAAGGTACCCGTTCCTCCTTCCTTGAAAGGCATATTTGTACCTCTGAGGACCTTGTGGGGACTCCAGGCGCCTTCTGCCCATTCTCTCCTTGCCGCTGCTACATAGAACCCATGGACGTTGTGATTTGCACATATCTCTGACATCCACTGACTGGTCTCTGACTTCCCATGATAGTCGGCAGCATCTCAGTGGAGAACACCATTCACACAGGCAAGAGGGAAATGCACTCAGGTCCTGGATGGACTCCTCCACAGTTTATGCCAGGTTGTGCATGCCCTGTGGAATCTCAGCCAGATCTTTATGAACCTCACTCTGTCCATCTGATATCTGCCACCTTACCAATGAGAACAGAGGCCCGTCATCAGCCTTAGGCCAATATTGTCCTGGCTTCCCTCACTCCTCCGCGGGTCAGAGGTCAGCTGTCACAGACTCCATCAGCTGGTACTCTCTCCAGGTTGTTGTATTTTTGAATTAATTTATGGGATGTGGCCGTGACTAGTTAGGCCAGCATTTATTGCCCATCCTTAACTGCCCTTGAGAAGGTGGTGAGTGGGGAGTCACCTTCCTGAGCCGCTGCAGTCCCTGTGGGCGCATGTACACCCAAAGTGCTCTTAGGAGGGAGTTTCAGGATTCTGAACCAGGAACAGTGAGATATTTCCAAATCAGGATGGTATGTGGCTCAGAGGGAGACTTCCGGGTGGTGGTGTTCCCATATGTTTGGTGCCCTTGTCCTTCTATATGGTAGCGGTCGTAGTTTTGGAAGGTTCTGCCTAAGGGGTCTTGGTGAATTCCTGTAGTGCATCTTGTAGATGGCACACACGGCTGCCACTATTCATCAGTGGGAGAGGGAGTAAATGTTTGTTGATAGGGTGCCAATAAAGTGGGAAGCTTTGTCCTAGATGGTGTCATGCTTCTAGTGTTGTAGTTACACACATGCAGGGCAAGGGGAGAGTATTCCAACATGCTTCTGACTTGTGCCCTGTAGATGATGGGCAGGCTTTGGGGAGTCAGGAGGTGAGATACACTGCAGGATTCCTAGCATCTGGCCTGCTTTTGTAGCCACAGCACTTATGTGGCTGATCCATTTCAGTTTCTGCCTCATGGTAACCTCCACGATGTCGATCATGGAGAATTCCGTAATGCTAAATGCCATTGAATGTCAAGGGGCGATGGTTCGATTCTCTCTTGTTGGATATGGTTGTGACCTGAATTTAAATGCGAATGGATGCCCAATGATTTGTGATAGCCTGAGTTGCTGGAAGGTGTGTGGTAATATGTAACGCTGTATCCTCTGATGTACCCTCCTGCTCAGAAGTGGGCATCTCAAGGGCAGCATGGTGGTGCAGTGGTTAGCACTGCTGCCTCACGACACCAAGGCCCCAGGTTCGATCCCAGCTCTGAGTCACTGTCTGTGTGGAGTTTGCACATTCTCCCCGTCTTTGCATGGGTTTCGCCCCCACAACCCAAAGATGCGCAGGGTAGGTGGATTTGCCACGCTAAATTGCCCCTTAATTGGAAAACATTAATTGGGTACACTAAATTTAGAAAATTTAAAAAAGAGAAGTGAGCATCTGTGCCCTGGAGGTGGCAGCTCTCTGTTCTTGTGGCCACCCCACGTGAGAGAACAGATAGAACAAAGGGTTTGCACTTCCAAGCCCGTGCATCCAAAATCAACTAGTTTGCTAATCCTTATGTATACAGTGGATTATACAAGAAGCCACTCCATATGTTCTACAAAGGCTCCCTTATGCCCAGTGTTGAGGTTACTCATTGTCAACTACACTGCTGTCTCATAGTCCACGAAGGACCACAAATATTTGTTACATTGGAACTTCTAAAGAAGATGGCATAATGAGGACCTCAGTATCTCACAGCTTTAAAATAAATCAGAAAGTGGTGAAAATAAATAGAGCCATGTTGGGATGACAGGATTTCTGTGCGCTACCTTTTATCATGTGACATGGAAGAGAGTACCTCTAGAAGTTTTTGAGGACAAGTAACCTTGTGACCATCCAATTAGTTGCAGGAATGATTGTGCCATTCACAGAAAATTAAACGGGAGAGGTAAAGAATGGCTGATGGATTGGTCAATACAAAATAATGCACATTACTGCAATAAACAGGAAATGTACGCACAATGGATGGATGCCAAAAGTAGAAAAAGATTTGGATGTCAATTATGTTTTAAAAGGACCTGACAAATATCTTGTGGGCATCTGTTAAAAACATATGATTTTAACTGGTTGCAATTTATCAGGACGGCCGTGAAGGATCTTGAAAATCGAACATTCAAATGTATTGATATATTTCTAAGGATTCAGGTAAAATAAACAGAAATGGCATTGATCTAAGATTTTCAGCTCTTGGGAGATGTTCAAACAATTGAACTTATTTTTATTGCAAAAAAACTTGAAAGAGGGACATTGTTATAACCTACACAGATCCTATTGGGTAGGGACAATTGGTTACCTAATGGATCTGTGCAGGTTACAACAGACAGGATGCTGTGGATTGTAGATATTGAGAATTATGCTATAACTTGGTGCAATCACATAATGTGGGGATAGAAGTGAAAAGCTGAACCCAAGTTAGGGATACTTCTTTGCAGAATAATAAGGTTGAATAGACTGCCATGACCGTGGTTTATGCTCTATTGATTCAAATGTCTTTAGATGGGAGCTGGACGGGGTCTTTGGGTAAGACCATGTTTGAAGGACATCAGGGAAATATGGGCACAGATGATCAAATACTCTCTGTAGTATTATATTTCGAGTTGAACTAGAACTGTAGGAAATGTTTTAATGTGATTATATGAGGGGATATTGAAGAGATTTAATTGCATTATTTTTTGCACCAGTGCACTTAGCACTTTCTCAATGTCTTAAATCATACCGTTATGTTGCCTGAGAGATGGTAATTTCCCATATTGTAGTCATCACTCTTGTCAATTTTGAATTGTTTTTGTCAGTGTGCCTATCGAATGTTTACAACCAATACATGCTTGAAACATATGATCACCAAAGTGAGGCGGGACGCCCATAACTTTGAGCGCTATCAGCATAATCGAGATCTGGTGTCATTCTTGAATTTATTTGCGAATAAACAGCTGGAACTCCCAAGAGGCTGGGAAATGAAGCATGATCATCAAGGAAAGGTAAATAGGTTCCCAACATGGAAGAAAAATTCAGACTCTGTGTACATACTAATTTGGTGACAGTATATGATGAATGTGTCTTTTTGACAATGTGCATTTTCGGATTAAGCTAGAATTTTTAAAAAGAAAAATCAACTGTCAAAGCTGTCAAAGAACTGTCAAAGTTCAGCACAACTGTCAAAGCTGTGAAGGGATTTAACTCTGCTGGGCTTTAAACTTAAAGATGTGTAGTGTTTTAAAAAATCAGTGCTTAATATTTCACCCTGTCTGTTGACATAAGTGTGAAGGTCATCATTATAAGATTTGTGTTGCATGAATGAGTTTACAACCAAACATTATCATAGTAGGGTGTCTATTATGTGAGCAATTGGATTGATAGAAATATTCGTTTTCATGCAAGATTGGCTGAAAGAATTTCAGTATATTGGAATTGTCTACATGCATGACTAGAGAGGCATGGCATGGCATTGGGGAATGAATGGTGTTCAGGATGGGTGGATGGGCATGGTATGGCATTAGGGTAAGAGGGACCGTAAAGGGTAGGTAGAAGTGCATAGGGTGGCATTGGGGTGATGAAGGGGTCATTTGGGCTGGCTAGAGGGGCATGTGATGGCATGGGTTGGCATAGAGGGGACATGGGGTGGGTATAGTTGTGGGCATGGTGACAGGCTGATGGGCAGCTTTTGCTTTGGTGAATTTATCTTAATAAAAGAACAATGTGCTGGTGCACAGAACGTTCTGCACAGCCCCCCTCCACACGCTTTGGGGGCTGGTAGTCTGATTTCTACCACGCTATGCACCTCTATCTATCCTTTATGTTCCCTCTAACCCCTAATGCCATTCTATGCCCATCAGCCCACCCCGATGGCCCATCATATCCCCATTACTCCAGCATGTCCCTATTGACCTTCTGGGTCTCTTTTCCTAGGTTGCGTTCGTGCACCCGACCTAAGCATGAAAACCTGGGCAATTCTTTTTTATTACAAATAATTTAAGTGTATTTGCACTTGAGTTTTCAGAATTTAACCTTCCTCCCATTAAGTTTAATGATTTGATTAAAAAACTGGGGACTCCTTGCTCCTTCCTTTCTACGACCAAACGTTAATCCCTTCTTGGCTCAGGGACAGATTCTTTACCTTCTCCAGTGGTTCAAGCGCAAAGTGCTAAAATGTCTGAATCTGCTGTGCCGAGGAAATCTGAGGTCTATATGCTGCTCCCTATCAATTACATGAACCATTTGATCTAAACTGGTGCTCAGCTGAGTGCCGAGCTACTTTCTAGCAGCACTCTGTGCAACAATCTAAGGTCAACACAGGTTGAAATGTGAAATGGTCTAAGATAACTAGATTTTACTGTTTGTAAGTTTATTTGGTGAGTTATAATCAATCTTAAAATAATCAAATCTGTCAATCAAGATTTGGTTATGATACAGTTAAATGATGGGCCTTTAGATTACACCTGGAAATTAATTAGTTTGTCGAGGATTTATTGAGTATTGATGTACTGATTTGGGACTTTGAATGAAACTACTTGTATTTCGGAGCATATTAACAATATAGCACAAAGCTTTCTTACAGCTGTTCATGCACATTTCCAATCTTTTTAATTTTGTTTGTTTCCAACCTCAGAAGAACTTCTTTGGATATGGAGAAGGCTTCATGTGTTTGGCTGAATTTTGATTGACTTGGGAGTATTCTCTTATTATTATCATTGCTAAAGTTGGTTGTTGAAAATCCATTACATATGGAAGGACCTCAAGTGTTACTCAGTTAAATTTGAAGATGCAATTTTATAATGATGAAGTTCTTGTGTTTGAAAGCCCATAAAACTGAATGCCCTATTGTGACACTTAAGATTAAATCTAGCAATTTCTATATATCAAGTGCTTTCTGTAATCTGTTGTTGGTTTCATTTGTTCTTTTCCAGCCTTTTTTTGTTGATCACAATTCACGTAGCACCACTTTCATAGACCCACGACTTCCTCTTCAAACTGCTAGGCCCTCAATCGCATTAGTTCATCGGCAGCACTTGCAACGGCAGCGCAGCCACAGTGCTGGTGAGGTAGGTACCAGTAACCATTGATTTGCTTTTTTAAATGAATAAAAAAAGCATTAAGGTTAGTGTGTCAAGATGACTGCTGAAATTACATACGTATGTTCTAATGTTACTTAAATCATCAGAATACAATTCATTTTACTTATGAAGGTGCAAGGTGATTGATAAAAGGAAATAAGTAAACTGAGACCCTTCAGTTCTATTTTCACAGAATCACAGACTACTGCAGTGCAGAAGAGGCCCTTCGGCCCAGCAAATCCCCCCCCCCCCCCCCCCCCCCCCCCCCCCGGCCAATACAACACCAGGAAGCTCGGAGGTTACAACCCAATCTAATTAATTGTGGAAATGGTCATCACAAATGTTTGATGTGAATGTGACATCTTGTTCCCCAAACACTAAATAGCTTATCATTTCTACTAGGTGGCAGATGACTCTCGTCATGCGGGCCCCCCAATTATTCCGAGACCATCCAGCACGTTTGGCACCATTAGTCGAAACCACAATCAGGACCAGATGCCAGTGGGTAAGTTAACCGTTCTGCCTATATGGTACAAAGTTGTACAGCTGATGGTTTTAAGGTGTATTACAGGAATGAGCCTGACCTCAGCCTCAAGTATTCAAGCAAGAAACATATTCCAGCTGCTTCTCAACAGCTTATATCATACTACTTAGCGGAACGTGAAGGTTTTATTAATTCAATTTAGATTTTATACACTATAGCACTTTATATTTAGGAATTCTATAATATCCAGATTGGCTTCCTTGTTAGTGTGCAAATATTTGTGGCAGCAGAATGAAACCTTCGCCTATGGAGACAATTATTGGTTGGCATGTTTTTATTTTGTTTATATTTTTCTCCAGATACACAACTGTTATCCACAAGCAGCTGCTGCTTCCCACCACCTGGTGGCAGCAAGTTGCCTGAGGGGTTACAGCAACGTCTCAAACAATGTATAAAATGGTCAAAGCAGTTATAAAATGGCTTTAAATTTGTGGATTCACAAAACAACTTCAGTCTTGCCCTTAATAATTTGCTATTTTACACAATCTGTCTAATTTTATTCAACTGTTTCTTTTTGCTTCAAAGTTCGTGTGCAAATGAAAGGGATATTGTTCATCAGCTATTAACCCTACTGACTAGTTTATGATTCATTGGGAAATAGGAGAATTTGTTCTGATTCATTTACATGGAGCCCCAAAAATTAAAGAAATATGAGCAAGAGTATTCAGGTCCTCATTCCTACTCCGTCATTCAAAACGATCATGGCTGATCTGATCATGGCCTCAATCCACTTTGCTGCTTGCACCCCCCATGCACCCTTGATTACCCTTGACTCCCTGAAGATCAAAAATCTGTCTAACTCCGCCTTGAATATATTCAGTGGCTCATCCGCAACTGCTCTCTGGGGAAGAGAATTCCAAAGATCAATGGCCATCTGAGAGAAGAAGTTATTCCTCATCTCTCATATTCTGAAAATGTGACCCCTAATTCTAGACTATCCGTTGAGGGAAAATATCCTCTCCATTGTTACCCTCTCAGGCTCCCTCAGAAGCTTTTAGGTTTCAGAAACCGCTCATTCACCTCTCAAATCCTCTAAACTCCGATGAACATAGGCTCCACCTCCACAACCTTTCCTCAAAAGACAACTTCTTCCTTCCAGGAATCAGCCGAGTGAACTGTCTCAAATGTAACGGTGCCCATTCTTAAATAAGGAGACCCGTATGCACTATCTAGAAGTGGTATCACTAATGCCCTGGAGAGTTATAGCAGGGGTTCCCTATTTTTATGCCCCATTCCATTTGGCTTCCTAATGGCTTCCTTTACCTGCATGCTAACATTTTGTGATTCAAGTACGAGGACACCCAAACGCTTATGTACTGAAGCATTCTGTAGTCTCTCTCCATTTAAATATTTTGCTTTTCTATTCTTCTCATTGAAGTGGATAGCCTCATATTTTCCCACATTCTGCCCCATCTACCAAATTTTTGCTCCGTCACTTAAACTATCTATATTCCTTTACAGACTCTTATGTGTTATCCTCAAAACTTGCTTTCCCACCTATCATAATTAAATTGGCTACATTGTACTCTGTATCTTCATCCAGAGTATACATGGTAAATAGTACTGCAGCACCCCACTAGTTACAGCATACCACCTTGAAACTAACCGATTTATACTGGGTCTCTCTTTCCTATTGGCTAGCCAATCCTCCATCTATGCTAATATATTACCCCCAACACTATGAAATCTTATCATGTAACATTTATGCAATATCTTATCAAATGACCTTTGGAAATCCAAATACACACATCTGCTGGCTCCTCTTCTATCCATCCTCCTTGTAACAGCCTCAAAGAAATATGTCAAACATGATTTCTCTTTCATAAAACCATGTTCACTCTGCTTGATTATTTTATGGTTTTCTGAATGTTAAGTGACTACATCCTAAATAATGGATTTTCCCAACGTCAGATGTTAGACTGGCCTATAATTATGTAGGCAGGACGGTAGCACAGTGGTTAGCACAGTTGTTTCTCAGCTCCTGGCTCCCAGGTTCTATTCCCGGCTTGGGTGACTGTCCTTGTGGAATCTGCACGTTCTCCCCGTGTCTGCGTGGGTTTCCTCCGGGTGCTCCGGTTTCTTCCCACGGTCCAAAGATATGCATTTTAGGTGGATTGGCCATGATAAATTGCCCTTCATGTCCAAAATGATTAGGTGGGATTACTGGGTTATAGGGTGGAGGTATGGGCTTGGGTGCTCTTTCCAAGAACCAATGCAGACTCGATGGGCCAAATGGCCTCCTTCTGCACTGTAAATTCTATGATTCTATATGCTTTCTGTCTCCCTCCTTTTTTCAATTTGGGTAGGGGTGTAACATTTGTGGTTATCCAATTCTATGGGACCTTTCCAGAATCTGGGGAATGTTTGATTGTCATAATCAATACATCCACTATTCCTACAGCCACTTCTTTTAGACCCTAAGATGCAGGCCGGTCCAGGGGATTTGTCAACCTTTAGTCCCATTAGTCATTGTAGTATTTTTCTCTAGTGAGTATGATTGCTTTAAGTTCCTCCCACTCTTTTGCCTCTTGATGTCCCATTATTTTTGAGATGTATTTAGTATCTTCTTGAGACAGATATAAAATACTTGTTCAAGGTCTTTGCCCTTTCTTTATTCCCATTACTAATTCCCCAGTCTCATCCACTATGGGACCAAAGTTTACTTTAACTACTCTTCCTTTTTTATACATTTGGAGAATCTCTTATACTCTATTTTTATACTTTTTGTTAGTTTATGTATATATTCTAATCTCTGCCTCTTTATTTTTTTATCATGCTTTGCTGATTTCTAACATTGCAGCTTGCTCAAGAACACTATTTATCCAGGGACCTATTTTGTCTCTACATTCCTTTTTGCTCGCCTCACTTGATGGCCCCTTATACCATGAGGCTGTGTTCAGTTTACTCATCCTCCGTGCAGCCCCTAATCTCCTTCACACAAACTCCTGTCCTACTCTTCTGATTTGCAGACTATAACCCCATACTTAAAGTATTGAGGGTGCAGTATGTATAGTATACCGAGCTGCAAGCTACAAGAACCTCAAATCAAATGTACAAGTGCAAGAGCTGAGGATCCACCAGTGTTACCTTGTGGATTCCCATACCTTCCTCATCCTTCCTCTAGTGAGAGTTGTCACACAGCATTTACCCTGTTATCTCTATTTTATTTTACTAATTAGATTTTCAAGTTTTGAAATATTATTCAACAATTATTTAATTAGCTATTGTAACTAGTTAAATTATAAATTTAATACCGTACTTATATTTCGATGTCCTAGTTTTAACTGCTGCATTAAAGCAATGAAATCACCTATATACTCACCTTGCCCCCACTCTCAGACCACTCCTTGTTTTGGTAAAGACCAGAATAACACTTCTTCCCTCACTGCACCCTCATTCACTTTGAATCTTGAATTGAGCACTCTGTAGAAACAGTACTCTATCGAGCTGGACTCCACGCTACTCACTCCCAAGTGAGTTGCAGGATATTACTAATTCTGGAGTTTCCTGGTATCTGTTGTATCCACAAAATCTAATGAGTACCGGCTTCCAAAATCAAAAGCTGAAGATCATAGAACATAGAACATAGAACGATACAGCGCAGTACAGGCCCTTCGGCCCTCGATGTTGCACCGACATGGAAAAAATCTAAAGGCCATCTAACCTACACTATGCCCTTATCATCCATATGCTTATCCAATAAATTTTTAAATGCCCTCAATGTTGGCGTGTTCACTACTGTTGCAGGTAGGGCATTCCACGGCCTCACCACTCTTTGCGTAAAAAACCCACCTCTGACCTCTGTCCTATATCTATTACCCCTCAATTTAAGGCTATGTCCCCTCGTGCTAGCCACCTCCATCCGCGGGAGAAGGCTCTCGCTGTCCACCCTATCTAACCCTCTGATCATTTTGTATGCCTCTATTAAGTCACCTCTTAACCTTCTTCTCTCTAACGAAAACAACCTCAAGTCCATCAGCCTTTCCTCATAAGATTTTCCCTCCATACCAGGCAACATCCTGGTAAATCTCCTCTGCACACGTTCCAAAGCTTCCACGTCCTTCCTATAATGAGGCGACCAGAACTGTACGCAATACTCCAAATGCGGCCGTACTAGAGTTTTGTACAACTGCAACATGACCTCATGGCTCCGGAACTCAATCCCTCTACCAATAAAGGCCAACACACCATAGGCCTTATTCACAACCCTATCAACCTGGGTGGCAACTTTCAGGGATCTATGTACATGGACACCGAGATCCCTCTGCTCATCCACACTACCAAGAATTTTACCATTAGCCAAATATTCCGCATTTTTGTTATTCTTTCCAAAGTGAATCACCTCACACTTCTCCACATTAAACTCCATTTGCCACCTCTCAGCCCAGCTCTGCAGCTTATCTATGTCCCTCTGTAACCTGCAACATCCTTCCGCACTGTCTACAACTCCACCGACTTTAGTGTCGTCTGCAAATTTACTCACCCATCCTTCTGCGCCCTCCTCTAGGTCATTTATAAAAATGACAAACAGCAACGGCCCCAGAACAGATCCTTGTGGTACGCCACTCGTAACTGAACTCCATTCTGAACATTTCCCATCAACTACCACTCTCTTGTCTTCTTTCAACTAGCCAATTTCTGATCCACATCTCTAAATCACCCTCAATCCCCAGCCTCCATATTTTCTGCAATAGCCGACCGTGGGGAACCTTATCAAACGCTTTACTGAAATCCATATACACCACATCAACTGCTCTACCCTCGTCTACCTGTTCAGTCACCTTCTCAAAGAACTCGATAAGGTTTGTGAGGCATGACCTACCCTTCACAAAACCATGCTGACTGTCCCTAATCATATTATTCCTATCTAGATGATTATAAACCGTATCTTTTATAATCCTCTCCAAGACTTTACCCACCACAGACGTTAGGCTCACCGGCCTATAGTTACCGGGGTTATCTCTACTCCCCTTCTTGAACAAAGGGACCACATTTGTTATCCTCCAGTCCTCTGGCACTATTCCTGTAGCCAATGATGACCTAAAAATCAAAGCCAAAGGCTCAGCAATCTCTTCCCTGGCTTCCCAGAGAATCCTAGGATAAATCCCATCCGGCCCCGGGGACTTATCTATTTTCACCTTGTCCAGAATTGCCAACACTTCTTCCCTACGCACCTCAATGCCGTCTATTCTAATAGCCTGGGTCTCAGCATTCTCCTCCACAATATTATCTTTTTCTTGAGTGAATACTGACGAAAAGTATTCATTTAGTATCTCGCTTATCTCCTCAGCCTCCACACACAACTTCCCACCACTGTCCTTGACTGGCCCTACTCTTACCCTAGTCATTCTTTTATTCCTGACATACCTATAGAAAGCTTTTGGGTTTTCCTTGATCCTACCTGCCAAAGACTTCTCATGTCCCCTCCTTGCTCGTCTCAGCTCTCTCTTTAGATCCTTCCTCGCTTCCTTGTAACTATCAAGCGCCCCAACTGAAACTTCACGCCTCATCTTCACATAGGCCTCCTTCTTCCTCTTAACAAGAGATTCCACTTCTTTGGTAAACCACGGTTCCCTCGCTCGACCCCTTCCTCCCTGCCTGACTGGTACGTACTTATCAAGAACATGCAATAGCTGTTCCTTGAACAAGCTCCACATATCCAGTGTGCCCAACCCTTGCAGCCTACTTCTCCAACCAACACACCCTAAGACATGTCTAATGGCATCATAATTGCCCTTCCCCCAGCTATAACTCTTGCCCTGCGGGGTATACTTATCCCTTTCCATCACTAACGTAAAGGTCACCGAATTGTGGTCACTGTTTCCAAAGTGCTCACCTACCTCCAGATCTAACACCTGGCCTGGTTCATTACCCAAAACCAAATCCAATGTGGCCTCGCCTCTTGTTGGCCTGTCAACATATTGTGTCAGGAAACCCTCCTGCACACATTGTACAAAGAATGACCCATCTAATGTACTCGAACTATATCTTTTCCAGTCAATATTTGGAAAGTTAAAGTCTCCCATAACAACTACCCTGTTACTTTCGCTCTTTTCCAGAATCATCTTCGCCATCCTTTCCTCTACATCCCTAGAACTATTAGGTGGCCTATAGAAAACTCCCAACAGGGTGACCTCTCCTTTCCTGTTTCTAACCTCAGCCCATACTGCCTCAGAAGAAGAGTCCCCATCTAGCATCCTTTCCGCCACCGTAATACTGTCCTTGACTAGCAGCGCCACACCTCCCCCTCTTTTGCCCCCTTCTCTGAGCTTACTAAAACACCTAAACCCCGGAACCTGCAACAACCATTCCTGTCCCTGCTCTATCCATGTCTCTGAAATGGCCACAACATCGAAGTCCCAGGTACCAACCCATGCTGCCAGTTCCCCTACCTTATTTCGTATACTCCTGGCATTGAAGTAGACACACTTCAAACCACCTACCTGAACACTGGCACCCTCCTGCGAAGTCAAATCTGTGCTCCTGACCTCTATACTCTCAATCTCCCGTACCCCAAAACTACAATCCAGGTTCCCATGCCCCTGCTGAATTAGTTTAAACCCCCCCAAAGAGCACTAACAAATCTCCCCCCCAGGATATTGGTGCCCCTCAGGTTCAGATGTAGACCATCCTGTCTATAGAGGTCCCACCTTCCCCAGAAAGAGCCCCAGTTATCCAGAAATCTGAATCCCTCCCGCCTGCACCATCCCTGTAGCCACGTGTTTAATTGCTCTCTCTTCCTATTCCTCATCTCACTATCACGTGGCACGGGCAACAACCCAGAGATAACAACTCTGTTTGTTCTCGCTCTGAGCTTCCATCCTAGCTCCCTAAAGGCCGCCCTGACATCCTTGTCCCCTTTCCTACCTATGTCGTTAGTGCCAATGTGGACTACGACTTGGGGCTGCTCCCCCTCCCCCTTAAGGACCCGGAAAACACGATCCGAGACATCACGTACCCATGCACCTGGGAGGCAACATACCAAACGTGAGACTCTCTCGCTCCCACAAAATCTCCTATCTGTGCCCCTGACTATTGAGTCCCCAATTACTAATGTTCTACTCCTTTCCCCCCTTCCCTTCTGAGCAACAGGGACAGACTCCGTGCCAGAGGCCCGTGCCCCATGGCTTACCCCTGGTAAGTCGTCCCCCCCACAAGTATCCAAAACGGTATACTTGTTACTCAGGGGAACGACCGCAGGGGGTCCCTGCACTGACTGCTTCTTCCCAGTCCCTCTTACAGTTACCCATCTATCTCCAGTCTTTGGTGTAACTACTTCCCTGAAGCTCCTATCTATGACCCCCTCTGCCTCCCGAATGATCCGAAGTTCATCCAGATCAAGCTCCAGGTCCCTAACACGGTTTTTGAGGAGCTGGAGTTGGGTGCACTTCCCACAGATGAAATCAGCAGGGACACTGACGGCGTCCCTCACCTCAAACATTCTGCAGGAGGAGCATTGTACTGCCTTCCCTGACATCACCTCTAGATTTTAAAAAAAAACAAGAAAAAGAAAAAGAAAGGAAGAGCTTACCTGATATTACCTCAAACCCTGCTCCCGCTGAAAGGTAAGCAAATTTAAAGGCACTCACTCACCTTCACGACAGGCCCCTGCTCCCGCTTCCCAACCACCGTAGGGTGGGAAACACTCACGAAGTGTTTCGGGTTTAACTGTCACTTGCCAACAGCCTCTCCACAAACCACCTTCAACTTAGGCTGACCGCACTGCACGTATGCAAATTTCCCCAGAACAGCTGATCAGTAGCTCTGCTCTGCTGCCCTCTGCTCAGTTTGCAAATCACAATTTATTGGAGATATGTCCACCTAAGTACATATATTCCAAAATATTACTTTGTTAAGTTGCTTTTAGAATTTGTTTAGACTTTTGCTGTTTTTGATGAATAAGTAATGTATAAAAAAGCTTACAACATTTGCCTTACTCAATCCAAATGCTAGTCATTAAAGAGGACGTGTTTATTTCACTGGTTGCATGCTGGAGCAGCCTGCTCCAAAACCTTCACAGTTATGACATCTTTGCAGGCACTTCTGTTTAATAATGAAGCATAATCTCTTTCATTATTGTTGCATGAAACCAGTTATAAAATGAGATGATAACTATTTTGTTGCTGCATAGCTTGTGTCATTGGATGTGAGCAAATGTAAGTAATCCATTAACTACGTAGTACGTGTGCTATCAGATGCATGGACTTGCTCGGTATACCGTACATACTGCACCCTCAATATTTTAAGTATGGGGTTGTAGTCTGCAAATCTGAAGAGAAGGACAGGAGTTTGTATCTATCACTCCCGTATGGTAAATTCCAGATATTGACCAGGACATCAAGGGAAATACTTTTTTCATGGAGGGAAAATCAAGGGAAGATAATGCCGGGATTCTCTCCTGCCAGTGAAAGCCTACCTCCCTTTTACTGAGAAAATCTTTTCTGGACAGGAACAGACATTCAATGAGAGGGAGGGAGAGCATCCAACATTACTTTAATCTTTCTTAACTTTTGCTAACATGTCTTAGACATCATGTTTCAATAAAAGTTGTAGTTTTTACTTTTAAGTAGATCGTGTAAATCAATCTATAATTGTTTGATCGTTTTTACAGCCCCAATGTACAGATTAGTTCAGCATTCTCCTTTTTATAATCCCTATCCTGACGAGATGTTCTGTTGTTTTCAGCTTACAATGATAAAATTGTAGCATTTCTGCGTCAACCAAACATCTTTGAAATTCTTCAAGAGCGCCAGCCAGACCTTATCAGGAATCACTCACTCAGGTAATCCATTGATTGTCCAAGTGGTGGTGCTGGTTATGTGATGCTGTACATTTGTTCTGTACAGTTACCCCTGATATTTTAGACCCTAAATCTATGTTGCAATGTTTAGTAGGAATTCTTCAGAGTAAATGCTCAAAGTTACCTGAGACTTACTGTTAAAAACTTAGGACATAAAAGGGAATGAAAGTCATCGGGCCTATCAAACTCTTTCTTTCCACGAAACAAACACAACACTGTCACTTCCGGAATCCATGCAATGCATTTCCTCAGGAAACGTTTTACAAGGTTTGTCCTCATACTCTCATCTCAGAAGATTAATGAGCAAAAATGAAAATATCTGTGTTACCTTATTATTAATAAATACATTAGTCAACCTTGACGAGTTGCTTTCCTTGACATATCTATTGGGTGGGGTTCCCCGTTCCCCCAGCCCCGTGTTTCTCTGCGATGCGCCATTCGCTGGCAGCAGGATTCCCTAGTCCCACCGCTTGTCAATGAGATTTCCCATTGAAGCTACCCGGGAACAGAGAAACCTAATGGCTGAAGAATTCCAGCCCTTGTCTCATGAAGAATTGTGTCCTGTACAGCATTTGATTATTTCAATTTATTCTTAACTTCAGTCCTATTCTTAACCAGAGTCTCCAACCACTTTTAAAAAGTGTTAATCGGCAGACTATTAACTGCGTTCATTATTATTTTATAACTATAGTCATAACCATTATTTTACTTGAGTTTCTCGATATAAAAAATCTTGGAAAGAATTCCTTCCAATCTTGAGTCATGTCTAACCCTTGTTACATTTTTTGCTTGCATCCTTTCATTCTCTGCAAGCTTGCTTGCAACACCTTCATCTTTCCCTCAGCTTTTTAAAAGTTGATCATATAGTCATTCAGCCATCCTTGTCCTTTTGAAGATTGGCTAACTTTGCTTATAATAACCTAACCATGACTTCTTGAGTAATCTGGGCAATAATAGAATAACCTTTTTTATTTTTATCCTCAGATGTCCTTGAGATGCAACAATGTTTATAACTCCCTTGGATATTTTAAATGAATTTGTGATTAATTACTCCCTTCTTTATAGGCACATTTCATATTTCCATTTCAAATGTCCTCTTCATGTGCCAACACAACTTGGTGCCATCAGCAAATTGTGAAATACTACACAAAAGCAGCTCTGTATCATTAAGAGCGCTGTCTAAAAACATTTTGTCAAATCTGCTTTAATTGCTCAAAAATATTTTAAGACCAATAGCAACCATAACACTTACCATTAAGTCAAACAGAGCAGTTATGTTCTCACAGGCTGCTGGATATTGTGCCTGTGCCTTACAAATTCCACCTGCACCTTCCATTGGGAGGGTTGCAATTGAGTGATGTTGGCCTGCCACCCAGTATGAATTCTGAATTTGATAATCAAGGCAACGTGGGTTTGGATGGCGCCCACTCCAAACCAATACATCTTAACAAATTACTATTCATGATGAAAGATGCAAGCACACATTTAGGGATTTGGCTTGTTTCAATCAATGTTAAAACACCATTTTTTGATGTCTTGTACAACCTGGAGTATATTCCTTTTATTGTGTAAGTGTGAAAGATAACTTTCAGAAGTATTTTCAATAGCCGGGTTTAAGATTTTCCGCCATAATTGTCAGGTTGCCCTGGAAATCTGCAGCAAAATATTCTTCAATCATGACATTTAACTGTAATAAGTTAAGAACATCAGACATGCTTCTGCTTAATTAAAGCTGGAATTGAATATTCTAAAATATGTGGAATGGATTGCGATACAAAGAATATATCTAAAATGAGATTTCCAAAATTCTCTGCCACCCCCCCCCCCCCACCCCGCTTTTTTTTCTCTCTCACAACATGTTTTTTCCTCTCTCACTCAGGCTACATGTTTTTTTTTCCTCTTTTGCTCTTTCTCTATCTCCTCTCATTCTTTCTCGCACTACATGTTTTTTTCTCTCTTTCTGTCTCTCTCACGTTACAGTGTTATATTCTGCCTGAGTAATTTGCGTTAACTGTTGTCCATCTGGGCCTCTACTAAATCCTCGGCATTTTATCAAACTTGGAGACCCATGTTTGAGTTTGGTGTGGAAGTATTGTAATTCCCTGACTCAAATGTAATTAACTTGTTTTGCTTCTAGTTTGCCCTTTGACTCTTTATTGCTGGCTATCTGTTTAATAGTGCGAAGCTCTAGTAATGGTTTTTCCATTTGTAGAGTGGCTGGTATTTCTTTTCATTCATGGGGTATGGACGTTATTGGTTAGGCTAGCATGTATTGCCCATGCCTAATTGCCCTTTAGCATAACGTAAAATTTAATGTCTGTCTTTTATTATGAAAAGTATCATTTCAAACTGGCCATGCTAAATTGCCCGTAGTGTCCTAATAAAAAGTAAGGTTAAGGGGGGGGTTGTTGGGTTACGGGTATAGGGTGGATACGTGGGTTTGAGTAGGGTGATCATGGCTCGGCACAACATTGAGGGCCGAAGGGCCTGTTCTGTGCTGTACTGTTCTATGTTCTATGTTCTATGTTCTTTCATAATATTTTCAGTTGTAACATGGTAGCGAAAATGTATATAGAACGATACAGCGCAGTACAGGCCCTTCGGCCCTCAATGTTGCACCGACATGGAAAAAAAACGAAAGGCCATCTAACCTACACTATGCCCTTATCATCCATATGCTTATCCAATAAACTTTTAAATGCCCTCAATGTTGGTGAGTTCACTACTGTTGCAGGTAGGGCATTCCACGGCCTCACCACTCTTTGCGTAAAAAACCCACCTCTGACCTCTGTCCTATATCTATTACCCCTCAGTTTAAGGCTATGTCCCCTCGTGCTAGCCATCTCCATCCGCGGGAGAAGGCTCTCGCTGTCCACCCTATCTAACCCTCTGATCATTTTGTATGCCTCTATTAGGTCACCTCTTAACCTTCTTCTCTCTAACGAAAACAACCTCAAGTCCATCAGCCTTTCCTCATAAGATTTTCCCTCCATACCAGGCAACATCCTGGTAAATCTCCTCTGTACCCGTTCCAAAGCATCCACGTCCTTCCTATAATGAGGCGACCAGAACTGTACGCAATACTCCAAATGCGGCCGTACTAGAGTTTTGTACAACTGCAACATGACCTCATGGCTCCGGAACTCAATCCCTCTACCAATAAAGGCCATGACACCATAGGCCTTCTTCACAACCCTATCAACCTGGGTGGCAACTTTCAGGGATCTATGTACATGGACACCGAGATCCCTCTGCTCATCCACACTACCAAGAATTTTACCATTAGCCAAATATTCCGCATTCCTGTTATTCTTTCCAAAGTGAATCACCTCACACTTCTCCACATTAAACTCCATTTGCCACCTCTCAGCCCAGCTTTGCAGCTTATCTATGTCCCTCTGTAACCTGCAACATCCTTCCGCACTGTCTACAACTCCACCGACTTTAGTGTCGTCTGCAAATTTACTTACCCATCCTTCTGCGCCCTCCTCTAGGTCATTTATAAAAATGACAAACAGCAACGGCCCCAGAACAGATCCTTGTGGTACGCCACTCGTAACTGAACTCCATTCTGAACATTTCCCATCAACCACCACTCTCTGTCTTCTTTCAACTAGCCAATTTCTGATCCACATCTCTAAATCACCCTCAATCCCCAGCCTCCGTATTTTCTGCAATAGCCGACCGTGGGGAACCTTATCAAACGCTTTACTGAAATCCATATACACCACATCAACTGCTTTACCCTCGTCCACCTGTTCAGTCACCTTCTCAAAGAACTCGATAAGGTTTGTGAGGCATGACCTACCCTTCACAAAACCATGCTGACTATCCCTAATCATATTATTCCTATCTAGATGATTATAAATCGTATCTTTTATAATCCTCTCCAAGACCTTACCCACCACAGACGTTAGGCTCACCGGCCTATAGTTACCAGGGTTATCTCTACTCCCCTTCTTGAACAAAGGGACCACATTTGCTATCCTCCAGTCCTCTGGCACTATTCCTGTAGCCAATGATGACCTAAAAATCAAAGCCAAAGGCTCAGCAATCCCTTCCCTGGCTTCCCAGAGAATCCTAGGATAAATCCCATCAGGCCCCGGGGACTTATCTATTTTCACCTTGTCCAGAATTGCCAACACTTCTTCCCTACGCACCTCAATGCCATCTATTCTAATAGCCTGGGTCTCAGCATTCTCCTCCACAATATTATCTTTTTCCTGAGTGAATACTGACAAAAAGTATTCATTTAGTATCTTGCTTATCTCCTCAGCCTCCACACACAACTTCCCACCACTGTCCTTGACTGGCCCTACTCTTACCCTAGTCATTCTTTTATTCCTGACATACCTATAGAAAGCTTTTGGGTTTTCCTTGATCCTACCTGCCAAAGACTTCTCGTGTCCCCTCCTTGCTCGTCTTAGCTCTCTCTTTAGATCCTTCCTCGCTTCCCTGTAACTATTAAGCGCCCCAACTGAAACTTCACGCCTCATCTTCACATAGGCCTCCTTTTTCCTCTTAACAAGAGATTCCACTTCTTTGGTAAACCACGGTTCCCTCGCTCTACCCTTTCCTCCCTGTCTGACTGGTACGTACTGATCAAGAACACGCAATAGCTGTTCCTTGAACAAGCTCCACATATCCAGTGTGCCCAACCCTTGCAGCCTACTTCTCCAACCTACACATCCTAATTCATGTCTAATGGCATCATAATTGCCCTTCCCCCAGCTATAACTCTTGCCCTGCGGGGTATACTTATCCCTTTCCATCACTAATGTAAAGGTCACCGAATTGTGGTCACTGTCTCCAAAGTGTTCACCTACCTCCAGATCTAACACCTGGCCTGGTTCATTACCCAAAACCAAATCCAAAGTGGCCTCACCTCTTGTTGGCCTGTCAACATATTGTGTCAGAAAACCCTCCTGCACACATTGTACAAAGAACGACCCATCCAATGTACTCGAACTATATCTTTTCCAGTCAATATTAGGAAAGTTAAAGTCTCCCATAACAACTACCCTGTTACTTTCGCTCTTTTCCAGAATCATCTTCGCCATCCTTTCCTCTACATCTCTAGAACTATTAGGTGGCCTATAGAAAACTCCCAGCAGGGTGACCTCTCCTTTCCTGTTTCTAACCTCAGCCCATACTACCTCGGAAGAAGAGTCCCCATCTTGCATCCTTTCTGCCACCGTAATACTGTCCTTGACTAGCAGCGCCACACCTCCCCCTCTTTTGCCCCCTTCTCTGACTTTACTAAAACACCTAAACCCCGGAACCTGCAACAACCATTCCTGTCCCTCCTCTATCCATGTCTCTGAAATGGCCACAACATCGAAGTCCCAGGTACCAACCCATGCTGCCAATTCCCCTACCTTATTTCGTATACTCCTGGCATTGAAATAGACACACTTCAAACCACTGACCTGAACACTGGCACCCTCCTGCGAAGTCAAATCTGTGCTCCTGACCTCTCTACTCTCAATCTCTCGCACCCCAAAACTACAATCCAGGTTCCCATGCCCCTGCTGAATTAGTTTAAACCCCCCAAAGAGTACTAACAAATCTCCCCCCCAGGATATTGGTGCCCCTTAGGTTCAGATGTAGACCATCCTGTCTATAGAGGTCCCACCTTCCCCAGAAAGAGCCCCAGTTATCCAGAAATCTGAATCCCTCCCGCCTGCACCATCCCTGTAGCCACGTGTTTAATTGCTCTCTCTCCCTATTCCTTGTCTCACTATCACGTGGCACGGGCAACAACCCAGAGATAACAACTCTGTTTGTTCTCGCTCTGAGCTTCCATCCTAGCTCCCTAAAGGCCTGCCTGACATCCTTGTCCCCTTTCCTACCTATGTCGTTAGTGCCAATGTGGACTACGACTTGGGGCTGCTCCCCCTCCCCCTTAAGGACCCGAAAAACACGATCCGAGACATCACTTACCCTTGCACCTGGGAGGCAACATACCAAACGTGAGTCTCTCTCGCTCCCACAAAATCTCCTATCTGTGCCCCTGACTATTGAGTCCCCAATTACTAATGCTCTGCTCCTCTCCCCCCTTCCCTTCTGAGCAACAGGGACAGACTCCGTGCTAGAGACCTGCACCCCATGGCTTACCCCTGGTAAGTCGTCCCCCCCACAAGTATCCAAAACGGTATACTTGTTACTCAGGGGAACGACCGCAGGGGGTCCCTGCACTGACTGCTTCTTCCCAGTCCCTCTTACAGTTACCCATCTATCTCCAGTCTTTGGTGTAACTACTTCCCTGAAGCTCCTATCTATGACCACCTCTGCCTCCCGAATGATCCGAAGTTCATCCAACTCCAGCTCCAGTACCATAACTCGGTCTTGTAGGAGCTGGAGCTGGCTGCACTTCCTGCAGGTAAAATCAGCAGGGACACTAACGGCATCCCTCACCTCAAACATCCTGCAGGAGGAACATTGCACTACCTTCCCTGCCATACCACTTAATTTCAACCAAGTTCTGGTAAACAAATATAAAACAAATAAAAAATAAAAAATAAAAAAATAATAATATAATATAGCACTTACCTGCTCACACCAATGGGTCTTATTATTAGGTTAGAGGAGGAGGGCGGGTGGGAGACACTACACGTGTAGTGTCTCGGGTATCCTCTCCACCAGAATTTATTGGCTAGGAGAAAATCCTTCCCAGAAGTCCGCGGGTCGTACTTCCGGTTCCCGCCTTATATTATCTTTGCTCCCACTGGCACCCCGCCGCTCTTATCTTTTCAATGTCCCAGCTGTCTTACCTCTCGCGCTCTTTTCAATGTCCCTGCTGTCTCTCCTCTCGCGCTCTTTTCAATGTCCCAGCTGTCTTACCTCTCTCGCTCTTTTCAATGTCCCTGCTGTCTCTCCTCTCGCGCTCTTTTCAATGTCCCAGCTGTCTTACCTCTCTCGCTCTTTTCAATGTCCCTGCTGTCTCTCCTCTCGCGCTCTTTTCAATGTCCCAGCTGTCTTACCTCTCTCGCTCTTTTCAATGTCCCTGCTGTCTCTCCTCTCGCGCACTTTTCAATGTCCCAGCTGTCTTACCTCTCGCGCTCTTTTCAATGTCCCTGCTGTCTCTCCTCTCGCGCTGTTTTCAATGTCCTGGCTGTCTCTCCTCTCGCGCTCTTTTCAATGTCCCTGCTGTCTCTCCTCTCGCACTCTTTTCAATGTCCCTGCTGTCTCTCCTCTCGCGCTCTTTTCAATGTCCCTGCTGTCTTACCTCTCGCGCTCTTTTCAATGTCCCTGCTGTCTCTCCTCTCGCGCTCTTTTCAATGTCCCAGCTGTCTTACCTCTCTCGCTCTTCATGTGCTTCAAACAACCATGAGAGGAAATATATTTTGATTTTTAAAATATAAAATATATGTTGTCATTGATATATTTTTATATGACATATTATACAAATATATAATCTAGCAGCAGGCTTTGACACTGGCACATCATTTGCCAATGGTGATACTGAAGGTCAGAATGGACAAAATGAAATGTAAGGACTCAGATTGATATTACGTGACATGGACGGCAAAGCGGGCAAACGAGTGGCTACATGAGAAAGTTGGTGTTAGAGGAATTTCTTTGAGGCAGTGATAGAGTTCATGCAAAACACCTGGAAAACATGTACAAGGACGACCCAAGATGGCAAGGATGGATAAATGTGGACTGACCTCTCTATAGGGCCTGCAGAGAGAGGAGTGCAGAATAGAAATGAGCGAAGAAAATTTGTTCATAGCACAGGCAACCCTCAGAACAGGAAGGATGAAAGACAAACAGACGTATAATACCTATATTCTGGGAAGCTGTAACATATGGAAATTCTTTTAAAATTCATTTTATGGGATGTGGGTGTTGCTGGCTAGGCCAGCATTTATTGCCCATCCTTAGTTGCTCTTCAGAATCCAGAGAATTCCTACAGCGCAGAAGGAGATCATTCAGCTCATCGAGTCTGCACCGACCTTCCAAAAGAGCACTCAACCAAGGCCTACATCCCCCTCTCTCTCTGTAACCCATAATCCTGTGCATTGTTCATGGTCAATTCACCTAACCTGCACATCTTTGGTGAGCTGCTTTCTTGAACTCCTGCAGTCCCTGAGGTGTAGGTACAACCACAGTGCTATTAGGGAGAGAATTCCAGGATTTTGATTGAGCGGCAGTGAAGGAACGGTGATATATTTCCCAATCAGGGGCAAAATTCTCCGACCCCCAGCAGGGTCGGAGAATCGCCTGGGGGCGCCTAAAATCCCGCCCCCGCCGTGGCAGAGATTCTCCGCCACCCGGGAAGTGGCGGGGGCAGGAATCTCGCCACTCCGATCGGAGAGGCCCCTGCGGTGATTCTCCGGCCCGGATGGGCCGAAGTCCCGCCGCTGGGAGGCCGCTCCCGCTGCCGAGGTTTAAACCACCTCTGGAACGGCGGGCTCAGCGGCGCGAGCAGGCCCCCGGGGTCCTGGGGGGGTGGGGGGGCGATCGAACCCCGGGGGATGCCCCCACAGTGGCCTGGCCCGCGATCGGGGCCCTCCGCTCAGAGTCCGGGCCAGTGCCCTGGCTGCACTATTTTCTTCCGCTTCCGCCACGGCCTCCACCATGGCGGAAGCGGAAGAGAACCCCACATCGCGCATGCGCCGGCAGTGACGTCAGCGGCCAGCTGCCGCTGACGTCACTGCCGGCGCGTGCGCGGACCGGCGAAAGCCTTTCGGCCAGCCCCGCTGCCGGGGGCGCCGGTTTTTTGCGCCGGTCTTCTGGTGGCAACCGCTCCGGCGCGGGGCTGGCCCCCAAAGGTGGGGAGAATTCCCCACCTTTGGGGAGGCGCGACCCCTGAGTGCTTGGCGCCACTCCCCTACTCCGGGACCCTCCGTCACGCCGGGTAGGGGAGAATGCCGCCCCAGGATGGTGAGTGACTGGGAGGGTACCTCCAGGTGGTGGTCACCATGCTCTGCCCCTCCATACCAGCACCATCATGATGTGCGTCGTTTGCTGTTTCAATGCCATTGGCGCGTCATCAAGCAGCACACCTGCGATGCTCCGCCCCCGATAGGCTGAGTTCGCGACGGCCCGGGCTATGTGTGGTCCCACTGGTCGAGAACTTGGCGTGCACACTCGTCCGGGATCTGTGCCGCTGGCCAGGAGGGCATCTGCAAGGGCAGGGGGATCTGGTGTGGGGTGGCCAAGCTGTGGGGTCGCGGTTGGCGGGTTAGGGTTTGAGCACAGCCGGCACCATGTATTACTGCGCGGCTGGTGCAGGTTGTCAGCCCTGCACATGCACTCCCATCCCCCTCCGCAAGGTACACAATGAGTCCGGTGGTAGCGGCCACATTGAGAGCATGGCCCAATTGAGACCACACTTCAGGCTAACTAAGATGTCCCCCATCTGTAGCAATCTACTGCGCAGGCGCGCACCATGCTGGATCGTACCGCGCATGCGCGGTGGCGTAACGAACGTGCCGACGCAACGACGTGCGGCAACTGTGGCTCCGCCCACTTAAAGCGGCTTTGTCCCGCAAAGACCTGACGATGTTTGCAGTGTGGCAAACTTGGCCACTGTGCTGCTTTATGCAGGTCACCTCAGCCTGCTAGTTTCCAAAGATCCAGCCAGGCTCGCAGGGATGTCCGGGCCATTCAGCCCACAATCAATGAGCCTGTCCCAGACCTGTCCTCCGACTTTGACATCGATGACCTGCAAGCCCCTTTCCAAGTCTGCATCATAACCAGGCACAGGATGTCTCCTAAGCGCAGCACCAAATCCATTCCGATACACAGCGTTGATCCGGATGATGAGTGGTGTGCCACCCTTGCGGTCAGCCGGTCCCCAGTCAGTTTCCGCCTGGACACTGCCCCTCCGCCAATCTCATTGCATCGTCTGACCTTCGCAGCCTTCGTGTCCAGCCTGCTATCCTGCCATCTGCATGCCAACTGCTTGATTATAGCGGAAATGCCATCGCTGCCAGTGGCTCCTGCCAACTCGAGGTGACGCACCGTGCTCACAAAGCTGTACTGTCCATCGAGATCGTTGCCGCCTCGAAAGCCTCCTTGCTTGGTGCGTAGGCATGTAAGCTGCTGAACTTGGTGCAGAGAGTTCACTCTCTCTCTCCCAGCGACGTGTCTGCCTCTCCTGACACTGACTTCAGGGCGCAATTCGACTCCATTATCCAACAGTACTACAACGTCTTCGAGGGCATGGGCACACTCCCGTATACATACAAGATTCTACTCAAGCCAAACGCCACGCCTGTGGTACACGCACCTCGCAGGGTCCTAGCGCCCCTTAAGGACCGCCTCAAGCAACAGCTCCAGGACCTCCAGCACCAAGGGGTCATCTCCAGGGTCACGGAACCGACCGACTGGGTGAGTTCCATGGTCTGAGTGAAAAAAACGTCCGGTGAGCTAAGGATCTGCATAGATCCTAAGGATCTTAATCGGAATATCATGCGGGAGCACTACCCGATTCCCAAACGTGAGGAACTCACGTGTGAAATGGCCCACGCCAAACTCTTCACAACACTCGACGCCTCAAAAGGCTTCTGGCAAATCCAGCTGGATGAATCGAGCAGAAAGCTGCGCACATTCAATACGCCCTTTGGCAGATACTGCGACAACCGAATGCCATTTGCCACCATCTCGGTGTCCGAAGTATTTCACAGACTAATGGAACAGATGATGGAGGGAATCGAAGGTGTCCGTGTCTACGTTGATGACATAATAATCTGGTCCACCACCCCGCAGGAGCACATCAGCCGCCTCAAGCGCGTCTTCAAGCGCATACACGAGCATGGCCTCCGCCTCAATAGAGCCAAATGCTCTTTCGGCCAGTCGGACATTAAATTCCTGGGTGACCATATTTCGCATTTGGGTGTGCGGCTGGATGAGGGCAAGATTGCTGCTATCACATCCATGAAAACGCCCAAGGACAAGAAAGCGGTCCTCCGGTTCTTGGGCATGGTAAATTTCCGAGGAAAGTTTATTCCCAACCTCGCCTCGCAACCACGGCTCACAGGAACCTGGTCTGAAAGACAACAGACTTCCAGTGGCTCCCTGCCCATGAGCTCGAGTGGAGGGAACTGAAGGCCAAGCTATCCCGTCATGGTCCCTCGTGGCGTATGCGTCACGGAGTGCCTCGGCCTTTTGACCGGTGTCGTGAAGTTCCACGACTATGTTTATGGACTTCCCAGTTCACTGTCCAGCAGAGGGCAGCAGAGCAGAGCTACTGATCAGCTGTTCTGGGGAAATTTGCATACGTGCAGTGCGGTCAGCCTAAGTTGAAGGTGAATCTGCGAAGGGGACCCGAGGAGTTTGAGTGAAGGCAATCATCCAGCAGAGGGCAGCAGAGCAGAGCTACTGATCAGCTGTTCTGGGGAAATTTGCATACGTGCAGTGCGGTCAGCCTAAGTTGAAGGTGAATCTGCGAAGGGGACCCGAGGAGTTTGAGTGAAGGCAATCATCCAGCAGAGGGCAGCAGAGCAGAGCTACTGATCAGCTGTTCTGGGGAAATTTGCATACGTGCAGTGCGGTCAGCCTAAGTTGAAGGTGAATCTGCGAAGGGGACCCGAGGAGTTTGAGTGAAGGCAATCATCCAGCAGAGGGCAGCAGAGCAGAGCTACTGATCAGCTGTTCTGGGGAAATTTGCATACGTGCAGTGCGGTCAGCCTAAGTTGAAGGTGAATCTGCGAAGGGGACCCGAGGAGTTTGAGTGAAGGCAATCATCCAGCAGAGGGCAGCAGAGCAGAGCTACTGATCAGCTGTTCTGGGGAAATTTGCATACGTGCAGTGCGGTCAGCCTAAGTTGAAGGTGAATCTGCGAAGGGGACCCGAGGAGTTTGAGTGAAGGCAATCATCCAGCAGAGGGCAGCAGAGCAGAGCTACTGATCAGCTGTTCTGGGGAAATTTGCATACGTGCAGTGCGGTCAGCCTAAGTTGAAGGTGAATCTGCGAAGGGGACCCGAGGAGTTTGAGTGAAGGCAATCATCCAGCAGAGGGCAGCAGAGCAGAGCTACTGATCAGCTGTTCTGGGGAAATTTGCATACGTGCAGTGCGGTCAGCCTAAGTTGAAGGTGAATCTGCGAAGGGGACCCGAGGAGTTTGAGTGAAGGCAATCATCCAGCAGAGGGCAGCAGAGCAGAGCTACTGATCAGCTGTTCTGGGGAAATTTGCATACGTGCAGTGCGGTCAGCCTAAGTTGAAGGTGAATCTGCGAAGGGGACCCGAGGAGTTTGAGTGAAGGCAATCATCCAGCAGAGGGCAGCAGAGCAGAGCTACTGATCAGCTGTTCTGGGGAAATTTGCATACGTGCAGTGCGGTCAGCCTAAGTTGAAGGTGAATCTGCGAAGGGGACCCGAGGAGTTTGAGTGAAGGCAATCATCCAGCAGAGGGCAGCAGAGCAGAGCTACTGATCAGCTGTTCTGGGGAAATTTGCATACGTGCAGTGCGGTCAGCCTAAGTTGAAGGTGAATCTGCGAAGGGGACCCGAGGAGTTTGAGTGAAGGCAATCATCCAGCAGAGGGCAGCAGAGCAGAGCTACTGATCAGCTGTTCTGGGGAAATTTGCATACGTGCAGTGCGGTCAGCCTAAGTTGAAGGTGAATCTGCGAAGGGGACCCGAGGAGTTTGAGTGAAGGCAATCATCCAGCAGAGGGCAGCAGAGCAGAGCTACTGATCAGCTGTTCTGGGGAAATTTGCATACGTGCAGTGCGGTCAGCCTAAGTTGAAGGTGAATCTGCGAAGGGGACCCGAGGAGTTTGAGTGAAGGCAATCATCCAGCAGAGGGCAGCAGAGCAGAGCTACTGATCAGCTGTTCTGGGGAAATTTGCATACGTGCAGTGCGGTCAGCCTAAGTTGAAGGTGAATCTGCGAAGGGGACCCGAGGAGTTTGAGTGAAGGCAATCATCCAGCAGAGGGCAGCAGAGCAGAGCTACTGATCAGCTGTTCTGGGGAAATTTGCATACGTGCAGTGCGGTCAGCCTAAGTTGAAGGTGAATCTGCGAAGGGGACCCGAGGAGTTTGAGTGAAGGCAATCATCCAGCAGAGGGCAGCAGAGCAGAGCTACTGATCAGCTGTTCTGGGGAAATTTGCATACGTGCAGTGCGGTCAGCCTAAGTTGAAGGTGAATCTGCGAAGGGGACCCGAGGAGTTTGAGTGAAGGCAATCATCCAGCAGAGGGCAGCAGAGCAGAGCTACTGATCAGCTGTTCTGGGGAAATTTGCATACGTGCAGTGCGGTCAGCCTAAGTTGAAGGTGAATCTGCGAAGGGGACCCGAGGAGTTTGAGTGAAGGCAATCATCCAGCAGAGGGCAGCAGAGCAGAGCTACTGATCAGCTGTTCTGGGGAAATTTGCATACGTGCAGTGCGGTCAGCCTAAGTTGAAGGTGAATCTGCGAAGGGGACCCGAGGAGTTTGAGTGAAGGCAATCATCCAGCAGAGGGCAGCAGAGCAGAGCTACTGATCAGCTGTTCTGGGGAAATTTGCATACGTGCAGTGCGGTCAGCCTAAGTTGAAGGTGAATCTGCGAAGGGGACCCGAGGAGTTTGAGTGAAGGCAATCATCCAGCAGAGGGCAGCAGAGCAGAGCTACTGATCAGCTGTTCTGGGGAAATTTGCATACGTGCAGTGCGGTCAGCCTAAGTTGAAGGTGAATCTGCGAAGGGGACCCGAGGAGTTTGAGTGAAGGCAATCATCCAGCAGAGGGCAGCAGAGCAGAGCTACTGATCAGCTGTTCTGGGGAAATTTGCATACGTGCAGTGCGGTCAGCCTAAGTTGAAGGTGAATCTGCGAAGGGGACCCGAGGAGTTTGAGTGAAGGCAATCATCCAGCAGAGGGCAGCAGAGCAGAGCTACTGATCAGCTGTTCTGGGGAAATTTGCATACGTGCAGTGCGGTCAGCCTAAGTTGAAGGTGAATCTGCGAAGGGGACCCGAGGAGTTTGAGTGAAGGCAATCATCCAGCAGAGGGCAGCAGAGCAGAGCTACTGATCAGCTGTTCTGGGGAAATTTGCATACGTGCAGTGCGGTCAGCCTAAGTTGAAGGTGAATCTGCGAAGGGGACCCGAGGAGTTTGAGTGAAGGCAATCATCCAGCAGAGGGCAGCAGAGCAGAGCTACTGATCAGCTGTTCTGGGGAAATTTGCATACGTGCAGTGCGGTCAGCCTAAGTTGAAGGTGAATCTGCGAAGGGGACCCGAGGAGTTTGAGTGAAGGCAATCATCCAGCAGAGGGCAGCAGAGCAGAGCTACTGATCAGCTGTTCTGGGGAAATTTGCATACGTGCAGTGCGGTCAGCCTAAGTTGAAGGTGAATCTGCGAAGGGGACCCGAGGAGTTTGAGTGAAGGCAATCATCCAGCAGAGGGCAGCAGAGCAGAGCTACTGATCAGCTGTTCTGGGGAAATTTGCATACGTGCAGTGCGGTCAGCCTAAGTTGAAGGTGAATCTGCGAAGGGGACCCGAGGAGTTTGAGTGAAGGCAATCATCCAGCAGAGGGCAGCAGAGCAGAGCTACTGATCAGCTGTTCTGGGGAAATTTGCATACGTGCAGTGCGGTCAGCCTAAGTTGAAGGTGAATCTGCGAAGGGGACCCGAGGAGTTTGAGTGAAGGCAATCATCCAGCAGAGGGCAGCAGAGCAGAGCTACTGATCAGCTGTTCTGGGGAAATTTGCATACGTGCAGTGCGGTCAGCCTAAGTTGAAGGTGGTTTGTGGAGAGGCTGTTGGCAAGTGACAGTTAAACCCGAAACACTTCGTGAGTGTTTCCCACCTTACCTCCTCCTCTAACCAACCCCCCCACCCCACGGTGGTTGGGAAGCGGGAGCAGGGGCCTGTCGTGAAGGTGAGTGAGTGCCTTTAAATTTGCTTACCTTTGAGCGGGAGCAGGGTTTGAGGTAATATCAGGTAAGCTCTTCCTTTCTTTTTCTTTTTCTTGTTATTTTTTAAATCTAGAGGTGATGTCAGGGAAGGCAGTACAATGCTCCTCCTGCAGAATGTTTGAGGTGAGGGACGCCGTCAGTGTCCCTGCTGATTTCATCTGTGGGAAGTGCACCCAACTCCAGCTCCTCAAAAACCGTGTTAGGGACCTGGAGCTTGAGCTGGATGAACTTCGGATCATTCGGGAGGCAGAGGGGGTCATAGATAGGAGCTTCAGGGAAATAGTTACACCAAAGACTGGAGATAGATGGGTAACTGTAAGAGGGACTGGGAAGAAGCAGTCAGTGCAGGGACCCCCTGCGGTCGTTCCCCTGAGTAACAAGTATACCGTTTTGGATACTTGTGGGGGGGACGACTTACCAGGGGTAAGCCATGGGGTACAGGCCTCTGGCACGGAGTCTGTCCCTGTTGCTCAGAAGGGAAGGGGGGAAAGGAGTAGAACATTAGTAATTGGGGACTCAATAGTCAGGGGCACAGATAGGAGATTTTGTGGGAGCGAGAGAGACTCACGTTTGGTATGTTGCCTCCCAGGTGCAAGGGTACGTGATGTCTCGGATCGTGTTTTCCGGGTCCTTAAGGGGGAGGGGGAGCAGCCCCAAGTCGTAGTCCACATTGGCACTAACGACATAGGTAGGAAAGGGGACAAGGATGTCAGGCAGGCCTTTAGGGAGCTAGGATGGAAGCTCAGAGCGAGAACAAACAGAGTTGTTATCTCTGGGTTGTTGCCCGTGCCACGTGATAGTGAGATGAGGAATAGGGAGAGAGAGCAATTAAACACGTGGCTACAGGGATGGTGCAGGCGGGAGGGATTCAGATTTCTGGATAACTGGGGCTCTTTCTGGGGAAGGTGGGACCTCTATAGACAGGATGGTCTACATCTGAACCTGAGGGGCACCAATATCCTGGGGGGGAGATTTGTTAGTGCTCTTTGGGGGGGTTTAAACTAATTCAGCAGGGGCATGGGAACCTAGATTGTAGTTTTAGGGTACGGGAGATTGAGAGTATAGAGGTCAGGAGCACAGATTTGACTTCGCAGGAGGGTGCCAGTGTTCAGGTAGGTGGTTTGAAGTGTGTCTACTTCAATGCCAGGAGTATACGAAATAAGGTAGGGGAACTGGCAGCATGGGTTGGTACCTGGGACTTCGATGTTGTGGCCATTTCAGAGACATGGATAGAGCAGGGACAGGAATGGTTGTTGCAGGTTCCGGGGTTTAGGTGTTTTAGTAAGTTCAGAGAAGAGGGCAAAAGAGGGGGAGGTGTGGCGCTGCTAGTCAAGGACAGTATTACGGTGGCGGAAAGGATGCTAGATGGGGACTCTTCTTCTGAGGTAGTATGGGCTGAGGTTAGAAACAGGAAAGGAGAGGTCACCCTGTTGGGAGTTTTCTATAGGCCACCTAATAGTTCTAGGGATGTGGAGGAAAGGATGGCGAAGATGATTCTGGAAAAGAGCGAAAGTAACAGGGTAGTTGTTATGGGAGACTTTAACTTTCCAAATATTGACTGGAAAAGATATAGTTCGAGTACATTAGATGGGTCATTCTTTGTACAATGTGTGCAGGAGGGTTTCCTGACACAATATGTTGACAGGCCAACAAGAGGCGAGGCCACATTGGATTTGGTTTTGGGTAATGAACCAGGCCAGGTGCTAGATCTGGAGGTAGGTGAGCACTTTGGAAACAGTGACCACAATTCGGTGACCTTTACGTTAGTGATGGAAAGGGATAAGTATACCCCGCAGGGCAAGAGTTATAGCTGGGGGAAGGGCAATTATGATGCCATTAGACATGACTTAGGATGTGTTGGTTGGAGAAGTAGGCTGCAAGGGTTGGACACACTGGATATGTGGAGCTTGTTCAAGGAACAGCTATTGCATGTTCTTGATAAGTACGTACCAGTCAGGCAGGGAGGAAGGGGTCGAGCGAGGGAACCGTGGTTTACCAAAGAAGTGGAATCTCTTGTTAAGAGGAAGAAGGAGGCCTATGTGAAGATGAGGCGTGAAGTTTCAGTTGGGGCGCTTGATATTTACAAGGAAGCGAGGAAGGATCTAAAGAGAGAGCTGAGACGAGCAAGGAGGGGACATGAGAAGTCTTTGGCAGGTAGGATCAAGGAAAACCCAAAAGCTTTCTATAGGTATGTCAGGAATAAAAGAATGACTAGGGTAAGAGTAGGGCCAGTCAAGGACAGTGGTGGGAAGTTGTGTGTGGAGGCTGAGGAGATAAGCGAGATACTAAATGAATACTTTTCGTCAGTATTCACTCAAGAAAAAGATAATATTGTGGAGGAGAATGCTGAGACCCAGGCTATTAGAATAGATGGCATTGAGGTGCGTAGGGAAGAAGTGTTGGCAATTCTGGACAAGGTGAAAATAGATAAGTCCCCGGGGCCGGATGGGATTTATCCTAGGATTCTCTGGGAAGCCAGGGAAGAGATTGCTGAGCCTTTGGCTTTGATTTTTAGGTCATCATTGGCTACAGGAATAGTGCCAGAGGACTGGAGGATAGCAAATGTGGTCCCTTTGTTCAAGAAGGGGAGTAGAGATAACCCCGGTAACTATAGGCCGGTGAGCCTAACGTCTGTGGTGGGTAAAGTCTTGGAGAGGATTATAAAAGATACGATTTATAATCATCTAGATAGGAATAATATGATTAGGGACAGTCAGCATGGTTTTGTGAAGGGTAGGTCATGCCTCACAAACCTTATCGAGTTCTTTGAGAAGGTGACTGAACAGGTAGACGAGGGTAGAGCAGTTGATGTGGTGTATATGGATTTCAGTAAAGCGTTTGATAAGGTTCCCCACGGTCGTCTATTGCAGAAAATACGGAGGCTGGGGATTGAGGGTGATTTAGAGATGTGGATCAGAAATTGGCTAGTTGAAAGAAGACAGAGAGTGGTAGTTGATGGGAAATGTTCAGAATGGAGTTCAGTTACGAGTGGCGTACCACAAGGATCTGTTCTGGGGCCGTTGCTGTTTGTCATTTTTATAAATGACCTAGAGGAGGGCGCAGAAGGATGGGTGAGTAAATTTGCAGACGACACTAAAGTCGGTGGAGTTGTAGACAGTGCGGAAGGATGTTGCAGGTTACAGAGGGACATAGATAAGCTGCAGAGCTGGGCTGAGAGGTGGCAAATGGAGTTTAATGTGGAGAAGTGTGAGGTGATTCACTTTGGAAAGAATAACAGAAATGCGGAATATTTGGCTAATGGTAAAATTCTTGGTAGTGTGGATGAGCAGAGGGATCTCGGTGTCCATGTACATAGATCCCTGAAAGTTGCCACCCAGGTTGATAGGGTTGTGAAGAAGGCCTATGGTGTGTTGGCCTTTATTGGTAGAGGGATTGAGTTCCGGAGCCATGAGGTCATGTTGCAGTTGTACAAAACTCTAGTACGGCCGCATTTGGAGTATTGCGTACAGTTCTGGTCGCCTCATTATAGGAAGGACGTGGAAGCTTTGGAACGGGTGCAGAGGAGATTTACCAGGATGTTGCCTGGTGTGGAGGGAAAATCTTATGAGGAAAGGCTGATGGACTTGAGGTTGTTTTCGTTAGAGAGAAGAAGGTTAAGAGGTGACTTAATAGAGGCATACAAAATGATCAGAGGGTTAGATAGGGTGGACAGCGAGAGCCTTCTCCCGCGGATGGAGGTGGCTAGCACGAGGGGACATAGCCTTAAATTGAGGGGTAATAGATATAGGACAGAGGTCAGAGGTGGGTTTTTTACGCAAAGAGTGGTGAGGCCGTGGAATGCCCTACCTGCAACAGTAGTGAACATGCCAACATTGAGGGCATTTAAAAATTTATTGGATAAGCATATGGATGATAAGGGCATAGTGTAGGTTAGATGGCCTTTAGATTTTTTCCATGTCGGTGCAACATCGAGGGCCGAAGGGCCTGTACTGCGCTGTATCGTTCTATGTTCTATGTTCTATCCACGGCCCCAGTGCTGGCTTTTTCGATTCGGCCAAGGAAACGAAAATCTCTACGGACGCCAGTCAGTCTGGCATTGGAGCTGTGCTTCTGCAGCGTGATGAGGCCTCGTCATGGTCCCTCGTGGCGTATGCGTCACGGAGTGCCTCGGCCTTTTGACCGGTGTCGTGAAGTTCCACGACTATGTTTATGGACTTCCCAGTTCACTGTCGAGACCGACCATTGTCCGCCCGTCAACATAATACAAAAGGACTTGAATGATATGACGCCTCGCCTCCAGCGCATCCTGCTCAAGCTCCGGAGGTATGATTTCCAACTCGTTTATACCCCTGGCAAAGACCTTATCGTTGCCGATGCCCTCTCTAGGTCGGTCACCACTCCATGCGATCACGAAGGGTTGTTTGCCAGGTCGAAGCTCAAGTTCAATTCGCAGCCTCCCACTTGCCAGCATCAGATGCACGCCTGGTATAAACTCGCCGCGAGACAGCGGCTGACCCCCTCCTACAGCGTGTCATACGCCTAATGACAGACGGCTGGCTCAAGGGCCAATGCCCACAGTTTTACAACGTTCGTGACGATCTGGCGGTCGTTGATGGGGTTCTCCTGAAGCTAGACCGCATCGTGATCCCGCACAGCAGGCACCAGCTGGTCCTAGAGCAGCTGCACGAAGGCTATCTGGGCGTTGAAAAATGTCGCCGCAGGGCCAGGGAAGCTGTCTATTGGCCGGGAATCAACGATGACATTGCCAATGCGGTACTCAACTGCCCCACCTGCCAGCGTTTTCAGCCCGCCCAACCACGGGAGACCCTGATGCCCCATGAGTTGGTCACATGGCCCTGGACCAAGGTGGGCATTGACCTGTTCCACGCATTGGGTAGGGACTATGCATTAATTATTGATTACTTCTCAAAATACCCGGAGGTCATCAGGTTGCACAACCTCACTTCATCCTCTGTCATTCGGGCGTGCAAAGAGACGTTTGCCCGGCATGGCATCCCGCTCACAGTGATGTCGGACAATGGCCCCTGCTTCACAAGCCAGGAATGGGCCCGCTTCGCCCGGCAGTACAACTTCTCACATATCACATCCAGTCCCCTGCACCCTCAGTCCAATGGCAAGGTGGAAAAAGGGGTTCACATAGTCAAGAGGCTACTCTGCAAGGCTGCCGATGCCGGATCTGACTTCTACCTCGCTTTGTTGGCCTAATGCTCCGCCCCGCTCTCCACTGGGCTGTCGCCTGCACAGTTGCTGATGAATCGCACCCTGAGGACGACGGTGCCGTCTATTCACACCCCGAGTCTTGATCATGTTCCTGTGTTTCATAGGATGCAGACGTCTCAGGCGCAGCAAAAGGCGACACACGGCTCACGTGCTGCTGATTTCCCCGACATCCAGCCGAACGACAAGGTTCGCATTCACCTCCCGGATGGTGGCTGGTCTGCGACTGCTGTTGTCCTTAGGCAGGTGGCCCCCCGCTCCTTCCTGGTTTGGTTACCAGACGGATCCATTCGGCGCCGCAATCGGCGTGCCCTTCGCCTTGTTCCGCAGTCGTCATGGGATCCTCCGAGCAGCTCCTCTGCTGACCCTGCCATGGACTGTGCAGAGCTTCCGGTCACTCTGCTTCCCCCTGACTGTGCTGCAGCCCACCCAGCCCCTCTGCTGACCCTGCCATGGACTGTGCAGAGCTTCCGGTCACTCTGCCTCCCGCTGCCTGTGTTGCAGCCCACCCAGCTCCTGACCTGGCGGCTATCGACCCACCCTTGAGGCGGTCAACCAGAATTCGTTGCCCACCTCATAGACTGAATTTATGAACTTTGACAATTTATGGACTCTCTGAGATGTTTCCTTCCATGTTCGATCGTTTTCTATTGGTTTGTATATAGCACTGTTCTTGTTCAATTTGTTGCATATTAATTATCTGCACCAGGCACCTTCCCTTGTATATCGCTTCGTTTTCCTGTATATAGATTTGTACATATGTCTTCGCACCTCACATGTAGTTAGGAATATTCTTCACACACCCACACTATTTATTGTCACACATTAACATCAAATTTTTTTTAAAAGGGGGGATGTCATAATATACACCAGTACATCATGGTGCAGACACACACTGATAGACATACACTAGGACCAATCAACACGCACAAACACCGCAGCCAATCACCAGTTAGAATACACGCACTATAAAGACTGAGGGCATCACTTTTCCCGCTCATTCAGAATGCTGCCTCTCAGAAGCACAAGTGCTCATCAAGTACAGTACAAACTCACACCACGTGCTGAGAGATTCAATTGGTTCGGACAGGCACAGGTCTCTAGTTAAACTAGCATCATGTAAACCCACAGCTATAGTATGTCTAGTATTTTATAAGAGTTAATAAAATAGTGTTGAACCTTCTTCAGTGTTGGTGGCATATGGCTGCTTCACAAGTCCACAGTGCCCAACACTTCAGGTTCTTTATGTACTTTTTCCGGATTTGTGGTTCACATCTAGGAAGAGTTTACCATACAAATTGGCCTGTTTCTGTGCTGTATATCCCATATAAATATTGCTGATCATCGAGACAAAAATGACAGTGAATAATGAGTGTGTGTCGTTTATATGATTAACTTTTTCTTTTTATTATGTCATATAAAATTGGCCTGGTAGGCGTTTATTTTTATTTCACCATTTTTTTGTCACAGATATTACAAATCTCACAAAGAGGTGGAGTGGCTCCTATCACTTTTATTTCCATATCTTATTGTTCCTTCTTGGTATGATTTTAAGATACACATCTGGGATATCAATTCCAGTTTGTACCCCTGAATTAAGTACCAGTGTTTCTTTTCTGCTATGTTTTTTGGCAGTGATGGCAAAGCTGGGGATGCACAGAGTGAATATGAGCTCTTGCACTTGGTATCTTGTCCAGTGTAGTTGCATGTAATTATGGACAAGAATCATGAGCCAGGATTTTCTGGCCTCTCCCGCCCAGTGAGATATTACGATCCTGCCAAAGTAAATGGCAATTGAAATAGCCCTCTGCATCTTGGGGGGGAGGGGGGGGGGGGGGGGGGGGGGGGTGGTAATGATAGCTAGCCATAGAATGATTACAGCACAGATAGAGGCTATTTGTCCCACCGTGTCCGTACTGACTGTGAGAGCAACACACGTAATCCCACTCCCCGGCCTTTTCCCCATAGCCCTGAAATTTGTATCTCTTTAAATAATGATGCAATTCCCTTTTGAAAGCCATGATTGAATCTGCCGCCCACACTCCAGCTCCTAACTATTTGCTGAATGAAAAAGTGTTTTCCTCATGTCGCTCCTGCTTCTTTTGCCATTCTCTTAAATCAGTAGCCTCTGGTTCTCGATCCTCCCGCCAATTGGAACATTTCTTCCTATTTACTTTGTCCAGATTTGTTCTACCAGTAAATTAGGTTGAGTCCAGTGAAGTAAAGGTACACCAGTGTGATTAATTCTGTGAATGGCATTTAAATTGAGCTATGATTGTATTTTCACTAATTTGTGCAGTTAAAACCACGGAAAACAAAGGTGAGTATCAGTTTTGGTAGGGCCAAAGGGTTGTATCTGTTTTGAATTTCAAAAGTCTATCATCGCAGTGCTTAATTTAATTTGTTTTTTAAAAGAACGCACTGGCCGTTAAACTGCTGTACCACACTGGTGCAAAAATGCAAGCTTACAGCCGGGGCGTTAAATGATTAGAATTCAGCGGAGGTCTGCCATCAGTGCCAAAAAATGGATGACCATGTTGGTCAATTTTGGTACCTGAAGTTAGCTGCCAAATGCAGGAATGGTACCATGAAATCCCTGCAATGTAGAATTTGGACCATTGAGTCTGAACTGGACCCCCCCCTCCACACTAAAGAGCACCACCGAGACCCAATCCCCAGTGCTATCCTCATAACCCCACCTAACCTTTGGACATGAAGGGGGGAAATTTAACATGTCCAATACACCAAACCTACACATCTTTGGACTGTGGGGGGAAACCAACCTGGAGGAAACCCTGGCAGACAAGGGGTGAATGTGTAAAGTACACACAGTCACTCAAGGTCAGAATTGAACCTGGGTCTCTGTCGCTGTAAGGCAGTAGTGCTAACCACTGTGCCATCGTGGAGCTAAGCTGTACAAAGCCCTCCCTCGAAGCATAGGAAACATGCAAATTGCTGAAACGAATAACTCACAAACACACCAGCATATTACGCCACCTTTATCAAACAATGATTGCCGACTTAATTTTAATCATCACAGAGCTTTGCCTTGTCTATTCTGTGTTTTTTACAGTTTGCATGTTATATATCAGTTTGCTGTTTTCTAAGAATATTGTTGAATTATCTGAACATTTTTATAGGGAGAAGGTTCAGTTTATCAGAAGCGAGGGAACGAGTGGCTTGGGGCGTTTATCCAGCGATGCAGACCTTGTTATGCTGTTAAGGTAGGTGCATCCCATGTCACTGCTAAATGTGGCTTGTGAAAAAGGTGCTGCACATTGTATCAAGATTTCAGTGTTCCTGTTGGGCTTTATATTGACTGGCAAAAGAATATGATTATTTAGTAACATACGCCCATCTAACCAACTTTTAAGCTCGAGTTTAATTGAGACTGGCATACTTAAAAGGACTTGAGGGATGGTTAGGATGTAAGCTTGTGCCCTTGGTCCCCATGTGCCAAATTTCTGATCTCAATCATACAACATGAACAGGTAATACGCAGAAATTAAAGGTGGGATTTTCCGACCCTGCCGCAAATGAGCAAACGAGCCAGAAGTCTCTTGACTTTGACAGCACTAGTAAATCCCACCCGCTGCCGCGATCAGAAAACCTTCCCCAAGATTGATTTGGAAAAACATCATGGGAAAAATATTCTCTCTAATCTGATAGTTTGCATCGGAATATATGTTGTAACTACTTACCTGCTTGCCTCCTCAGTTTTGGTGGTGTGTGGCAGAGGAAGACCCGAGAAAGGACAAAATACCTTAGATAGAGGAGTGACTTTTAACAATTGAATAAAAATCTGATGGTTCAAATAGTTAATTGCACAATTATATGGTGTTAACTTATGTGGGTTCTGTAATATGCTAACATTAGTGCACTGTGTCTCCCTATTGCTGAATTGTTTGAGGAGATTCTCTCAAAGTCCCAATCAGCTGAAAGTTCAACAATAGTGCAGTACCATTCAGTGGCTGGGATTCTCCGACCCCCTGCCGGGTTCCAGAATCGCCGGGGGTCGGCGTCAATCCCACCCCCGCCGTGTCCCGAAGTCTCCGGCACCAAAGATTTGGCGGGGGTGGGAATCGCGCCGTGCCTGTCGGCGCCCCCCCCCCCCCCCCCCCCCGGTGATTCTCCGGCCCGCAATGGGCCGAAGCCCCGCCGCTGTCATGCCGGTTCCGCTGTCGTGAATCAAACCACCTACCTTACCGGCGGGACCAGGCAGCGCGGGCTGGCTCTGGGGTCCTGGGGGGGAGGGGGGGGGGGCGGGGAGATCTGGCCCCGGGGGAGTGCCCCCACGGTGGCATGGCCCGCGATCGGGGCCCACCGATCAGCGGGCCTGTGCCATGGGGGCACTCTTTTCCTTCCGCCTTCGCCACGGCCTTCACCGTGGTGGAGGCGGATGTGTCCCCCTCCCCTGCGCATGCGCGGGGATGATGTCAGCAGCCGCTGACGCTCCGGCGCATGCGCGGCCTTCTGCCGGCCGGCGAAGTCCCTTCGGCCCCGGCTGTCATGGCGCCAAAGGCCGTTCCCGCCAGCCGGCGGTCCGTCAACCGCTCCGGCGCGGGCCTAGCCCCTCAATGTTAGGGCTTGGCCCCTAAAAGTGCCGAGACTTCCGCACCTTTGGGGCGGCCCGACGCCGGAGTGGTTCACGCCACTCCAACCCGCCGGGACCCCCCGCCCCGCCGGGTAGGGGAGAATCCCGCCCAGTCTGTTACATGAAAAATGTGTTGCATGGTCAGTTGGCCAATATTTCCTCCGAGCCTCTATATTTATTGGTCCACTTTAATCACTTCAGCAAATATTGGTTTAAGCAATGACCACAGGAATATGCAGGACCAGAAAAGAGTGTCACGTTTGTCGTGTTCCAGCTGCACTATGCTGAGTGTTCTGACAGATTCAATTGTAGTTTTCAAAACACAGTTGGATAATTATCTGAAGAGGAAAGATTTTACAAGGCTGCTACTGAGAAATGATGGAGGAGCAGTGGGTCTAGCTGACTTGCAGAGAACTGACACAGAGATAGCAGGGCAGCACGGTAGCACAGTGGGTAGCATTATTGCTTCACAGCTCCAGGATACTGGTTTGATTCCCGGCTTGGGTCACTGTCTGTGTGGAGTCTGCACGTTCTCCCCGTGTCTGTGTGGGTTTCCTCCGGGTGCTCCGGTTTCCCCCCACAAGTCCTGAAAGACGTGCTGTTAGGTACTTTGGACATTCTGAATTCTCCATCTGTGTACCCGAACAGGTGCCGGAATGTAGCGACTAGGGTTTTTTCACAGTAACTTCATTGCAGTGTTGATGTAGTCTACTTGTGACAATAAAGATTATTAATTAATTCATGTGCTGTAACCATTCTACAAGTCTTGCATTGACACATTCAAGGAACCTGATAAACACATGAGGAAGAAAGAAGCTTGAGGTTACCCAGATGGTGTGAACAAAAAGGGTTGGCGGAATCTTGTATAGACCACAAACACAGTTAGTATGTACATAGCAGAATCACCCGTCAGTTGGTTGGGGAGAGGTGGGGGGGTTGTTATTTTGTTATTTTTTTCGTTGGGAGTTTTGTTTTATGCATAAAATGTTAAAAAATGAATAAAAATAAAAAATTATAATTCATAGAATCATAAAATTTCCAATGCAGAAGGAACCATACGGCCCATCGAGTCTGCATCGACCCTTGGAAAGAGCACCCCACTTAAGCCCACATCTCCTCCTTATCGCCGTAATCCAACCTTTTTGGGCACTAAGGGGCAATTTATCATGGCCAATCCACCTCACCTGCACATCTTTTGACTGTGGGAGGAAACCGGAGCACCCGGAAGAAAGGGAGAACGTGCAGACTCCGCCCAGACAGTGACCCAAGCCGGGAATCAAACTTGGGACCCTGGAGCTGTGAAACAACAGTGCTAACCACTGTGCTACCGTGCTGCCCTATTCCTCAGGCAATTAGCTAAATATCTGTACGACATATATTACATCAACAACTTGAGCTATTAATTGGTGCACTTCCAATCACAGTATAAGTTGAACAAAGTGTACCATTTATATACGGATTCTCTTTCCAATATGACCTATTTACACTTTGAACATGAAGACGTCACAACAGCTGAAGTGAAGACGTTTGGTGCTAAATCATCAACACCCTCCTGTTATCTGATTTTAAGTGCTCCACACAAGTTCATTAAGACATTTTTGAAAGTTTGCTTTTATATTTTAAAATGCATTGTTTTGACTAATATCACTTACAGTTTAGAAATAATTGGTGAATTTGGCTGATTAGACATTTTTGGCAAACGGAATTTATGGTGATGGAAATTCAAATGTAAATGTAACATTTAGTAAGAGGTTGCTCAAAGGATTATCGGAACTTGACTAGATAATACATCGTGTTAATAATAACAGAGGAACAATGGCCGGGATTATCTGTTCGGGAGACTAAGGGCTGGATTCTCCGTGTTTGGAGGAAGGGTCTAGTTTTACAATGAAAAAGTCACCGCTGCCCCCGCACTGATGCTGCACCTGGTGGGAAGCTAGCAGCTACGCCACGTAAAGGTCCCGGCTTTACCTACACATACGGATGGAGAATTGCTGGGTCCGTGGCCGCAGATGCGCACGGTGGCGACCTGTAGCAGCCACGCCGCACAACATGGCCCTGGCTGCGCACGGACCCGGCCTGCCAGATAGTGCCCTCCTCGCTACCCCCGGACCACCCCCCACCGGTCACCCCAGCCCCTGCCAAAGCCCCCCTCCCCCCCACTTCGGCCAGCAGAACGGCTTCCCCCCCAACTGTGGCGGTGCTGGACAGAGCCTGCAGCTGCCACGCGAGGTCCCCGAAAACTGGGAGGATACGGAACCACACCTCTCCGTGTCCTAACTCCTCTCCCTCTCCCTCAGCAGCTGCCACGCCGGTTTCACGATTTTTAAAAGCACAAGTGAACCGCGCCGTCGGGAACTCAGTCCATCGGAGGCGGAGAATTGCGGAGGCCCTGGAGAATACTGGGTCGGGCCTGCTAATGATCTGATATACGTGTGTTCCGGAACGCATTGGCGCCGCTATCGAGGTGATGAAGAATCGTGATTTGGCGTCAAATTGGCGCCCACCGTGATTTTGGTGTTGGAACCTCTTCTCCGCCCAATCGCCATTCCCGATTTCGGGGTCGGCCAAGAGAACCGGCCCATAGTATTTCAAAGTATAATTACAAATGTAGCTCACTTACACTTGCTAGAAGCTGCATATATTTATATGGGGACTTGCCTTCTGCAACCAAAGGAATATGTCCAGACATTGTACCTTTCAGGAACAGACAAAAGCATGAGGGGCAATAGCTCTCTTATTTCATCCACTAATCAGCATCCTTTTCTCATGCAGTATAGATTGTTGTTCCCTTTCAAATTTGGCATTTTTGCATTTGTCCTGAAGAGGAGGAAAGCGGGCAGAGAGATGTAGGAAGCGAATTGCAGGGTTTGTGGTCTCCACAACATGGCCACCAGTGGTGGAGCAGTTAAAACTAGGAACGTGTAAGAGAGCAGATTTAGAGGAACATAGGTATCTTGGAGGGCTGTGGGAGGAGATTACAGAAATAAGGAGGGGAAAGACAATGTAGGAATTTGAAAACAAGGATGAGAATTTTAAAATCAAGATGTTTCTCGACTGGAAGCCAATGTAAGTCAGTGAGCACCGAGATAATAGGTGAATGGGGCTTGGTGTGAGTCAGGACATGGGCTGCAGAGTTTTCAATTACCTTAAGATTACAACGGGAGAATGTGGGTGGCCAACCAGGTGATTTTCGAATGGCCAAATCCCAAGATAACAAACGCCTCAGTGAGGGTTCCAGCAGTGGATGAGCAGAGGCAGGGGCAGAATCAGACTATGTAACTGAGGTGGGAACAGGTGGTCTTAGCCATCACACAAATACATAGTGTGATGTTCATCTCAGAATTGAATAAGACACCAAGGTTGTGAACAGTCTGACCTATTCTCAGACAGTTGCTAGGGAGAGAATCGGAGTTGATAGCTATGGAGCAGAATTGTGAACAGGGACCAAAACAGTCCACTCAGTATTTAACTGAAGAAAATTTCTGTTCATCCTGTACTGGATGTCAGATAAGCAGTCTGATAATTTAGGAACAGTGAAGGAATCGAGAGAAGTGGTGCGGAGATGGAGCTGGCTATCATCAACATACATGTGAAAAGGAAGACTTTTGGATGATGCGGCATGTAGATCACAGATAGTAGGGGACCAAGGATAGATCCTTGGAGCACCAGAGGTAATGGTGTGGGAGCAGGAAGAGAAGCCCATGCGAGTGATACAGTGGCTGCGAAAAGATTTAAAAATAGAACCAGGTGATGTAGTCCCACCCAGCTGGATGACAGTGTAGAGGTCTTGGAAAGGATGCAATGGCCACCTGTGTCAAAGGCTGCACTCAGGTGGAAAAGGATGTGGAGGGATGGTTAATCTTTGCTTCCGTCACGTAGGATATCACTTGTGAATTTGATGAGATCCTTTCTGATACGGCAGCAGGAGCAAAACTCTGATTAATTGTTAACAATATTGGCTAACGTGGTGATATGGAGGGGAAATTTAGTGGTCGGGGGGATCTCATGCAAAAGGTGAACTTGGAGTGGGTATGAGAGAAATAGGACAGAAATTAGGGAAGGATACATACTCAGGGCTAGATCAGGAGGATCTTTAAAGGATGGTTGACCCATTGGGTTAGTGGAAGGGAGAAAAGTGACAGGCAGTCGATAGAAGATCTTGATCTTAGTGACAAAACAAAATCCATGAGGTGCTCACACATATTGCTGGAGGTGAGAGTGAAGAAGACAGAAGAGGGTAACTCACTGGGACGATTTAAAATAGAGAAAATAAGTCCGGGGTTATCTTTGCAATTTAAGATGATCTTGGACTGGTCAGCAGTTTTACTGGACAAGACCATGACCTGATGGTGCTTTAGATGGTATTACCAGATCTGGCAATGAAAGACTGAGCTAGTTGCCATTTTCAAGTCCTTCTAAGTCTGCATCCCTTGGACTTAAGAGAGTGGAGATGAGGGCCAGAGAACAGCGATGGGAGAGAGAGTCATTGCTTTAGTGGCAAATCTGGCATCAAAAGTGTTGGTGTGCCCGGTTACGCAAGCCCATAGCTGCAGAAATGCTGCGAGCGGGGAGCCAAAAGCTAGACGGTTGAAATTTAGAAAGATTTTGAAATTGTTCCACTTGTTAGACCTCGCAGTTTATTCTTTCACAAAAAGTGAACAAGCTATCAATTATCATATATAAAAGTGATTACAACTTCTCATTTAAATGAGGACCTTACTAATCAGAGTTGCTGTTGTGAATTGGACCACTATTAGTTTATAACAATTTTTAATGGATATCCCAGACAAATTCAGGGCAATTAACTTGGGGCGCGATTCTCCGCAAATGCGGCGAGTCGTAAAGGCTGCCGTGAAACTGGCCGTGTTTCACGGCAGCCTCCGCGCCCCCTCCCGGGACCCGATTCTCCCCCCCGGGCGGGGCTAGCAGCGGGGCCCCGTGAAGCACAAGCGTCACGCCGTCCAATCTGCGCATGTGCCGGCTGACGCGCACGATGCGTCAGCCGCGCATGCGCGGATTGGACGGCTCCAACCCGCGCATGCGCGGGGCCGTCATCTCCCTCGGCTGCCCCGCCTGATCTGGCCAATCGGGGCCCTGGAAGCCCAACACGGGCAAGTTGCGGCCGTTTTTACGACGGCAGCAATCAGGTGTGTTTGCTGCCACAAAAATGGCTGTAAAGGCCTGGGAACTCGGCCCATCAGCCTGGGGAGAATCGCTGTTCGCCGTAAAAAACGGCGAGCAGCGATTCGTGTTGTGGGGCGGCCGTGGGGGGGGGGGGGGGGGGGGGGAATAGCGGGAGACGTGAAAAATGTCGGGGACACCCTCCCGCTATTCTCCGACCCGTCGTGGGCAGCGGAGAATCGCGCCACAGTATCCCAGACCTAGGGTAGAATTCTCCCAACCCAACAGCAGTGGGTTTGGGGGGAGGTGGGGGCAGGTGTGGAGATCTGATGGCAGTCAAGAAGTCAGAAACCCGCAGGGGTAAAATCATATTGCACTTCTCCCAATGGCGGGTTAATGGGGGATCAGTCATCCTGCTGGCTGGTGACATGAACTCCATTTGCATTAATTTGCATTGATGAATGTTCAATAAAACAGCTGGGCGCTGGTGTCCCATCAGGCCATCCAACCTCAAGTCATGCCACCAGGAAATCACGTGGGCTTTAACATGGTGGTAAAGAGTGGCCTGCACAAGATGACCCTTGATTGGCAAGAGACGTAGAGGTGAGTGCAGCAAAGCCTACCTGCAATGGTGCTGCGCTGTTGTACACATCTCTGCCAGGGAAGACTGTTCCTGCCATCTCTCTCCATGCCAAGCTGGCCTTCATGGAGGTGGGGTGGGGGTGGCTGGGAGGGGGCTAACAGTGGCCACCATAGGGCAAAGAGGTGAATGAAGAAGATAAACAATAGAAGGCAGAGGGAAGACTGAGAGGAGGAAAGCTGGAACCCAACAAGCCCGCATGAAAAACTCAGATGAGGGGGTCAAAAGTATATCATGTTGTTTACTGGAAAGGAATGGAAGAAGACTCCAGCTGCATTGGCTAGAGTTCTAAGTGGGCCATGGGCACATCGCAGATAATGGGCTGGTCAGAAATTGGTTGAATCAAGGTACAGACTTTCTGTTTGAGGCTGCTAGCCTTTTTCCTCTGGGTTGCTGACATCTTGCATGGTCTGGCGAAGACAGGTGGGCTGGAGGGAATGATATGAGAGTGCCTGGCCGGTGAAGACAGGTGGGCTGGAGGGAATGATATGAGAGTGCCTGGCCGGTGAAGACAGGTGGGCTGGAGGGAATGATATGAGAGTGCCTGGCTGGTGAAGACAGGTGGGCTGGAGGGAATGATATGAGAGTGCCTGGCTGGTGAGGACAGGTGGGCTGGAGGGAATGATATGAGAGTGCCTGGCTGGTGAGGACAGGTGGGCTGGAAGGAATGATATGAGAGTGCCTGGCTGGTGAAGACAGGTGGGCTGGAGGGAATGATATGAGAGTGCCTGGCTGGTGAGGACAGGTGGGCTGGAGGGAATGATATGAGAGTGCCTGGCTGGTGAGGACAGGTGGGCTGGAGGGAATGATATGAGAGTGCCTGGCTAGTGAAGACAGGTGGGCTGGAGGGAATGATATGAGAGTGCCTGGCTGGTGAAGACAGGTGGGCTGGAGGGAATGATATGAGAGTGCCTGGCTGGTGTTTACATATGGTGCCGTAACCTTAAAATCTGCCAGTAGAAGGCAGACCGACGAATCAGCTGCTGGACCACCAGGAGAGTCAGAGGGGAACTTCCCTGGGCATAATTAATAAGGTTCCAAGTGCAGAATCTGACGTGAGGTCCTGCCATTCTGGTTGGTGGGACAGGTGCTGCCGGAGTTACCCATAACCACACTTAGGCCGGATTTTCTGCTCCCATTCGCATCAAACGGGTTTGCCGAATAGATCAGAAAATATCACGAGAAATGCAAAGTCGCACTTTACGTCAGCCTGAGAACATGACGCAAGTGTCCCCATCCCCGTCATTGTTAGACCACATTATTTTAATATATTTACATATTGTCAGGCCTGTATGCCGGAATCATCGCAGTTCTTTCGGACTTTGACACGGTTGCATTGTTAAACATTAGGTCCTCTAGCCCGCACCTTCAACTTTACATGCCCATCCATGCCTACCTACACCCTCAACCCCAATGGTCTTTTGTAACCTCCATGCCAACTTATGCCTCATTCATTCCGATGGCCCCTTATAGCCCCAATGCCAATCCATGTGCCCCACTCATCACTAGAACCTCTTACTTATAGCCCCTATGCTGATCTAGTGCCAACTCATGAGCCCCCACATATCCCTAGGGCCCCTTATATACAGCCCCTATGCCAATGTCATGCTAACGCATGCCAACCTATGACTTCCTTTGCCTTTGCACCCACCATGTCAACTCACCCGGCATTTGTCATGGCAGACCTCGGGAACTATGCAGAGATTAAATAAAATCAATTTCTAAATATCTACAACAGACTTTACTGTTTAACCCCTAAATTGTCTGCTGTGTCTCCTACATTCCTAATAACTCCCTATCAAGACAAGTAGCAATGCCCAATTACATAAATTAATAGTTATTGATTTCTCATTTTGAGATATTTTACTCTCTATTATAGCTGTTACATTTTCCACAAAAAAATGACTTCCGGTGACGGCGGGCGGGAGGCAGCTGCACACTGGAGGCCTCCCGCTCGGGAATAGAAATTTTGAGGTTTTAACGCCTGGTCCCAGGGGCAACGGAGGCTGAAAAGCTGTAAGAAAGCACAGGGAGGAGAAATGTCCAAGCTTGGGGGGAAAAAAAATCAGCCGTGAAAAAGAGTGCCGGTGAGCGGAAAAGTCAGCGCATGAACTGTAAGGAAAGTGGAGGCTGGAGCACGAGGGGCGGCCGCATTGCTCACAGCAGAAGAAATGACCAAAGTGATGGCTGTGGAACTTGGAAAACAATTCACAAAGCACATGGAAGCGATGAAGAAGGAGATGGGGGTGGTATTGAAAGTGCTGGTGGAGGAAGCGATTGTCCCGGTGAGGGCGGTGGTATCAAGCGCAGTGGCGGAGGTGCGGGAGCAAGGTGAAACACTGAGGGAAGTGAAAGAGGCATTTTCGCAGCACAATGATCAACTCACCTTGATGGGGAAGGAGTTGTGGAAGGTGACAGAGACCAACATGGGTCTGCGAGCCAAAATGGAAGCCCTGGAAAACAGATCCAGGCGGCAGAATCTGAGGATCGTGGGTCTGCCCAAAGGGGTGGAAGGCCCATGGCCGACGGAGTATTTTGCCATAATGTTGGCGGAGCTATTGGGGGAGGGGGACGATCCATCTTGATACGAACTGGATTGGGCTCATCGGTGGAGGAGGCCTATATCAAAGGCGAGTGAGCCGCCAAGAGTAGTAACTGTGTGTTTCTGTAGGTACAGCGTGAAGGAGAAGGTCCTGTGCTGGGCAAAGCAGAAGTGGGTGGTGCAGTTGGCTGGAGCTGGTTTACGCATATACAAGATGGAGCTAGTGAAGAGGCCGGCTGCCTTCAGCCGGGTGAAGAAGGCGCTGTACATCAGCAAGGTGCAGTGTGGCATAGTATATCCAGCTAAGTTGAGGGTGACCTACAAATCCAAGGACTTTTATTTTGGGACGGCAGAAGCGGCGGAGGAGTTTGCGAAGGCAGAAATGGGACTGAGAGCGGGTCGTGTACCGATGTAGCCTCATGTAACTTTATTTTTTTACTGCGTGTTGGTGTTTTTACTAAATGAGTCAACACTATATTTGGACAAGGGAAGAGTTGGGACTTTCATTTTCAATGATGGTTCTTTGGGGCTTGGGTGTGTATGCTGGGGCGTGTGGGGTTAAGCCGGCCAGTGAACGGGAGTGAGGTGGGGGGAGGGGCTGCGACCATCGGAGCCTGGTAAAACAGGTTTCGGTGAGTGTAGCCGGGGTGAAAAGTTGGGGGAAGGAACCGAGGTTGGGGGAGGAGTTTACAAGAGGAAGTGGAGGGGAGGAGTCTGGGAGGGGGGTGGGGGGGGGGGGGTGTCTAGAATTCATGGGTGCCATTCATGGTACTCTTTCGGGGATTGAATGGCATTGAATATTAGGGGGGGTTGGGAGGTGTGGACTATATGTGTCAACGGTGTTCAGGGACGATTCCTGATTCCTTTTTCTTTTTTCCTTTTTTCTCCTTGGGAGGTTTAGTTTTATTCGATGCTTATATTGTCAGGTGGGCCGTTATTTGCAAGGTGGTGGGAGGACGGGATCATTGTTGTTGGTAGGGGGATTGACATTGTATTCATTACCGTTTACTGTTTGTTCGTGGGGATTAAATTCTGAAGAAAATGTGATAATGGAGAATAAAAATTTTTTTCAAGGGGAAACACGTTAGCCTAGTGGTTAGCACTATGGCTTCACAGCGCCAGGTTCCCAGGTTTGATTCCCGGCTTGGGTCACTGTCTGTACGGAGTCTGCACGTTCTCCCCATGTCTGCGTGGGTTTCCTCCGGGTGCTCCGGTTTCCTCCCACAAGTCCCAAAAGACATAGAGCGCGATTCCCCGCTCCCCACGCCGTGTGGGAGAATTGTGGGAGGGCCAGGCGACTCATTTCACGCCTCCCTGGCGACCCCCGCGATTCTCCCACCCCCCCGCTCGGAAGAATCGCCGCTCGCCGTTTTTCACGGCGACCGCCGATTCTCCGACCCAGATGGGCCGAGCGGCCTGCCGTTCGCGACCGTTTCACGACGGCGGCAACCACACCTGGTCGTTGCCGTCGTGAACATGGGCGCCAAAGGCCCGTTTGAAGCTTGTGGGGGGCGGAGAGGGGAGTGAGCACCACGGAGGGGACTGGCCCGCGATCGGTGTCCACCAATCGTCGGGCCGGCGTCTCAGAGCGACGCACTCTTTCCCCTCCGCCACCCCGCAAGATCAAGCCGCCATGTCTTGCGGGGCAGGGGAGGGGAAGACGGCCACCGCGCATGCACAGGTTTGAGCCGTCAGCCGTCGTGACGTCAGCCGCGCATGCGCGGATTGGAGCCGGCCAACCTGCGCATGCGCGGCTGACGTCACATAGGCGCCGCGGTCGCGTCACTCTCGGCGCACTGCCTTGACGCAAGCATCAAGGCCCAGCCGCTGAGAATAACGGAGCGCCGCTCCTAGCCCCCCCCCGGGTGGGGGCGAATACGGTGGCCGTCTTCCCGGGAGCGGAGAATTCCGCCCATACTGTCAGGTGAATTGGACATTCTGAATTCTTCCTCAGTGTATCCGAATGTGGCGACAAGCGGTCTTTCACAGTAACTTCATTGCAGTGTTAATGTAAAGCCTACTTCTGACAATAAAGATTATTTTTTTTAAAGTACACGTTCCATTTCCCTGGCTCAGAGATAGAGTTGTGTTTTAGAAAAAAGCATTAGATGTGTCACGTTCAGATTATATTAATGAGTCAGGACAAAGATGACACTAGGTGAACATATATATCCCTTTCTTGTTAAAGGTTTGAATGTTATCTCTATTGCTAACGATAGTTGTCACATTAACAATGAACATTCATTGTCAGCAAATAAGAGTTCTGAAACTGTAATAACAATAGTGCCTTTCATGACCTCAGGATGTTCTAAAGTGCTTCACAGCCAATTAAGTTATTTTGAATTGTAGTCACTGATATAATGTACGAAACATGCCAGTTAATCTGCACACAGCAAGCAAGGCCCCACAAATATACATGTAACAGCTTGCATGGGACCTATGGGGTGGGAATGATTATCTTACCTGTGGTCCTTGCGGAGTATGAGCTCCCCCCACTAGGGACAGGGGCTCTCTATTAACCTTGGTACAAAAGGTCGACCAGTAAAACACCAACCAGAACAGGAACCCGGTAGGCATCTACCGAGCAGTGTATATATCATGTTGCAAATAAAACTATGTTTCTTTATTTTCCTCAGTGTGGACTCCACGTGTTCTTATTAAAACCTGAATGACGATAATTGGTTGAGGAATAAATGTTGACCAAGGTATTGGGAAAACTCCTCTTGCCTCCTTTGACTGGTGTCATGGATTCCTTTATCTGAGAAGGCAAACAGGGACTTGGCTTAATGTCTTACCCAAATTAATGTAAACCATCATATTAAATTGAAAGAAAAATGTGGTATTTGCACACCAACACTCGTCTGAAAATATATCTGTGAAATTGTAGAATACCAACCTGAACACTATAAATAATGGAAAGGAAGTTGATGTTTTAAAATAACCTTCTATTATTTGGTTTCTGTCCTGGGCAGTTTGTTTGAAGACGAGATTATGTCCTATGTGCCACCACATGCCTTACTTCATCCCAGTTATTGCCAGTCTCCACGTGGTTCCCCTGTGGCATCACCTCAGAACTCCCCAGGTAAATGACCGATAAATATACCATGTTATGATTAGAATGATGAATTGTAATAGAAAGTGTAAAGAAGAACATAATTTCCATGTAATATTTTGTAGTAACACGGTGAAAGACATGTCATGCATGCTTATTAGCTTGCATATTTGCATTTAAATCATTCTTATTCGGCAAATTTTAAATAAGGTGTATGAATTTGAAGCAAGAAGCAATCAAATAAATCTAGAAAAGTATAAAATATTTGAAAGGAAAATCCAAGGAGATGGAATTTAATTTCAAAAAAGGAATTAAACAACAGGAAATTTCATTTGCCTAGAGACATTATGCTCTCTATATTTATCACCCCTGCTAATGAGATTATCACTGATACTTAATTAATAGGAAAGGGGATTGGAATCTAGTAATATTATAAACTACTTGAGGAGAGATTCAAAGATTAAATTAAATGTGAGAACGACCCACATAATAATATTTCTATGGAATTGCTATTAAAGTGATAGCCTCCTATTTGTCATCGACACGTGAACAGGTTTACACTGTTAATTAAAGATTGGCTTTGACCAATTACAGTGCTTGAAACCTGAACTAAAAATAAGGTGAGATTTTTATAAGTTCTATGAGATGCATGTCAATAAATAGCCTTTATTATGAGGGTCCTATTTTGCCAGGTGCCTAATACTTTTTGTGAACTACAAATTCGATTGCGCTGCCCGGTTATTCTTTTTATTGCGTTTGGCCTTTTCCTACAAAGAGACATGAAATTTAATTTCACTTTGACAGCAAACAAGCCCGACATTTAAATAATAGTTTTGGAATTGATTCAGTCCACACTGGAAAAATATATTAAAATTAAAATTATTTTTTATATTTATTCTTTCACAGGATGTGTGCCTCACTCGCTAGGCTAGCATATAGGTACACCCACAGTGCTGTTAGGAAGGGTGTTCCAGGATTTTGATGCAACGATAGTGAAGGAATGGCTTCAGTATCGGAGGAGTCACAAGTGGTGTTTAATATTGGGCAGTCATCAGTGAACATCCCCACTTCTGACCTGAAAGATGGAAGGTCATTGATGAAGCAGCTGAAGATGGTTTGACCGAGGACACTCCCCTGAGGAACTCTTGCAATGGTGTCCTGGGAATGCAATAATTGGTCTCCAACAATCACAGCCATCTTCCTTTTTGCGAGGGATAACTCCAACCAGTGGAGAGTTTTCTTCCTCATTGATTTAATTATGCTAAGGCTCCTTGATGCCACACATGGTCAAATGCCGCTTTGATGCCAAGAGCAGTTACTTTTCCTCAACTCTTGACTTCAGGGGCGGGATTCTCCGACCCCCGCGGCATGAATCCTGCCCCCTCCGGCCTCCGAATTCTCTGGCCCCGGAGAATTGGCGGGGGTAGGAATCGCGTTGCGACGGTCGGCAGCCGCTCACAGCGGCCCCCCTGGTGATTCTGCGGCACGCGATGGGCCGAAGTCCCACTCGTTCTGTGCAGGTCCCGCCGGCGTAAATTGGACTAGGTCCCTTACCGGCGGGACCTGGCGGCACGGGTGGGCTCCGGGGTCCTGGGGGGGCGTGGGGCGATCTGGCCCCAGGGCATGCCCCCACGGTGGCCTGGCCCATGATCGGGGCCCACAAATCCGCGGGCGGACCTGTGCCGTGGGGGCACTCCTTTCCTATGCACCGGCCATGTAAGCCTCCGCGATGGCCGGCGCGAAGGTGAACCCCCCCCTCCCCCCTGTGCATGTGCGGGGATGATGTGAGCAGCCGCTGACGCTCCCGCGCATGCTCGGACCTGTGCCGGCCGGAGGAGTCCCTTCGGCCCCGGCTGGTGCGGCGCCAAAGGCCTTCCACGCCGTCTGGCGGGGCGCAAACCACTCTGGCGTCAGCCTAGCCCCTGAAGGTGCAGAGGATTCCGCACCTTTAGGGCGGCCCGACACCGGAGTGGCTCACGCCTCTCCGTCCCGCCGGTACCCCCCCGCCCCGCCGGGTACGGGAGAATCCCGCCCCGGCTCTTTCGTCTATGTTTGGATCAAGGCTGCAATGAAGTAAGGTGGACCTGACGAAACCCAAACTGAGCGTTAATGAGCAGGTTATGTTGAATAACTGCCACTTAATAACATTGTTAATGGCACTTTTCATCACTTTGCTAATGATTGAGAGTGGACTGATGGCGCAATATTTGGCCAGATTCGATTTCTCCTGCTTTTTGTGGACAGGACGTATTTGGACAATTTTCCACATTGCCAGGTAGATGCCAGCTTCCAGGAAAATCCTGGTTAGAGATGTGGCTAGTTCTGGAGCACAAATCCTCATTATTATTGCAATATCCAGTGCTTTCCTGATATTACGTGGAGTGAATTGCATTGGGTGAAAACTGGCATCTCTGATGCTGGGGACCTCAGGACGAGGAGGCCAAGATACATAATCCATCTGGAACTTCTGGCTGAAACTGGTTGCAAATGCTTCAGCCTCATCTTTTGCTTGGCTCCCTCATCAATGAGGATGGGGATATTTGTGGAGCTTCCTCCTTCAGTGAGTTGTTCAATTATTCACCACCGTTTTTGACTGGATGTGGCAGGACTACAGAGCATAGATCTGATTCATTGGTTGAGGAATCACTTAGCATTGTCTAACATTTGCTGCTTATGCTGTTTCGCATGCAAGTAGTCCTGCGCTGTAACTTCATTGGGTTGACTGCTCATTTTTAGCTATGCTTGGTGCTGCACCTGGCATTCACTTCTGCACTCTTCATTGAACCAGGGTTGATCCCCAGCTTGATGGTAATGGCAGAGCTGGGAGTATGCAGAACCATGAAGTTACAGATTGTGGTTGTTTACAATTCTGCGACTGATGATGACCCACAGTGCCGCATGGATGCCCAATTTTCAGTTGCAAGATCTGTTTCAAATCTATTCCATTTAGCATGATGGTAGTGCTATACAAAACTATGGGGGACATCCTCAATGTGAAGACAGGACTTTATCTCCACAAAGACTGTGTGGTGGTCACACCTAGCAAAACTGGCATGGACAGATGCATCTACGACACATAGATTGGCAAGGGCGAGGTCAAGTTGGTAGTTCCCTCTTGTTGGTTCCCTTACCATCTGCAGCAGGCCCAATCCTACAGCTTCCTCCTTTAGGACTCGGCCAACCCGGTCAGTCGTGGGGCTACTGAGCCAGTATTGGTAATGGGACATTGAAGTACCTCATACAGAGTACATTCTTTACCATTGCCACCTTCAGGCCCTCTTCCAACTGGTGTTCAACATGGAGGAGTGTTGATTAATCAGCTAAGGGGGCCAGTAGATGGTAATCAGCAGAAGGTTTTGTTGCCAATCTTTGACCTGATGCCATTTTCTTCTTCCATCCAACACCTGCCCTATTTCTATCTCTTGTCTCAAAAGTAAATTATGGCTGAATGGATTCACCTGTGTCTTGCACTATTGTTGGGTGGGCTAGAAACAGGACCAGTTCATCCTTTGGGACAAAATTTTCTCTTGGTTTCATATTCTAAACCAAAGGTGCTTCAGATAATTCATAAGTATAATAGAAAATGCTGGAAACGTACATAATTTTTCTCACCTTCTAAAAATGAAAGATAAGTTCGCATTTCACATGCGGTAGGTAGGTTCTTTAATCAGCAGCCCATGTAAGGGCATTAAAAGTGTTTCATTAGATTGCTAGCAGATCTTACAGCGTTATATAAACTGCAAAGGCAAGTGTCTCACTTATACATGTTATTGAACCTACTACTGTGAATCATTGATGATGTCTGACACATTCAGTTTTGTTAACTTGGAGTAAGTGAATTCCTTTTTGTCAAGTTTTAAATACAATTTTTTGCAGGTACCCAACGTGCCAATGCTCGAGCTCCAGCTCCTTATAAGAGAGATTTTGAAGCTAAACTCAGAAACTTCTACAGAAAACTGGAAACAAAGGGCTATGGACAAGGACCAGGAAAGTTAAAGTGAGTCATGAATGGGGAATGTTGAGAAATAATTGTATTGCGGTTGTTTGTTGAGAGCTGTGCAGAATATTTATAATTCAGTTGAAAATCTCTGGTGTGCATCGAAGATGTTGTTATCAATGATGTCTCCAATGTCTAGCTAATCGTATTATGATCCAATAAGTCCCAATCCTCTACACCGTTGGGTTCATTGATCGACTTTGGCTACTGGTCAAGCAATGTCTTGATTTTAAAATTCTCATCCTTGTTTTCAATTCCCTCCAGGCCTCACCTCTCCCTGGCCGGGATTTTCCGAGCCTCCACGCCGAAATCGCGCTCGGTGCGGGGGCGGAAAATGGGGTCTCAGACTCGCAATCGGCTCCGACGCCGGGACACAATTTTCCGGTGATCGGAGAATCGGCGCCGGTCGGGGGCTGTTGAAAGAGGCCCCCGCAGCGATTATCCGCGGTCGACCGGCTGAGTTCCCGGCGAGTTGCACCGGCGTGGTTCCCGTATGGTTTCACCCGGCGGGAGCTCGGACTCACGGCCGCGGGGGCCGTCCTGGTGTAGGGGGGGGGGGGGGAATGAGACTCCTGGGGGGTGGCCTCCATGATGGCCTATCTTCTTCTGCGCTAGCCCACTGTATGGCTCCACCATGTTGCGCAGGGACGGAATGAAAATGGCCACTGCATGTGTACACGGACCTATGACCGGCCGCTGTGTGCATGTGCAGACCCGCGGCCGGAAGTGCAGGGCCCCGTATCAGCCAGCAGGAGCTGTGCGGTGCACGCCGGGACCCTGCTATCCCTCTGAAGTCGTAGAATCAGTCTGGACTTCTTGAAAAAAGTCTGGAGTGATTCCCGCCCGTTTTCCAGCGGGCGTGGAGACAAAGCCCCATTATCGGAGAATCCCAGCCCCTATCTCTGGAATCTCCTCCAGGGCAGCATACCTCTGAGATATCTACTTCTGGCCTGTTATACATCCCTAATTTTGGTTGCTCCACCATTGATGGCCATGCCTCCTGTTGCCTTGGTCCCAATACCCTCCCTACAACTCTTTTATAATGCTCCTCAGAACTGTCGGGTGTTTTTATTACATTAAAGGTGTTATATAAAAATAAGTTGTTGATAATCGAAGAAAATGTAAATTGCAGAAGATAAATTTCAATCGGGATTAATGTAAGAAGCCACATAATACTGTTTGGAGAGATGAGTGGATGGTTTGCTCCCAGGCTTTCACCTTGATGTCAGCTGGTAGAATGCACAGGAATGTAGCCCACGGTGGTTGTCCGATCAGTTTTTTCCTTCTTGTGGTAAACAACTGGACTCAAATCAACAGTTTGCTGGTAGCATAACAGGAATGAATATTGTTTAGCGCTATGGCCATGAACCTGTATCCTGCTCTTTCCTGCAACAGTTTATGCTCCAGATAATTAGGGCACCAAAGAAGACACCATGGGCGGGATTCTCTGATCCTGACGCCAAGTGTTAACGTCGTCATAAACACCGTTGCGTTTTACGACAGCATCAACAGGCCCCAGGAGCAGCGATTCTGAGCCCGACAGGAGGCCAGCACTGCACTGGAGTGACCCACGGCGCCCAGTGCGATTGCGCGCATGTGCGGCGGCTTCCTTCTCCGCGCCTACCCTTGTGCAACATGGCATAGGGCTACACGGGCCGGCGCAGAGCAAAAGAGGCCCCCAGTCCGAGAGGCTGGCCTGCCGATTGGTAGGCCCCGATCGCGGGCCAGGCCACAGTGGAGGCCCCCCTCCCGGGGTCAGACCCCCCCCGCCCCCCCAACCAGGCCGCCCCCGAAAGGATGCACGCAGAGGTCCCGCCGGGTAAGACCACACGTGGACAGCGGCAGCGGGACTAGGATTTATTTTGCGGCCACTCGGCCCATCCGGGCGGAGAATCGGCGGGGTACGTGGTCCCCGACCAACGCCGTGCCAACCGCGTCAGTGGCAATGACGCAAATTCTCCGCTCACTGGAGAATCGGCAGACTGGCGTCTGAGCGGCATTGCGCGATTTGCGCCCGGCCCGGTGATTCTTCGACCCGACGTGGGCTGAGAGAATCCCGCCCTATATTCTTATTTAAAGTACGAGATAAAATTATGAGATAAATGGTTTGTTCTGGTTTTGTTCTTTTGCAACAGTAAATTGATTCATTTTGATAATCTTGTGTAATGAAGGTTGATCATCAGGAGAGATCACTTACTTGAAGATGCATTCAACCAGATAATGGGCTGTTCCAGGAAAGATCTTCAAAGGAATAAGCTCTATGTGACATTTGCTGGAGAGGAAGGGTGAGTACACATAGAAACATAGAAAATAGGGGCAGGAGTAGCCCATTTGGCCATTCAAGCATGCTCCATCGTTCACTATTATCAAGGCTGATCATCCCACTCAATGGCCTGTTTCTGCTTTCCAAAGATGATGCAGGGTAGTTGGATTGGCCATGCTAAATTTCCCCTTTGGGTCCAAAAATGTGCAGATTACGTGGCGTTACAGCGATAGGGTTTGGGAGTGGGCCTAGGTATGGTGCTCTTTTGGAGGGCCAGTGCAGATTCTTGGGATTCTATGATCCCTTTCTCCCCAAGAGCTTTATCTAACTCCTAGAAAGCATACAATGTTTTGACCTCAATTCAAATAAATCTGTGCAGTATTAGTATGCACAGTTGATGGCCCTGATCCCAGGCTGAAATGTTGGGGGTGAACATCTAATTGGCTGGGTCACCCAGCAGCTATTTGACAACCATCAGGCCGTTAATTGGCTCCAGGAGGAAGTCCCAATTCTGGGAGCGGCTGGCCAGTCATATGACCAGAAGCTCGCCAATCCCAGCAGAGCCACAGAAAGCGGTGGCCACTACAGGCAGTCCTCAGAGAAAAAATGACATGAACCTGGACTGGTCCTCGACTTTGTAAATTCATGGTCTCGTGAGGGCCAGGCAGGCAGGACTCCCACAAGAGGAATGTGGGCTAGTTTGTCAGGGTGGTGGGAGGAACTACTGAGGGTGGGGGGTCTAACGAATAGATATGGGGCTGGATTCTCCGGTCGCCGACGCCAAAATCTCGTTCGGCGATCGGCCGGAGAATCAAAGTTCCCAACCAAATTGGGTGAGGTGCCGCTTTCGTGAGTACGCCGTGCCACGTATCGACATCCTTAGGACATTGCCTGAGGCCCGCCCTCCGAGTTCCCAACGTCGCAGGACACATGTGGTCTCATCCGTCGGGAACGTGGCATGGCGGCTGCGCAGTCAGCCGAGTGCCGCCACAGTCGGGGAAGGGCTGATCCGCGGGCAGGGGGGGGACTTCATCATGGGCTGGGGGCACTGTCACGGGGGGGGGGGGGGGGGGGGTGGGTGGTCTGCGGCACGCAATCTGGCTGAATGGGGGGACTATTCCGCAAGCCAGGTCCATGAGTGGCTGCCGCCATGTTGCAAGAGCGCATGCGTGGCCATGGACCCGGCAATTCACAGGTTTGTATCGGCAGCTAGAGCTGGGTGCTCTACGCTACGTGGCTGCTAGCCCCCAGCAAAACGGGGAATCGTTGGCCGTTTTACGCCATTTTTTTCTGGCATAAAACACCACCGTTCCCATGCCGGCGTGGGGACATCGCCTCAGAATCGGAGAATCCAGCCCATGAACCTCCAGATGTGGTAGCGTTCTGTTTCATAAATCATAATAAATTCATGGTAAACATAAATGTTTATAAATGTGGATCATCATGGTTACCATCGACACCGCACACCCACTACATGCCTTCAAACAAACGTGCAACCTCAAACAGACCATTGTTTGCAGCAAACTACCCAGCCTTCAGGAGAACAGTGACCACGACACCACACAACCTTCCATGGCGCAACCTCTGCAAGATGTGCCAAATCATCGCCATGGATACCACCATTACACATGGGAACACCACCCACCAGGTACGCGGTACATACGCGTGCGACTTGGCCAACGTTGTCTACTTCATACACTGAAAGAAAGGATGGCCTGAAGTGTGGTACGTTGGCGAGACCATGCAGACACTGCAAAAATGGATGAACGGACATCGCCCGACAATCACCAGGAAGGAATGTTCCCTTCCAGTCGGGGAGCACTTCAGCAGTCAAGCACATTCAGCCTATGATATTCGGGTAAGCGTTCTCCAAGGCGGCCTTCAGGACGCACGACAACGCAGAATTGCCGAGCAGAAACTGATGGCCAAGTTCTGCACGCATGAGTACGGCCTCAAACGGGACGTTGGATTCATGTCTCATTACATTCATCCCCCACCATCTGGCTCGGACTTGCAAAATCCTACTAACTGTCCTGTCCTTAACCTGTGATTATCCCTCTCTCCAGTCGCACCGTCTGGACCTGTAAAGACTTAATTACCTGCAAAGATTTGCATTCAAAGTATCACCTTGCATCATTGAATTTGTCTTATATGTGTTTGCGGAACCCACCTCTTCATTCACCTGATGAAGGAGCTACGCTCTGAAAGCTAGTGATTCAAAACAAACCTGTTGGACTTTAACCTGGTGTTGTAAGACTTCTTACTGTGCCCACCCCAGCGCCAGCATCTCCACATCACGTTTTTTAGAGGTGCAGCAATCAATCAAATAAGATTTTTTTTAAATCATTAAATATAATTGATTGACATGTAATCCCTGGTTGGATAAACGCTTTACTTTCAAAGGCACGGTGTGTGATTGTATTGAAATTAACTAACCCCTTAAGGTAATATGATTCCTTTAATTCCTTCCATCCTTTGATTCACTACATTTAATACATTTTCTCAGTATTTAGTTTTCTGGTTGGAATATTGTGCTCATTTAGACCACCTCAGTTACCATTGCATCTTTTTTTCCCCCAATGTTATTGAATATTCAAATTTAAATTCAGTCCCTTCAGAGATTCGCATTTGAATATGTGATTAATTGATTGGAGAAGTAAACTACAGCAGGTTCAATGCTGTAAGTATGCTACCCTTTATTTCTATAGGTTGCCTTGAATAAGTTAACAGCGAGTGCTTGACAAGCGAAATAAGAAACTGCTGATTAACATTCACAATAATGACAAACCAAGGAAAGCCTCTGATGTAATGAAGGTAATTACTTTAAATATTTGTATCACTAAGTAACCAAATAGTGAATCATGTTTCTTCTTTTAGGTTGGATTACAGTGGCCCCTCACGGGAGTTCTTCTTTCTGGTCTCCAGAGAACTCTTCAATCCATATTATGGCTTGTTTGAATATTCTGCTAATGACACTTACACAGTGCAGATTAGCCCTATGTCTGCATTTGTAGACAACCACCATGAATGGTAAGCACATTTTTCTTCAAGATACCTTCAGGATATCTTGAGTGATTTTTCAAAGTAATAATGAATGTCAAAACATTTTATTGATGCAATTAATATAGCATAAAAACAGGCTAGAGAAAAAGAACGTTTAGCCAATATCACATTAAATTTTGTTGCAGGTGGAAAAACTAGAACAATAAAGCTATGGTAAATGTTTGATGAATGTTTTAAATCTTCAGTAGCCTTCTACTTCCTAAAGATTTTCCCAAAAATGCACTTTAATACCAGCCTCTCTTTGAGCACTGTGCTCACCTCTGAGCTCCCCTTGGAGTGGTGTTCGGCAGGTGCATACCTTTTCAAGGCAGTCGTGGTTCACAACGTTCTGACATCACATCGCCGTGGATGAACTTTGCCCGTGCCAGGGACCGGGCCCGGGGATGCCCTGCCCTTAAGAGGTAGGGTGATGGGACTTCGAGGACCCCTAAGAGGTATGTTGGGTCAGTTGGGGGGGTTCGGAGGCTGCAGTGGAAAGATCAGGGAGTCAGTGCAGAAAATGAGGTAAACACGACCTTGGTGGGGCATTCCTTACTGAGGCCAAAAATCCTGTCAAAATCCCATTAGATAGTGGGTCATTCTCAGTGCTGCGGGCACGAAGAAACACCCCTCTATATGCAGCTAAAATGGGACTCATTTTTATGCGTTAAATTGCAGCAATAATGTCCCATTTTGTGTAAAACAATCCTTTTGTCAAGTTATTTGTTTGCATTGCAGTGCTGGAAAAATATGTTAGTGGACACTACTCAGAATTTGCTGTGAAAATGTATAAACTCTCTCTAATTGGCAACAATCAGCAGGAAATGGCTAAACTTTTCAGTACTGTGTTTGTTGCGTAACCACTAAAAAGGAAATGGATCAATATTTTTAAAGGTGTGGACATTGGAATTAAATAAATAAATTTCAGTGAGCCGGCACAGTGCAATAGCACAAATAGCCCTCTTTTGAGCTCCAACATTCTTTGATTCTAGAGGGGGGGGGGGGGGGGGGGGGGGGGGCATAAAATTGATGCCCATGGGGTTAGATTCAAAAATTGGACGTTTCGCCTCTGGAGTTGGTGGGTTGGGGTTTTCATTCCAGAGTCCTGATCCTGACTCCAGGCTGAATTGCAATTTAGGATCCAGGAGATGCTAATGGCTGGATGCTGGAAGCAATTAAATGACTGCCTCGTTGAGTTCTGTCAATTAATGGTGGCATGCTGACCTCCAAGGTTGGAGGGTGAATTGGAGGATCAGAGGCTGGAGCTGCTGGTGTGGGGAGGTGAAAGAAATTCTGCCTCAAGTTGAAGTTATCAATAAAGGGAAGGAGTCTCCACCGCGCTTTACCAGCCGTGTTGCACCAGAAAAGCAGCGCGGCACGGCGCAATGTAGATGCCGGGAGATCCCAAATCTGCATATTAGAATGACACAGCTAGTCTCACTCTAATATGCACTCCCGAGATCTAACCAAGGCGTGGAATCTGACCCCCTCACCTTGTAGACCTCGGGCGAGCGCCATTCAGTACTGATCTCCACAAGCGGGGACCAGACGGAAGGGCACTTGTGGAAGTCTCCCAGAGGATTGGAGGCCTCCAGGTGCATGCCCTCTGGGCAGGGTGGTACCCTGGCACTGCCAGCCTGGCACCCTGGCACTTCCAGCCTGGCACCTTGGCAGTGCCATCTGTGTGCCAGCCTGGGGACCTCCTTATCGTGAGCTGAGGCTTGGGGAGCGTACGAGAACTGTGTGAGGGGCTTGAGAGATTGGAATGTCATCTTTGAGTAGAACTCCTCAGTGCAGAAATCGGGGCTAAGTGCAGCCTCGTCCGGGAGTTCCCCGCTGAGCCCAATCTACCCAGATGGGCGTTAATCTCGCGCGCAACCATACCCTGTCCCCGTTTGGGTAGATCGTGCCCCACATCGCCCCCTCTTTTAAAGCCCACTTTTTTATCAGTGCATTGATTTTTAATCTAAGATATTTGGAACAGAGAACAAGGTAAACGCCTTTACACAATTGTGACGTTGTGGAATTCACTTCCAAGTTTAATTGAGGCACTATTTAGTATTAGGCTGGATCGGTGGATGAGGAAAAAGAGAAATGGAAATCGAGGCCGGGATTCTCCGACCCTGCTCCAGGTCAGAGAATCCCCAGGAGGCAGCGCAAATCCCACCCCGCTGCCCCGACACCGGCTTCCCATTCTCTGGCGCTGTTTTTCGGGCGCCGGCGGGATTCCCGCCACGCCGGTCGGGGGCCGTTGACCGGCCCCTCCGGTGATTCTCCGGGCCCCGATGGGCCGAGTGGCCATCAAGTTTTGCCCAGTCCAGTCCTGCCGGCGTGAATTACTCACCTCACACACGGCGGGGCCTGGCAGGTAAGTGTGCGGGAGCCGTCCTGGGGGGGCTGCAGGGGGATCCGACCCCGGGGGGGATCCCCACGGTGGCCTGGCCCACAATCGGCCTACTGATCAGCGGGCGGGTTGGTTCCGTTGGGGACCTTCTTTCCTCTGCGCCTGTAGGACTCCGCCATATCGCCCGGGGGCCGGAGTGGAGAAGGGAACCCTCGCGCATGTGCGGAAATATGCTGGCCATTCTGTGCATATATGGAAATATGCCGGCCGTTCCGCACATGCATGAGATCACGCCAGCCCTTTGGCGCGGGCTGGAGCTGCAGGAATTACTCCGCCATCAACTTAGCCCCCAAGAAAGTGGCGAATTCCTCACTTTCGGGGGCCGTTGACGCCGGAGTGGTTGGTTCCCGTTTTCACGCCGGCGTGGGGGACATAGCCCCATTATTGGAGAATCCCGACTAGAATGCATAAATATGATTAGAACAATTAATTTATGTGAAGGAAAAAACTAGTTAGGCAACCAGCCTGCTTCCTCATAACGTTTAAGCATTTTTATGTTGAGGTGGCAAAGTGGTCCTCTGGACTGCCTTTCATTTCCGAAATTTAAAAAAGAGCTGAATTAGGTGTCTTCTAATACTAAACATTTCACAAGTGGTTGTGAATGCTGTGAGTTGGTTTCTGCACATGCTTTTAAGTATGCATGGTAAAAACATGATGATTTTCCCTGCTTTAACTATCCCAGTTCATTGACACTGCTCTGAAAGCTGGTCGGTCCTCACACAATTGCAGTATTTGAAGGATAAAAACATTATCAATAGCCACCAGGTGGCACCAGAATACCACACTATTGAAAAGTTTTTGATTTTAAACAGGGTCAGAGTCACTTTCTCTCATTTTCCGACAAATATAAGTCTGAGAACCGCCACTGTTTATTTTCCTCAGAGTAGCCAATAATCAGGAGCTAGGTTCTTTGAAATTGAAACTAAAAGAATTTAAGCCATAGGTTCTTGCAAATAAATGCCCAAAAGTTATATATGTTAAGAAGAATGAATAAGCAAAATGTGTTTAAAATAAACAAATAACTACATTAAACCTTTTGTAAGACTCGTGGTTTAGATTCAGGAAACTACAAGTCAGCTAGCATTGGGAAAATGATGGAATCTATTATTTAGGAAGTTATAGCAGGGCAGTTAAAAATCTCAATGCGATTATGGTTTTGTGAAGGGGAAATTGTGTTTGACTAATATTAGAGATCTTTGGTGAAGTAACAAGCAACTTGTACAAAGCAAAACCTTTGGTATGTGGACACCGCTGGCTAGGCCAGCGTTTATTGCTCATCCCTAAGTGCCCTTCAGAAGATGAGCTGCCTTCTTGAACCACTGCAGTCGACGTGCTGTAAGTATATCCACAGTTTTGTTCGGGTGGGAGTTGCAGGATTTTGACTCGGCAACAGTGAAGGATGTAGCGCTAACAATTATACTCAAAGCCGAGAGACTGGTTCAATAGAGGCTTTATTGTTGTACGATGTTGTCCCTCCATCTGCAACTGTAGACTGAGGGTCTGAGCAGCTCTCATACATTTATACATAAGCTCCCTGTGGGCGGAGCTAGCCGGCAGGGGCTTACCGGAGGAACCTGTATTACAGGTACAGGCATACATCCCCCTACTGCAGTACACATAACTACAGTGCTTATCTCACCACATTCACCTCCTGTAAAAAATGAGTCCGGCGGGGGTGACATGTAACTCTAATACAAAGGATGCTATTTACAAGAGGGTCCAACAAGGAAAATCAAGAGTCCATCTGGTTAGCAGGTTACAGGTTGAGCCGAATCGGTGGTCGAACGTTCCGCTGTGATCGGCGTAGCTGTGGTGGTGACGTCGGCACAGGCGGTGATGGCAACGATGGTGCAGGTGTTGGCGGTGTTGGTGCTGGCTGCTGGCGGGATGACTCCGAGAGCAAGCCAAAATCTTCCGTGTCCTCCAGGGTGGGCAGGGGGATGAGGGATGGACCTGATGGGGACGAATAGGGGGGCGCTGGGGTTGGCGCGGGAAGGGGTGTGGGCATGGGATCGGCACCTGAGGAAGCCAGGTCCCGGAGCGAGACTGTGTCCTGGCGGCCGTCGGGGAACTCCACGTAGGCATACTGAGGGTTGGCGTGGAGAAGGCGTACTTTGTCCACCAGGGGTTCCGCCTTGTGGTGCCGTACATGCCTATGGAGAAGGACTGGGCCCGGAGTCGTGAGCCAAGTCGGGAGTGACACCCCGGATGTGGACTTCCTAGGGAAGGCAAAAACACGTTCATGGGGTGTACTGTTAGTTGCGGTGCACAGTAGCGACCGAATGGAATGGAGCGCGTCAGGGAGGACCTGCTGCCAGCGAGCGGCTGGGAGGTTCCTGGACCGTAGGGCCAGCTGGACGGCCCTCCATACCGTCCCGTTCTCCCTCTCTACCTGCCCGTTTCCCCGGGCGTTGTAGCTGGTCGTCCTGCTGGAGGCGATACCCCTGCTGAGCAGGAATTGACGCAGCTCATCGCTCATGAATGAGGATCCCCTGTCACTGTGGATATAGTCGGGGAAACCGAACAGGGCGAAAATGGAATCCAGGGCCTTGATGACGGTGGCAGACGTCATATCTGGGCATGGGATGGCAAAGGGGAACCTAGAAAATTCATCGACCACACTAAGGATGTAGGTGTTGCGGTCGGTGGAGGGAAGGGGCCCTTTGAAGTCCACGCTGAGGCGTTCAAAGGGGCGGGATGCTTTCACCAGGCGCGCGCAATGTGGCCGGTAGAAGTGCGGCATGCACTCCGCACAGATCTGGCAGTCTCTGGTGACTGTCCGTACTTCCTCGACGGAGTAGGGCAGATTGCGGGCTTTGATCAGATGGTACAAGCGAGTGACCCCCGGATGGCAAAGGCTCTCGTGCAAGGCACGGAGCTGGTTCACTTGAGCACTGGCACATGTACCTCGGGAGAGGGCGTCTGGGGGCTCGTTGAGCTTGCCGGGGCGATACAAGATCTCGTAGTTAAAGGTGGAGAGCTCGATTCTCCACCGCAAGATTTTGTCATACTTGATCTTGCCCCGCTGCGTGTTGTTGAACATGAAGGCTACCGACCGTTGGTCAGTGAGGAGAGTGAATCTCCTGCCGGCCAGGTAATGCCTCCAGTGCCGCACCGCTTCAACGATTGCCTGGGCTTCCTTTTCGACAGAGGAATGCTGAATTTCGGAGGCGTGGTGGGTGCGTGAAAAGAATGCCTCGGGTCTGCCGGCCTGATTCAGCGTGGCGGCAAGGGCGACATCTGAAGCGTCGCTCACTACTTGGAAAGGCAGAGTCTCGTCTACGGCGTGCATCCCCGCCCTGGCTATGTCAGATCGAATGCGGGCGAAGGCCCGTTGTGCCTCGGCCGAGAGGGGAAAATGTGTGGACTGGATAAGTGGCCGGGCCTTGTCTGTGTATTGCGGGACCCACTGGGCGTAATAAGAAAAAAACCCAAGGCAGCGTTTGAGGGCCTTGGGGCAGTGGGGGATTGGGAGCTCCATGAGGGGGCGCATGCGGTCGGGATCGGGCCCCAGTAGTCCGTTTTGGACTACATAGCCAAGGATGGCTAAGCGGTCTGTGCGGAACACGCATTTCTCCTTGTTGTACGTGAGATTAAGAAGAGATGCGGTGTGGAGGAATTTATAAAGGTTGGCATCATGGTCCTGCTGGTCATGGCCGCAGATGGTGCCATTGTCGAGGTACGGGAAGGTGGCCTGCAGTCCGTACCGGTCAACCATTCGGTCCATTTCTCGCTGAAAGACCGAGACCCCATTCGTGACGCCGAAGGGAACCCTCAGAAATTGGTACAGACGACCGTCTGCCTCGAAGGCAGTGTAGGGACGGTCCGATTTACAGATGGGGAGCTGGTGGTAGGCGGATTTCAGGTCAATAGTAGAGAAGACCCGGTACTGTGCAATCTGATTGACCATATCATAAATGCGGGGGAGGGGGTACGCGTTGAGCTGCGTGTACCGGTTGATGGTCTGGCTGTAGTCCACGACCATCCTGTGCTTCTCCCCGGTCTTAACCACTACCACCTGGGCTCTCCAAGGGCTGTTGCAGGCCTCGATGATACCCTCCCGAAGCAGCCGCTGGACTTCGGGCCTGATGAAGGCCTTGTCCTGGGTGCTGTACCGTCTGCTCCTGGTGGCGACGGGCTTGCAATCCACAGTCAGATTGGCAAAGAGGGAGGGAGGCTCGATCTTGAGGGTCGCGAGGCCGCAAACGGTGAGGGGAGGTAGGGGTCCGCCGAATTTGAGGGTGAGGCTCTGGAGATTGCACTGGAAATCCAGGCCTAGTAAGAGTGAAGTGCAGAGGTCGGGGAGAATGTACAGACGGAAACGGTCGAATTCCACGCCCTGTACAGTAAGTTTAACCAGGCAGAAACCCCAGATCGGGACAGAGTGGGAACCGGAGGCAAGGGAGATCTGCCGGTCGGCGGGATGGACCGCCGTGCCTTACCGTGTCCGGGTGGACGAAGCTCTCGGTGCTCCCGGAGTCGATGAGGCAGGAGGTCACATGGCCGTTGACCAGCACCGATGTGGAAGAGGGTGCCAGGTTGCGAGGACTGGACTGGTCGAGCGTAACGGATGCGAGCAGTGGTTGATCGGCGGTTGAGTCAGATGAGTCCGACGAGGAGCGGTAGCGACCCGTGTCCCGTGATGGCGGCCCCTGGAGACGAGATGGCGGCATCCGCAGTACCTGTGGGTAAAATGGCGGCGTCCATGGAGCGCACGTTGTGGGGTCGGAACAAAATGGCGGCGCCCATGGATCGCACATGGCTGTGGTGGATGAAGATGGCGGCGCCCATGGGGCGCACGTTGCGGGGGCGGCAAAAGATGGCGGCGCCAACTGATCGCACGTGGGGTCGGGGGAAGCGGACGACGGGGCCCATTGAGGGAGCGGCTGAGGCGTGGGGACCGGCGGCGCGATAGCGGCGACCGTCCGGGACTGACACACCGCTGCAAAATGGCCTTTCTTGCCACAAGCTTTGCAGGTCGCTGTGCGGGCCGGGCAGCGTTGGCGAGAGTGCTTCTGCTGGCCGCAGAAGTAACAGTGGGGACCCCCAGGGGGTGCGGTGCGGCGGGCAGCGCAGGCATAGTGCGCGGGGGCGGCTGCTGGGGGGGCCGTTTGCGGGGTCCATGAGGGGTAGGACGGATGGGCCTGGGGGGCCGTTTGCGGGGTCCACGAGGGGTAGGACGGGTGGGCCGAGTGGCTAGCGGAGTAAGTTTGCGCACTACGGGAGACGGCCGTCATGGAGAGCGCCAGGGCCTTTGCGGCCGCGAGGTCGGGGGCGACCCCTTCCAGCAGTCATTGCCGGATGGGGTCCGAAGCAATGCCTGTAACGAAGGCATCGCGCATGAGTAAATCGGAATGTTCCGTGGCTGTGAGGGCCCGGCAGTCGCAGTCTCGTACCAGAGGTATAAGGGCCCTCCAGAAGTCCTCAATCGACTCACCCGGCTGCTGGATGCGAGTAGAAAGTTGATGCCTCGCAAACAGTGTGTTCGCCGATGGTGCATAGTTCTCCTTGAGCAGTTCCATACCTGCGATGTAGTCGGTCGCATCTCGAATGAGCGGAAAGACGCTGGAGCTAAGTCTGGAGTACAGGAGTTGCTTTTTCTGAGCCTCCGTCGGGGGAGGGTCCGCTGAAGAGATGTAGGCCTCGAAGACTGCGAGCCAGTGAACAAAGTCTTTTCTGGCGTGAGGTGAATGCGGATCCAGCTGCAGACGGTCAGGCTTGATTCTGATGTCCATGGTGAATGGGAAATCGTACAACAATAAATTGTAGCGCTAACAATTATACTCAAAGCCGAGAGACTGGTTCAATAGAGGCTTTATTGTTGTACGATGTTGTCCCTCCATCTGCAACTGTAGACTGAGGGTCTGAGCAGCTCTCATACATTTATACATAAGCTCCCTGTGGGCGGAGCTAGCCGGCAGGGGCTTACCGGAGGAACCTGTATTACAGGTACAGGCATACATCCCCCTACTGCAGTACACATAACTACAGTGGTTATCTGACCACAAAGGAACAGCGATCTATTTATAAGTGAGGATGGTGTGTGGCTTGGAGGAAAACTTCTAAGTGGTGGTGTTCCCATGTGTCGACTGTTCTTGTCATTCTAAATAGTTATGAGTTTGGAAGGTGCAGTTTAAGGAGCCTTGGTGAGTTCCTGCAGTGCATCCTCTGATGATACACATGGCTGCCACTATTTGTTGGTCGTGGAGGGATTGAATGTTTGTGGATGGGGTGCCAATCAAGCGAGCTGCTTTATCCTGGATAGTTTTGAGCTTCTTCAGTGTTGTTGGACCAGCCCTCATCCAGCCAAGTGGAGAGTATTCCGTCACATTCCTGACCTGTGCCCTGTAGATGGTGGACAGGCTTTGGTGAGTCGGGAGGTGAGTTCCTCACTGCAGGATTTCTAGCTTGAAGAACTCCTGCAGTGATGTCCTGGAACTTAGATGATTGACTTCCAACAACCACAATCACCTTCCTTTGTGCCAGGTATGACTCCAACCAGCTGAGAGTTTCCCCCCTGATTCCCCTTGACTCCAATTTTGTTCGAGACCCCTGATGTCACGCTCAGTTAAATGCTGCCTTGATGCCAAGGGCAGTCACTCTCACACCTCTGTACTTTAGCTCTTTTGTCCATGATTGAACCAAGGCTGTAATGAAGTCAGGAGCTGAGTGAACCTGACGGAACCCAAACTGACCGTATTTGAGCAAGTTATTTCTCAAGCAAGCGCTGTTTGATAGCACTGTTGATGACCCCTTGCATCACTTTGCTGATGATGGAGAGTAGACTGATGAGGTGGTAATTCGCTGGGTTGGATTTGTCATGCTTTCTGTGTGCAGGACACAGCTAGGCAATTTTCAACATTGCAAACTAGATGCCAGTGATGTAGCTGTACTGGAACATCTTGGCTCCACGGCAAGTTCTGGAGCACAAGTCTTCAATACTATTGCCGGAATATTGTCAGGGCCCCTTGCCTTTTCAGAATCCGTACGCTCAGCTGTTACTTCATATCAATTGACTTGGCTGAAGACTGACATCTGTGATGCTGGGGATCTCTGGAGGAGGCTGAGATGGATCATCCACTCGGCACTTTTGGCTGAAGATTGTTGCAATTGCTTCAGACTCATCTTTTGCACGTATGTGTTGGGCTCCCCCATCATTGAGGATATTTTTGGCGCGTCCGCCTCCAGTAAGTTGATTAATTTTCCACCACCGTTCATGGCTGGGTGTGGCAGGACTGCAGAGCATGGATCTGATTTGTTGGTTGTGAAATTGCTTAGCTCTGTCTATTACTTGCTGCTTATGCTGTTTGGCACACACATAGTCCTGTGTTGTAGCTTCACCGGGTTGACACCACATTTTTAGGTATGCCTGATGTTGCTCCTGGCACACTCTCCTGCACTTACCATTGAACCAAGGCTGATCCCCTGGCTTGGTGGCAATGGTAGAGATGGAATATGCCGGGCCATGAGGTTGCATATTGTGGTTGAATACAATTCTGCTGCTGATGACCCACAGTGCTTCATGGCTGTCCAGTTTAGGTGCTTGATATGTTCAAATTCTTTCCCATTCAGCATGGTGGTAGTGCCACAGTGACTTAATGGAGGGTATCCTCAATATGATGACAGGATTTGTCTCCACAAGGACTGTAAAGTGGTCACTCCTACCGAGGCTGACATAGACAAACCCACCTGTGACGGTGCAAATTGGTGAAGATGAGGTTGAGCATGTTTTTCCCAGTTGCCAACCCAAATTGACCCATTTATCCCTACTGTTTACTTCCTTCTAGTTAACCGATTCTTTATCGATGCTAAAATGTCACCTCCTCCACCATGAGCTCTTATTTTGTGTAGTAACATTTACTGCGGCATCTTACTAATGCCTTTTAGAAATCCAAATACACTACTGGTTCAAGTTTGACCTAATGCTATGAAACGTCATGGGGTCCAGAGTTGATGTTGAGGACCTCCAGAGCGATTCCCTACCGACTATATACCACTGTGCCACCACCTCTGCTGGTTCAGTGCTGCTGATGGGACGGGACATACCCTGGGATGGGGTGGTAGTGGCTGGCTCAGTATCTGTAAGATGTGACTCAGTGAGTAGAACTATGCCAGACTGCTGTTTGATTAGTCTGTGAGACAGCTATCGCAATTTCAGCACAGGCATACCGATCTCCAAATCCCCCCCGATGTGACCCCCGAACCCCCGCCCCCCCCAAAACGCCAACTCACCTATAAGGGGGTCCTCAGGGACCCACCCGTGCAGGATACTCCCAGGCCTGATCCTCGGCACTGGAAAAATGTCAGGCTGGCACCCAGATGGCACTGCCAGGGTGCCATGCTGGCATTGCCACTGTCCCACCCTGCCCAGAGGGGAAGCACCTGGGGCCTCCGATCCCCTGGGAGTCCCTACAAGTGCCGTTCCGTCTGGTCCCCATTTGTGGAGACTAGCACTGAACGGCGCTCATCCAAGCTCTCCAAGGCGAAGGAGGTAGATCCCACGCCTCGGGTAGATATTAGGAGAAAATGTCTGACTCTAATATGCAGATTTGCAAAATAATGATTCCCCCCCACATGATCTCAAGAGGGCTGACGAGCTGGGTAGGTCCCGGAAGAAGGATCTCCCGGCATCTACCAGCCACACCGCGCCGCCTTTAGGGGCAACACGGATGGTAGATTGAACATAGAACAGTACAGCACAGAACAGGCCCTTCGGCCCCCGATATTCATGACTTGAAACATATAAAATTCTGAGAGAACTTGACAGGCTGGATGCTGAAAGAGTGTTTCCCCTTATTGGGGAGATGGAACGAGGAGAATTAAAAATAAGGGGTCACCCATTTAAGATAGGTGAGGAGAATTATTTTCTCTGAGAGTTGTTAGTCTGTGGAATTCTCTTCCCCACAGAGCAGTGGAGCAGGTCAGTTAATGTTTTCATGGCTGAGTTAAATGGATTCTTGACTAATTCTTCAGGATTCTTTTTGTGTTTCCCCCAAATATTATTTGCTATAATAAATATTGGTGTTTTAAAAGTGTTATTTTTTTCACAATAATAGTGGGGGCGAGGGAGGCCCCCCGGGCCTACTTTCCGGTGCGGCCAGCCCATGAATACCGACACCATGTTGAGTCGGGGCCGGCGCGCTAAAGAAGTCCCCCGCTCATGCGCGGTTGGCACGGCACCCATTTGGCGCTGGGAAAGGAGGCTGGAGCGGCGTGAACCACTCCAGCGCTGTGCTGGCCCCCTGTGGGAGACAGAATAGGTCGTACTCGGGCCCGGTTCGCGCCATCGTGAAACGCGACTGCGTTCACAGCGGCGCGAACACTTGGGCTCCATCTGGGAGAATCGCCCCCAGAATATTTGAATTAAAGTAAGGAAAATAAGAAAAAGTGAACATCAGTTTTCAGATTAATATGCAGATTATCCCAAGCATGATCAAAAATGCTTTGAGATGTTACTTCATGTGAGTTAAGAGCAGAATTTCCAGTTGAGAAAGAAACTACCAAAGATTTTAAAAGCTTTTGTGCATAAAACGATAAAAAAAGTCAGTAAAAGGAAGCGGAGAGCCTTCATACTATCAGTATTAGAACTACAATTTATACAAAGATATCATGCGTTTTATGTTCTGTATTAAACACAATCTTTTTAAATGAACAGAAGTTGACAAATGTGTCCATGTGAAGAAGCCAATAAAATGCTCCTTTGCCTTTTGTTTCTGTGCTCTCTGACTGCCAAAAGTATTTATCGGAAAATGTTACTCTGGATCTCACCTTAAAACAATAAATTTGCCCATTTCCCCGCTCCCTGGTGTACTTTGCAGAGATTCTCTGAGGCAGATCCTTTTAATTGACAGCCTTTATTGCCTCCAGCATCTGACACTAAATCAATAATTGTCAGAGTTAAGTCAGAGAAGGTGGCAATGGGGAGCTAGCCATGTGGGAAAGCTTGAATGACAAATCCTCTTGCCTCTTACAACCTCCAAAACTTAGAAAGGTGACCATGGAGGAAATGCAGTTTTTATTTTGTTCCGAAAAAGAATGCGGAAGTATATTTTCACATAACTAGCGATTTCTGTTTCTAAATTTACGATGCTTTAATGAAGAGATCGATCTGCTTAGGACCCCTCGTTCCTGTGTAATAAACATTTTTGAGATAGGTGTTTTTGTTATTCTATGAAGTATACGGACAATAAATCACCTAACTTTCGGATTAATAAATACCAGGAATGGGTATTAACGTTTTGACTTTAGTTTTAGTAACTTGAAATTCTGAACAGTTACAAATCTAAAGACCTAGGTTTTGTTTGGCAATTGCCTGACCACCAGAGGACAAGAAAATAAAGTCTAGAGAGAATGAGAATTCAAATCCCACTGTGACAGTTTATGAAATTGAATCCAGTTTATATAAAAATAAAACCTGGTAGCAGTAAAGATTACTGGGAAGCTGTTGGATTGTTTTGAACTGGCTCACTAATGTCTTCAGGGAAGGAAACCTACTATTCTTAGTCAGTCTGACCTATATGCGACTCCAGTCATTCACCGTTGTGGTTAACCTTCACTTGTCCATTGAACTGGCTGAACCAGCAAGCTCACTGCCAAATTCTCAGGACGGCTAGTGATGAGAAAGAGATGCCTGTCTTGCTAACAATGACCGCATCTTATCTTGAGAATTGCATTTTAAAAATCACGCCCCCCCCCACTTCAACCAAGACTGATAGCAATAGTCTTGCCACTTTCTCTCTTGAAGGAACTGACTCATGTTGTTGTTCTTATTATGGAGACACTTGCCTCTTTATAATTTGTCCTGGTGGCCATTCTTATCTGTAAACTTTTGAAGCTCAAGTTCATTATCGCCTAAATGATGCACATTCATGTGCCATATATCTAAATGCAAGAAGCTGCTTCAAAGTTTAAAAGGGGAAAACTCCCCCCTTGAGCCGTATAATAGGGGCTAGGATATATGGTCACCCAGGGTGGAGGTTGGGGGGGGTGCATGTTAAATTAGAGGGGTGGAAAATCCACCAACTTGCCGCCCACCCCTGAGCTGTCCCCCATAAAATGGTCGGTGCGTGAGTGCTGAAATCGGCAGCCCAGCTGCCATTTGGAATAAATAATTAAGGGGTCAATTGAGCTTGTCAGCGAATCAGTTCAGTTGTATAATATGCTGCCTACAGTTTAAAACAGTTGGGGGAGGTGAGAAGGCAACCGGGACACCCAGTTTCCCCAAATGGTTTAATTCCCTCCCATGCCCACTGCCTGGCTTCCAAAACAGGCCCTTCCCTCCCCCTCACCCACTCCCTGGGTTGCCCAGTCCCTCCCGCCCAAGATCCCTGACTTAACTTGATCCGGATGCCATGGCTGCCTTCCTCATGGGCACACTAGCAGTTCCAGCAGCACCCACTACTCAGTCCTGCCATTGCTAGGACTGGAAGAGCTGCAATCGGATGGCAGCTTTCAAGTACGGGACTTCATCCCACTGAGTGACAGAGTCCCACTCTCAGCCTATTTTCTTTTCTTATAAATTCAGAATACCCAATTATTTTTGTCCAATTAAGGGGCAATTTAGCGTGGCCAATCCACCTACCCTGCACATCTTTGAGTTGTGGGGGTGAGATCCATGCAGACACGGGGAGAATGTGCAAACTCCACATGGACAGTGACACAGGGCTGAGATCAAATCTGGGTCCTCGGCACCATGAGGCAGCAGTGCTAACCACTGCGCCACCGTGTTGCCCACTCTTAGCTTATTTAACTGGCCAGCAGCACTTTATGGCTTTGGGGCGTGCTTCTTTTCGGCGCATCGTAAAGTCCAGCCCAAGGAACCTGCTGCTTCCCATAATCTTAGCTTTGCTTGACAGTGCCACCATCATGATTACCAGCTGTGTTTACCATACTTCATACTATCTCGTGAGAATGCTGCTGCCCTAATTTTATTTTAACCATCAATAGAAATATTGCCAATTTCTGACAACAGGCCAACAGTCTTCATGAAACTCATCACCTGTATCTCTGAGCATATGATCATGTACTTTTCTGTGAAGTTACTGACACCGAGCAGTAACTTATCACTTCAAGCAAGGCAGGCTCACTGACCTCCATTTATTTCTGATCTCAAATCTGCCATATGCTAAATATTGCATGTAAGGAAAGTCAAAGGGATTCTTTTAATACTTTACTGATTTAATAAAATTATTTCCAGGTACATTCAGTATGTTAACTAATAACGCACATATTTACTGTAAACGGTCTTCTACCTCCACGTAACATCTATTTACATTATAGGGACTAGGAGTGGTGTCGCTCATGGAAATGCCTCACTTTAAGCTGTGTTCGGTTTTATCTTACCGGAATTGATCATAAATGGCCCATTGTACTACAAATCTTTCAGAGTTTCATATTTGTTCTGAAGGATCATTTTGTAATTGAGCTATAAAAGCCAATTAGGAATTGTCAGAACAATACCCTTAAATATCTTAACAAAGGCTTCAGTTTACGTTAACACAAAAATTGATCAACTTTGAATGTTGAGTAGAATGGAGGAAAGAGCGGCAGAGAGATTTCCTGAGGTTAGGGTCTCAGCAACTGAAAGTGCAGCCACTTATATAAATGCGGGTGATTGTTTTTATTGTCAGTACAAAAAGCTGTATATTACTGTCAACGGGTAAGGAGCCTCAAACACAAGAGGCGCTTTAACAACACAAAACACTGTGGTAATATATAATTCGCCACTACCTAAAAGCAAAGAAATTTTGCAACTATTTTTGTTTTAGGTTCCGATTCAGTGGTCGAATCCTTGGTCTTGCTCTTATCCACCAATATCTGCTCGATGCATTTTTCACCCGACCATTTTACAAAGGCCTCCTGAGAATGTAAGTATTTATGCTATGTTATCAGATTTGGCCTCATCATTGATATGTAAAACTGTTACACTGTTTCAGTGTTAACTTTATTGACCTATGCACATCACCTAATATTTGCTGTCACAAATACTCTCCGAGCCACAAAAAATGCCCCATTGGCAAGATTTGAATTTTCCGTCTTCGGTTGAGAACCAAGAAAATGTTGATGTTACAATTGATATGGTCGGCACACTGGTTTAGCTTACTGGGCTAAATCACTGGCTTTTAAAGCAGACCAAGCAGGCCAGCAGCACGGTTCGATTCCCGTACCAGCCTCCCCGGACAGGCGCCGGAATGTGGCGACTAGGGGCTTTTCACAGTAACTTCATTGTAGCCTACTCATGACAATAAGCGATTTTCATTTTCATTCATTTTTCACATGTTTTCATTGAGCATGTATTCATTTGAGGAATATTAAAGTAATAATGGGTGGGAATCTACTACTCTTCTTGCCAGAGGGATCTTCCGGTCTCACCAAAGTTAACCCCTTGCGGTGGGTTCCCCAGTGGCAGGGCGGGTAAGCAATGCAAAAGCACGTAGCCTTTGGTGGTACTGGGCGATCCCACCGGCGACCAACGGCTCGCCACATCCACCGCAGGAAAACCCACCAAAGACAGGGTCCTGAAAATCCCAACCAATGATACCAATTAAATTTGCATTAGTGAGCATTGATGTGGAGTTTGGAATTGTTTTGCACCTTATAAGGAATGAGCTGCAGAAATGCTGCCCGGACCATGCTGCCTGCCCACAGGGCAGCTAATTCTGTAAAGTAAGAGGGGATGGAGGCTAGGGCAGTTGCATGCTCCTCCTGTAGGATGTGGGTGGTGAGGAATACCACTGGTGTCCCCGCTGACTATACCTGCGGGAAGTGCACCCAACTCCAGCTCCTCAGAGACCGTGTTAAGGAACTGGAGCTGGAGCTGGATGAACTTCGGATCATCCGGGAGGCAGAGGGGGTTATCGAGAAGAGTTACAGGGAGGTAGCCTCACCAAAGGTACTGGACAAGAGTAGCTGGGTTACAGTCAGGGGAAAGAAAACTAGCAGGCAGACAGTGCAGGGATCCCTCGTGGCCGTTCCCCTTCAAAACAAGTATACCGTTTTGGATGCTGTTGGGGGGGATGACCTACCGGGGGAAGGCCCCAGTGGCCGGGTCTCTGGCACTAAGTCTGGCTCTGGGGCTCAGAAGGGAAGGGGGGAGCATAGAAAAGCAATAGTAATAGGAGATTCAATGGTTAGGGGAATAGATAGGAGATTATGTGGTCGCGAGCGAGACTCCCGAAAGATATGTTGCCTCCCGGGTGCCAGGGCCAGGGATGTCTCGGATCGTGTCTTCAGGATCCTGAAGGGGGAGGGTGAGCAGCCAGAAGTCGTGGTGCACATTGGTACCAACGACGTAGGTAGGAAAAAGGGTGTGGAGGTAATAAACAAGTTTAGGGAGTTAGGCTGGAAGTTAAAGTCCAGGACAGACAGAGATGTCATCTCTGGTTTGTTGCCGGTGCCACGTGATAGCGAGGCTAGGAATAGGGAGAGAGTGCAGTTGAACACGTGGCTGCAGGAATGGTGTAGGAGGGAGGGCTTCAGGTATTTGGATAATTGGAGCGCATTCTGGGGAAGGTGGGACCTGTACAAGCAGGACGGGTTGCATCTGAACCAGAGGGGCACCAATATCCTGGGGGGGAGGTTTTCTAGTACTCTTCGGGAGGGTTTAAACTAATTTGGCAGGGGAATGGGAACAGGATCTGTAGTCCAGCAACTAAGGAAGCTGATATTTAGGACGCCAAAGCACGTAGTGATGCAGTGGGGAAGGTAACACTGACAAAGGAGAGTACTTGCAGGCAAGGAGATGGGTTGAAGTGTGTATACTTTAATGCAAGAAGCATCAGGAATAAGGTGGGTGAACTTAAGGCATGGATCGGTACTTGGGACTACGATGTGGTGGCCATCACGGAAACTTGGATAGAAGAGGGGCAGAAATGGTTGTTGGAGGTCCCTGGTTATAGATGTTTCAACAATATTAGGGAGGATGGTAAAAGAGGTGGGGGGGGTGGCATTGTTAATTAGTGATAGTATAACAGCTGCAGAAAGGCAGTTCGAGGGGGATCGGCCTACTGAGGTAATATGGGTTGAAGTCAGAAATAGGAAAGGAGCAGTCACCTTGTTGGGAGTTTTCTATAGGCCCCCCAATAGCAGCAGAGATGTGGAGGAACAGATTGGGAAACAGATTTTGGAAAGGTGCAGAAGTCACAGGGTAGTAATCATGGGTGACTTCAACTTCCCAAGCATTGAGTGGAAACTCTTTAGATCAAATAGTTTGGATGGGGTAGTGTTTGTGCAGTGTGTCCAGGAAGCTTTTCTAACACAGTATGTAGATTGTCCGACCAGAGGGGAGGCCATATTGGATTTAGTACTTGGTAATGAACCAGGGCGAGTGATAGATTTGTTAGTGGGGGAGCATTTTGGAGGCAGTGACCACAATTCTATGACTTTCACTTTAGTTATGGAGAGGGATAGATGCGTGCAACAGGGCAAGGTTTATAATTGGGGGAAGGGTAAATACAATGCTGTCAGACAAGAATTGAAGTGCAGAAGTTGGGAACATAGGCTGTCAGGGAAGGACACAAGTGAAATGTGGAATTTGTTCAAGGAACAGGTACTGCGTGTCTTTAATATGTATGTCCCTGTCAGGCAGGGAAGAGATGGTCGAGTGAGGGAACCATGGTTGACAAGAGAGGTTGAATGTCTTGTTAAGAGGAAGAAGGAGACTTATATAAGGCTGAAGAAACAAGGTTCAGACAGGGCGCTGGAGGGATACAAGATAGCCAGGAGGGAACTGAAGAAAGGGATTAGGAGAGCTAAGAGAGGGCATGAAAAATCTTTGGCAGGTAGGATCAAGGAAAACCCCAAGGCCTTTTACACATATGTGAGAAATATGAGAATGACTAGAGCGAGGGTAGGTCCGATCAAGGACAGTAGCGGGAGATTGTGTATTGAGTCTGAAGAGATAGGAGAGGTCTTGAACAAGTATTTTTCTTCAGTATTTACAAACGAGAGGGGCCATATTGTTGGAGAGGACAGTGTGAAACAGACTGATAAGCTCGAGGAGATACTTGTCAGGAAGGAAGATGTGTTGCGCGTTTTGAAAAACTTGAGGATAGACAAGTCCCCCGGGCCTGACGGGATATATCCAAGGATTCTATGGGAAGCAAGAAATGAAATTGCAGAGCCGTTGGCAATGATCTTTTCGTCCTTGCTGTCAACAGGGGTGGTACCAGAGGATTGGAGAGTGGCGAATGTCGTGACCCTGTTCAAAAAAGGGAATAGAGATAACCCTGGGAATTACAGGCCAGTTAGTCTTACTTCGGTGGTAGGCAAAGTAATGGAAAGGGTACTGAGGGATAGGATTTCTGAACATCTGGAAAGGCACTGCTTGATTAGGGATAGTCAGCACGGATTTGTGAGGGGTAGGTCTTGCCTTACAAGTCTTATTGACTTCTTTGAGGAGGTGACCAAGCATGTGGATGACGGTAAAGCAGTGGATGTAGTGTACATGGATTTTAGTAAGGCATTTGATAAGGTTCCCCATTGTAGGCTTGTGCAGAAAGTAAGGAGGCATGGGATAGTGGGAAATTTGGCCAGTTGGATAACAAACTGGCTAACCGATAGAAGACAGAGAGTGGTGGTGGATGGCAAATATTCAGCCTGGAGCCCAGTTATCAGTGGTGTACCGCAGGGATCAGTTCTGGGTCCTCTGCTGTTTGTGATTTTCATTAACGACTTGGATGAGGGAGTTGAAGGGGGGGTCAGTAAATTTGCAGATGATACGAAGATTGGTGGAGTTGTGGATCGTGAGGAGGGCTGTTGTCGGCTTCAAAGAGACATAGATAGAATGCAGAGCTGGGCTGAGAAGTGGCAGATGGAGTTTAACCCTGACAAGTGTGAGGTTGTCCATTTTGGAAGGACAAATATGAATGCAGAATACAGGGTTAACGGTAGGGTTCTTGGCAATGTGGAGGAGCAGAGAGATCTTGGGGTCTATGTTAATAGATCTTTGAAAGTTGCCACTCAAGTGGATAGAGCTGTGAAGAAGGCCTATGGTGTGCTAGCGTTCATTAGCAGAGGGATTGAATTTAAGAGCCGCGAGGTGATGATGAAGCTGTACAAAACCTTGGTCAGTCCACATTTGGAGTACTGTGTGCAGTTCTGGTCGCCTCATTTTAGGAAGGATGTGGAAGCTTTGGAAAAGGTGCAAAGGAGATTTACCAGGGTGTTGCCTGGAATGGAGAGTAGGTCATACGAGGAAAGGTTGAGGGTGCTAGGCCTTTTCTCATTAGAACGGAGAAGGATGAGGGGCGACTTGATAGAGGTTTATAAGATGATTAGGGGAATAGATAGAGTAGACAGTCAGAGACTTTTTCCCCGGTGGAACACACCATTACAAGGGGACATAAATTTAAGATAAATAGTGGAAGATATAGAGGGGATGTCAGAGGTAGGTTCTTTACCCAGAGAGTAGTGGGGGCATGGAATACACTGCCTGTGGAAGTAGTTGAGTCGGAAACGTTAGGGACCTTCAAGCGGCTGTTGGATAGGTACATGGATTAGGGTAGAATAATGGAGTGTAGGTTAACTTCTTAAGGGCAGCACGGTAGCATTGTGGATAGCACAATTGCTTCACAGCTCCAGGGTCCCAAGTTCGATTTCGACTTGGGTCACTGTCTGTGTGGAGTCTGCACATCCTCCCCGTGACTGCGTGGGTTTCCTCCGGGTACTCCGGTTTCCTCCCACAGTCCAAAGATGTGCAGGTTGGGTGGATTGGCCATGAAAAATTGTCCAAAATTCTATGATTAACCTAGGACAAAAGTTCGGCGCAACATCATGGGCCGAAGGGCCTGTTCTGTGCTGTATTTCTCTATCTCTATCTATCTTTCTCTATCTCTAAAAAAAAAGTGAAAGAAGAAAGATTGATTCTGAATAGATCAGACTCTGGCATCTCTTTACGTCTCCCTCTCTCCACCTTTTGTGCCTTCACTTACTGGCTCCTATTTAATTTCTTCATCATTCATCCAACTGTAATACTCTGATTTGAAACTGGCAGTTAGGTTTAATGCATTCATCAATCAGACAAGTTAATCACTGTAAAATTGTAAAATCTGGGATATTTTAAATAGTGTTCTTTATCCCATTATCTCACTGTATTAATATGATTTGGTTTTCAATATTATATTCATAACTTAAATTCTAATTTAATTTACATCAAATTCTGTGCGTAAATTTGCCCTTTTCATGCATCTTCAAGGAATGATAGGATAATTTAGATTACGTTTGTCAAAGAATACCACTTAATTTTTGAGTTATTCAACAATGATGGCAACAATCATTTTGCTCACTATAGGTCCTAAATTCCACCATTCATCCACCTCTGGTGCACCCAGGGATTTTCAGTTTCCTGGAATTATTCATTTCATAATAAGGAAAGTTAGAAGTAGAGTTTATTTCTTCTTGCAATTAGATTGTAGTGTTTGTAACTGCCCTGGAAGTAACGTATTTTGTAGCTGAGCCAAACACTCATAATGAGCCCATATGGAGGAGATGTCTGGCCATCTTTTGCTGGTACAGTTCCCAGAGATGTTAATTATGAATACTTAACTCAGCTCCAAGACTCTCAAATGCATTAGTGCAGCAGGGGCCTATTTGGTCAAACTGAAATGGAGTGTTTACTTTGCCTGATTGACATTTTTATGAGGTTATAATAATTTATTCCTTCTGTGATCTCTTTTGTCAATGCCTGCATGCTTATTTGGAAAAGATTAAGAGGTGTGAAGTGGGTAAACCTTCTGTTATTGACACTATAAAGGCTCTGTCTGATTGACACTTACATAGGGTTATAGGTGTTTTTCCCTGTCTGGGTCATTGGTATTGTACATAGCACATACTGGGTACATAAAATGGAGTTGCACTTTCTCCTGGATTCTCCATCTTAAACCTTCAAGCTCTTTGAAGACAGAATGAATTAACACCAAGCTACACAATATTTACCTTTGATATTTGAGCTGCTTTACCTCACAAAAGGCAAAAGCAAGCAGGTCTGACAAGAAACTTGATATAATCAACATAGTTTATGTTCGCATACAAAAATGAAGACCATTCATATGGTAACCCACTCTGCTGGGTACCTAACTTAATGTAAAAGCATAAACTCTCCCATGGCAGACAGCTACCACTTGACTAACATTCTGGTGTGTGTGTGTGTGTGTGTTACAAAACATGCTATAAACTGCACAAGTTTAAGCCTTTATAAATGGAAAAATAGCTAAAGAGTCCTGAGCTATGACATTGATGACATCACAGATGAGGACATAAAATACTCAGTAAGCTTCAGACCTTGTTAGTTAATCTCATATATTTGGAAGGCCAATCTTCTTATTGATCTGAAAATTTGTCTATCCATGATAATTGTTTCCTATTACCAGAGGAAATAACCTTGAATCTAGTTTAAATGTTAAATGTTTCCCCTAATTTACTTGAAGATTCTCCGATTGGAAATAGTTGGATTATGGTGCTCATAACTTAAACATTTTGAAATCTCAAGGACTTTTGGCATGATTCTTTGGCCTTGTTGCGCTCTCACTCAAGCATAATGAGGCCAGTGAACAGCAGGAGGGACCAAAAATGAGATCCGTGCCAGGCGCCAAACAGTTTGTGATGCAACCGACCCGTGCCGTGGGCGAAATCGAGAACTCGCCGTATCATGGCGAGAAACCAATTATCACCACTTAGGCCCCATTTCCGTACAATTAATGAGAACGAGCCCATATCGAACGGCCTCCCATCATTCAGCGGCTTCCCCAGAAAATGCTCACGCTGGTGCCGATTAGTATTCCTTTTGAAAAACATGAACCTGGCGGAAGGGCTTCTATGGAGACCCAAGGAGGTGAGTAGCCATCTTTGCTCACAGGCAAAAAGCCTGTGCTGGGCTTGCCACTCCATTGCTCAGTGAGGGGGTTGGGGGCCCTCCACAGGGGTGGACTGGTGTGGGGGGTTGCCTGGAGAGATGGGCAAAGAGTCCGGGGATCGGCCCATATTGTGGAAGGAAGTGACAGAAGCATCATAATGGTTTTGCGAAAAGGTGTTTAATGTGTTGCACAAACCCCACACTTGATGGTTCCACACCCAACCCCCACCCATCCCCCTGGTGCCCTCAGTGATCCTCAATTTTCCCTCCTAGCTCTACCACTACGTCTAGGTGTTTCCCCAGGATGCACATCAGAGATGGAGGCAGCCAGCTGCTTACCTCATCCCATGGCCCTCAATGCCCCTTGCGGGTCGGAGGGCCCGGCTTACTTGTCGGCGCCACATGCACAGCTGTGCCACCCAGTCCCATCTGCTGACTGCGAGATACAACCTCATCAGAGGGGTGAAACTTGAGGAGGCTGGTGGTCAACATCATCAGTCCATGGGTTGGATCTGACTTGGCACCCGGAACCCCCTCCTCCCGATCAGTGCTTTAGGGCCCTGAGGTCCACCTGGGAATGCCCCTGCATCATCTGGCTCTGCCAGCCGTGACACTTCCCTATGGCCCACACCATCGTGTTGACACCCTGAGTGATGCTCCTCAGTGACTGGGACAAGCTCTGCAGCGCCTCTGCCATGCCCTTCTGAGATTGGAACATGTCCAGCAGAACCTCATTAAGGTTGGCCTGCGACTGGGGGATATCCCCGAGTCGGCCATTCGGCCATCACCAACTCTGCAACGCCTTGGACACCTTCACTCATGGTGCTGACATTGTGCATCAGGCTCTCCACTGTGGTTGCCATGCTGGCAGTGTTGACCTTTGTGCCACGCATTGCTGGCGTCATCCCCTGCGCCCCTAACCTCTGGGACTCCTCCAAGTGGCTATGGGTCTGCTGGAATGATGCTGACATCTACCTCAGAATGCCCAGGTTGGTCCCTACTGTCTCCATCAGCTTCAGGTACCTCTGCACCACAGGTTCAGCATCAGGCTGGGACCCAGCTGGGCCCTGGGATCCAGCAGCCCTCCGATTCCTGTCTCGCCTGGTGGTTCTTGCCTCCAGCTGATGCACGTTCTCAACAGTGTGGTGCTCACCAGATTGTGCTTGGAAGCCTGTCCCACTAATATGCCCCACCGAGGTATGTGTATCTGCGCTGGTGGAGGATGGGGCTGACAGCTGTGCCTCGATCACGATTGCATCCTCGGAGCTCTCCTCCAAGGTGTTCTCCTCAGGAATCAGGAGAGGGAGCCATCAGCTGGAGGACCTGTGGCAGAATGGACATGTGGTCAGTAGGAGGGATGGGTCAGTCAGTAAGGCAATCACTGCTCACGCTTTACAGGTCCCCTGGGTGGAGCCCGGTGCTTCCTCACCTCTGTGGCATCCACCAACCTCCACGTGGCCACCCCAGTCACCCCTATGGCCTGCTCCTCGATGGAAGTGAGGATTCTTAAGCCCGGCACCCCTCCGCCAGTCTGGGCCCTTTCCCGATGATTATGGGAGAGCTTTTCCTGAGGAGACACAGAGAGGCATTGTTAGCAACACGCATAGTTCATAGTGGTGGAGAGGGGGTGTGAAGGAGGGGTTGGGGATTGAGGAGGTGCAGGGAGGGCCGAGGCTCACATGGGGCGTTAGGGGGTTGAATGCTCCCTTGTTGGCGGGGAGGGGGTGGTGTGGGGGCATTGGTGTCTACTCACTCGTGCTGCCTGGTGTAGATTGTTGACCATTTTGCAGCACTGAAGGCCAGTCCTCCTGGTCATACCATCCGAGCTCTCAGCTGCCATCACCTCATCCAGGGGAGCACTGGCTGCCTTGCGGCTTCGGGACCCTCTGTGTCAGGGCATCCCTCCTGGCCTCCACTGCATCTGGGAGTCTCCCCAGGTCAGCATCTCCGAATCGTGGGGTCGGTCTCTTGGGCACAATTGTTGTGAGCTGGCTGGTGTTGGCAAGTGCAGCCCTAGTGCTGCTTGACCTTGTCAGCGGGAGGGGGGGTTGGCGAGCGCGGTTCCGGGGAATCAGCTGGCGAGCCTTCATTTGCGACGAGAACCCCGTGAGGCCTCGTTAAGTGGACCAATTAACTATGAATTGCGTTGCTGCCCTCGCTGGGCTGAGCGTTGGGAAGCTTGCAGCAATTCCTGGCCGCTACCACACTTGGAAATTTTACCGGAGAATTGGGCCCTTTATCATTTTTTCTTGGAAGTTATGTATGGATAGTGGTAATTTTCATGGGAGTCAACCTGATACCCTGCCCTAACTTCAGCAGGTAATCAGCGGAGACACACCAATCATGTCCATTTCTACTGTTTCTGCAGAATTTCTGCTGAAGTTGCAGTGGTAGAGCTTTGAAATTGACATAATTTGCAAAATTTTTCCTTGCAGAATTCCACAGTGCAAGGCCAACCTCCCTTCTTAAAAAAGGTAGAACAAGCCCTTTTCTATATCTATTCTTTCTTTCGGTGTCTCTTCTGATTCAATTTATTGGGTCATATAGCCAACTCACTTTCCATGATACTATTTTGATAGATTACATGAACATCCTGTGCGGCAGTTTGACATAAATTTAATGCCGGCTGCAGGGATATTTTCTAACAGCACAGTGATCAGAACAATTTATTGTCCTTTTGAAAGCTGCTGTGAAGATTCTTTAGATCAGGGTCTATTGTTCGAATGACGAACTGTGAACACTTCTTTAAACCCCTTTACATTACAGCTACCCAATACAGCAAAAACATTATTAGAGACATTCCAGAGGCATGAATGATCCCTTGCCATTGTTTGTTGAAGGGTTTCACCTCATAGGGAGGCAGTTTCTTAAGTGCTTCCAACAGCAAAGATAAGAAGAGTGATGTAAAGTAGAAGCAGAATGATGCTCAACTTCCATTATTGTCAAACCTATCTGGACTATAAACAGGGCACATTTGGCAAGATGCACACCAGAACAATTACAGAAATAGTTCTATCAAAATAAAGAAGCATTAGAGAAGAAAGAACAGTTGTCTTGAAATGCCCCTCTCAGTTTTGCATACATGTAAGGAGAATCTACAATAATTTAGGCCAAATTTAAAAATCCCTTATTCCAATAGTTAATTCATGAAGAATTTTCCACAAAAGAGTTTAATCCCTTCAAATCCAGGGCTTATGGCAAAATTTTAAAAAGGTGAGATATTTCCCTACTCTCTTAATAATCAACAAAATAACTATTTTCGAATTAGTCACATGTTCTAATCTGTGACAAAGTCACAGTAATTGATAGGTTAATTGTATAGGATAAAAGTAGGTAAGGATGATAAGTAGGTAAAAGGTTGTCAATGCTCAAAGTAGAAAAGTATCTCAGCCCAATTGGGATGTATTCTTAGGTTAAGGGAAGGAATGGTGGAAACTGGAGACTTTGGCCATGATCTTTCAATATTTTAGGAAAGGTGTCAGAGGACTGGAGGATTGCAAATGTTACACATTGTTTTTTAAAAAGGAAAAGGGATAAACCTGGAAACTACAGGTTTAATCAGCCTAAAGTCAGCAGGGAAACATTTTCACTGACATTTATTTGGGATAAAATTAATTGGCACTTGGAATTATATAAAATAGAATCATGAAATGTTTCCAGCACAGAAGGAAACCATTCAGCCTGTTATGCTGTGTCAATGCCAATTTTCTGCAAGAGCCACTCAGCTAGTCCCATAACCACCGCCTTTTCCCAGTAGCCCGAAAACTGTTTTCTCTTTGGTAAATTATTCAATTCTCTTTTGAAAGCCACAATTGAATCTATGTGCATGTGTGTGTGTGTGTATTATGTCTTGAGGTTCCCATAAATTTGACATAATCACACTTTCAGTCTCATGCTGGAGCTTTGCAACTCTTCATGTGGGTGGTGATTGATACATTGTTGCTCAGTGTCCTGATTGTAGTGCAGTAGTGAGTGATGTGACATTGTGTACATAACAATAGAGTTCCTAACTCTCTACTAAATACCATATAAGTATATATAATATATAAATAAAAGGTAGCATGAATTTGTTAAAGGCGAGTCATGTTTCCCCTGATCAACTTTTTTTTTTTTTTTTAATTTTTTTTATTAGAATTTTTTGCAGAAAATATAACAAAAAGTATAGCAAAAAGCAGTAATATGCAACTAACAGCCCCATAACACCCACAATTCCCCCCATACCGTAACATCACATGTATCACATTCCCCCACCCCCCCCAAACAAGAGAACTTAACCATAAATTAAAATTAGATAAATCAAATTTAAATAAAATAAGCTAACATAATCAATGCCCCCCCCCCCCCCCCCCCCCGGGTTGCTGCTGCTACTGTCCCAGTACCCTATCGTTGAGCCAGAAAGTCGAGGAAAGGTTGCCACCGTTTAAAGAACCCTTGCACCGATCCTCTCAGGGCGAATTTAACCTTCTCAAGCTTAATAAAGCCCGCCATGTCATTGATCCAGGTCTCCACGCTTGGGGGCCTCGCGTCCTTCCACTGTAGCAAAATCCTTCGCCGGGCTACTAGGGACGCAAAGGCCAGCACACCGGCCTCTTTCGCCTCCTGCACTCCCGGCTCTACCCCAACCCCAAAGATCGCGAGTCCCCATCCTGGCTTGACCCTGGATCCCACCACCCTTGACACCGTCCTCGCCACCCCCTTCCAGAACTCCTCCAATGCCGGGCATGCCCAGAACATATGGGCATGGTTCGCTGGACTCCCCGAGCACCTGACACACCTGTCTTCACCCCCAACGAACCTATTCATCCTCGTCCCAGTCATGTGGGCCCTATGCAGCACCTTGAATTGGATGAGGCTAAGCCGCGCACACGAGGAGGAAGAATTTACCCTCTCCAGGGCATCAGCCCATGTCCCGTCTTCGATCTGTTCCCCCAGTTCCCCCTCCCACTTCGTTTTCAGCTCCTCTACTGACGCCTCTTCCTTCTCCTGCATAAGCTTGTAGATATCGGATATCTTCCCCTCCCCGACCCAGACCCCCGAGAGCACCCTGTCACTCACCCCCTTCGCGGGGAGCGCAGGGAATCCCTCCACCTGCCGTCTAGCAAATGCCTTTACCTGCAGATATCTAAACATGTTTCCCGGCGGGAGCCCAAATTTCTCTTCCAACTCCCCCAGGCTCGCAAACCTTCCGTCGATAAACAGGTCCTTCAGCTGTCTAATGCCCGCTCTATACCATCCCTGAAATCCCCCATCCATGTTCCCCGGGACGAACCTATGGTTCCCCCTTAACGGAGCCTCCATCGAGCCCCCCACTTCTCCCCTATGTCGCCTCCACTGCCCCCAAATCTTGAGGGTAGCCGCCACCACCGGACTCGTGGTATACCTCGTGGGAGGGAGCGGCCACGGCGCCGTTACCAGGGCCCCCAGGCTTGTATCCCCACAGGACGCTCTCTCCATCCGTTTCCATGCTGCCCCCTCCCCCTCCATCACCCACTTACGCACCATCGACACGTTGGCCGCCCAGTAATACCCCGAGAGGTTGGGCAACGCCAGCCCCCCCCCATCCCTACTCCGCTCCAAGAAGACCCTCTTCACCCTCGGGGTGCCCTCCCCTGATCAACTTGATTGAGTTCTTTGAAGTAACAAGGAGGTTTGATGAAAGCGATGTGTTTGATATTGTTTATGTGGATTTTTAAAAGTAGTTTGATAAAGTAGCGTACAATAAGATCTGTTGGTAAATTTAAAACCAATAGCATTAAAGGGGCAGTGATTGGTTGAATAAAGAATTGGCTCAGAGACAGAATAAGAGAGTTGCAGTAAATTGGCCATCAGTCTAGAGGGAGTTCTACAGTGGTGACCCACAGGCATTAGTATTCGGACCCCTGCTCTTCCTGGACATATTAATGGCTTGGGCATAAAAGGTGTAATTTCAAATTATGCATTAGGTAGAACGAGGTAATATGAACAAAATGGTGCAATTTTAAAGGGGTTTCAGAATACAGTATGTACATAAATGATTAAAGGTGGCAAGATAAACTGAGGACAATGGGCAGGATTTACCCACCAACCCGCCGTGTGTGTTTCGGTGGCAGAGGCGTCCCGCCAGCGGGATCTACCGGTCCCATTGCTGTCAACGGGATTTCCTGTTGACTGTACCTCTCGTCGCTGAGAAACCCGTGCACTGGCGTGGGACAGGAATATCCTCCCGGTGTGAACAGCAGGTAAATCCCACCCAATGTTTTTCTTTCAATTATAAAAAAATTGTATAAATAGAAGCAAGTTGTGCTTCATAAATCACTGGTTAGGAGCTGGTTTGAGAATTATGTCCAATTCATTAGATAATTTAGATACTTTAGGACGAATGTGAAACCTGTAGAAATGATGTGGCGATTTTCTAGCATAGTACGAGGATGCAGTAATAAGTGCAGAGACGAAAGAACCTGGTATTCTTCTGCTTAGAATAGAAAAGGCTAAGGAAAGTTTTAACTGAGGTATTCAAAATTGTGAAGGGTTTAATAGACTATATAAGGAGAAACTGTCTTCAGTGACAACAGGTTTGATCAGAGGATACAGATTTAGGGTAATTAGCAGAGGAACCAGAGGCGATATGAGGACAAAATGTTTATGAAGCAAGTTATTATGATCTGGAACTCATTGCCTGAAAGGGCGGTGGAAAGAGATTCCATAATAACTTGCAAAAGTGATTTGGATAAATACTTGAAATATTTCTTAATGTATTTTATGATTTAATCAAACCGAGCATTTAATTTTAATATCCTGCATGAGTAGTTATCGGATAATTCAATATGTTATGAAATATCAACTTTTATTTGTTTATAATTCATCTAGTGAAATATCAGGAAAGGGGCATTCCAGCAGATGTTTGATGGAAATTTAAATTTTCCAGCTGCCGCTGGGATCGTCCTGTCCTGCCAAAAGTCAGAGGGCTTGGCTGGGCTGACAAATCTACTATGGTGGGTCCCATAGAATTCCTACAGTGCAGAAGGAGGCCATTCGGCTCATCGAGTCTGCACCAATCCTCTGTAGGAGCACCATAACCTAAGCCCGCTATCCTGCTCTATCTCCGTAACACCATTGCCCACCTAACTGGCACATCTTTGGACACGAAGGTTCAATTTAGAATGGCCAATCCACCCAACGTGCACATAGAACATAGAACAGTACAGCACAGAACAGGCCCTTCGGCCCTCGATGTTGTGCCGAGCAATGATCACCCTACTCAAACCCACGTATCCACCCTATACCCGTAAGCCAAGAACACCCCCCCCCCCCCCCTTAACCTTACTTTTTAGGACACTACGGGCAATTTATCATGGCCAATCCACCTAACCCGCACATCTTTGGACTGTGGGAGGAAACCGGAGCACCCGGAGGAAACCCACGCACACACGGGGAGGACGTGCAGACTCCGCACAGACAGTGACCCAGCCGGGAATCGAACCTGGGACTCTGGAGCTGTGAAGCATTTATGCTAACCACCATGCTAGGACATGTTTGGTCCTGCTGTAGCAGTGCTGGAAGATCCTAGCCGTTGCCTTTTTACTCCTTTCCAAAAATTGGGTTTCCAAAAATTTCTACTTCAAAATACTGCAGAAGAAATTAAGGCACAGAGTTTGTCACTGATTCATTTAACCAACTCCTTTAATTCTCTATCACTCGCAGACCATCATATGTAAATTGACACGTTAAACTTATAGCCTTCCGGCCCTTAAAATAGAAGAGTGCGGGTTCAAGCTGCACTTCACTGACTTGACCATATAATGTAGGCTGGTATTCCAGCACAATACTGACATCGAATCACAGAATTGTTACAGTGTAACAGTGTAACACAGAAGAAGGCCATTCAGCCCATCATGTCTGATCTGTCTCTCCAAATGAACATTGTGATTTACTGCCGTACTCCTGCCTTTCTCCTGTATCCCTGCACATTATTCCTATTAAAATAATCATCTTTTACCCTTTTGAGTGCCTGGATTGAACTCGCCTCCACCACACATCCAGGCAGTGCATTCCAGACCCGAACCACTTGTGTGCAAATCATTTTAAATCTGTACCCACTTGTTCTTGATTCTTTTACCAGCAGAAACAATTTCTCCCTATCTACTCTGTCCAGCCCCCTCATGATTCTGAACATCACTATCCATTGACCATTACTCTCTGCTTCCTATTGTTCATGTTGCTACTGTCTCTTTTATTCCACGAACTACAATTTTTCTCACAAGTCTGATGTTTGGCACTTTATTTAATGCCTTTTGAAAGTCCATGTACACCACATCAATAGCATTACCCTCAACAACCCTTTCTGTTACCTTTTCAAAAAACTCTAGTAAGTTTGTTAAACACAATTTACCCTTTAGAAATCCATGCTGGATCTTTCGAATCAACCTGTAGTTTTTCACATGACTACTAATTCTATCCCAAACAACTGATTCCAGAAGCTTGCCCATCACTAATGCTAAACTGACTGGCCTGTAATTGCTGGGGCTATCCTTGTAACCTTTTTTGAACAAGAACTCTCTGGGCTGCTGTCTTTCAGATGCAACATTAAACATTTTGTTTTCTCATATGGGCATAAAAGATTCAAGGGGCGATTCTCCGATATGGAGCCCAAGTGTTCGCGCCGTCGTGAACGGCGTCGCCTTTCACGATGGCGGGAACTGGCCACGGCACGACCAATTCTGGCCCTCACAGGGGGCCAGCACAGCGCTGAAGCGGTTTACGTCGCTTCAGCCTTCTTTTGCGGTGCCAAATTGGGGCAGCAGCAACCCGGGCATGCGCAGTTGGGCCGCGCCAACCTGCGCATGCGTGGGGGACTTCTTTAGTGCGCCGGCCCCGACCAACATGGCGTCGGTGTTCAGGGGCCGGCCACGCCATAAAGTAGGCCCGGTGGGGGAGAGGCCTGCCCGCTGATCGGTGGGCCCCGATCCCGGGCCAGACCCCATCGGAGACAGCCCCCCGGTGAAGGAGCCCCCCTCTTCCCCCGCACAGGCCGCCCCCCCAACCGTTCCCGCAGAGTTCCCGCCTGCAGCGACCAGGGTGAACGGCGCAGGCGGGACTCTGTCGTATCGTCGTGGCTGCTCGGCCCATCCGGGCCGGAGAATCAGCGGCCACGCCGAATCCAGCAGCCCGCGCCAAACGTGCCGTGTAAATGCCGCTGATTCTCCGCACCTAGGAGAATAGCGTGGCGCATTGGGGCATCGTGGCGTGGTTGCGGCGATTCTCCGGCGTGGGGCTCGGAGAATCGCCTCATCAATATCAGGATTTTAAAAAGAGTAGGGAGTTCTCCTGGTACATTTCAAAAATACTTTTTGCTGCAAAGCGGTTTGCAATGTCCTGTAACTATGTTAAGACACAATATGAATACTAATTATTTTGTTGCGGTGATATCCATTTCCAAGATCATTGAGCCCCCTTATCTATTTTATCTTGCCGGTCAGCTCTTCCCTGATTTACCCTGCTGTTTGTCTATTGCAGAGTCGATGAGAAGCAGCTCCAATGCCAGGCACTGCAGTGGCTGACAAACTGGTTTGAAAGTTGATAAATTGAATTTAAGCTCCTACAAGGCTCTATTTGCACTTTTGCTATTGTTTGCAGGTCGACCAATCTATGGTCTCGGGCGAAGGGGATCAAAGGATATGGGGGGGAAGTGAGATTAGGCTATTGAGTTGGATTATCAACCATGATCATAATGAATGGCGGAGCAGGCTTGAAGGGCTGAATGGCCTCCTCCTGCTCCTATTTTCTACGTTTCTATGTATGAATTTGTTTCAGAGTATTACTACACTGATCATTTTCCAAAGAAAGGCATTGCGTTGCCTTAACCTTTCTGTTTGTGCCAATTTCTACTATGCTGGAAACTCCACAGTAACATTTTTTAAAGAACATCTTTGCGCCACTCTATTTTATGAATTTAATATATTTAACCATAACTTTCAAAAGTAATGTGTGGATATTAGAAGAAAAATATCAATTACACTCCATCCAAATTAGTACAAAATTGCTGATATGTATTTTCTAAAGTTTGAGGGTTTTATTTTTTAAAAATAAATTTACCCAATTATTTTCTTTTACAATTAAGGGGAAATTTAGTGTGGCCAATCCATCTGACCTGCACATCTTTGGGTTGTGGGGGTGAAACCCACGCAGACATGGGGAAAATGTGCAAACTCCGCACGGACGGTGACCCAGGGCCGGGATTCGAACCCAGGTCCTCAGCACCGCAGTCCCAGTGCTATCCACTGCGCCACATGACGGCCTGAGGGTTTTATTTTAAGCATGCAGTACAAGATGGAAAAAAAATATTCTGGGCGTAGTACAAGTAGAAAATAAAGCATGGCACCCCGGCAGTGCAAGCCTGGCACCCTGGCATTACCCCTGCCAAACAGCAGTGTCAGGTTGGCAGTGTCCAAAGTGGCACCAGCAGTGCCAAGGCATGCCCTGCCCAGAGCGCAAGCACTAGGAGGCTCCGATCCCCTGGGAGACCCCAACGAATGCTTGTCTGTCTGACCCCGTTTGTGGAGACCAGCACTGAACGGTGCTCTCCCGAAGTCTCCAAGGCGAGGGAGTTGGATTCCACAGCTTAGTTAGATCTTGGGAACGTAGATTAGAGTGAGACTAGCTGTCTCACTCTAATATGCAGATTTCTAGAAAGTGATCCGCCCACAATGGGCAGGATTCACATCTAATTGATCTTCCGGCATCTACCGACCACGCCGCGCTGCTTTTCGGGCGCAACATGGCTGTTAAATCTCGTCCTATATTTCATAAATCCTTATTTTTTAAACCTGAAAATCTCAGCAGACCACTTTCTATTCTATTTTTAATTTTACCCAACAGTTCCCCTATACATGACAGGAACTTGAAGGGTCCTTCACTTCTCCTGAGTCCAAAGCAACAAACTTACTTCGACTCTCCTCAGTTTCCCAGTCTATCATAGAATCATAGAATTTACAGAGCAGAAGGAGGCTTTTCGGCCCATCGAGTCTGCCTGGCCCTTGGAAAGACCATCCTACCTAAGCCCACACCCCCACCCTATCCCTGTAACCCATCCAACCCAACCCAACTATGGACAATTTAGCATGGCCAATTCACCTAACCTGCACATTTTTGGACTGTGGGAGGATAACGGAGCACCCAGGGGAAACCCACGAAGAAACGGAGAGAAAGTGAAAACTCCGCACAGACAGTGATCCAAGCCAGGGATCGAACCTGGGACCCTGGAGCTGTGAAGCAACTGTGCTAACCACTATGCTACCATGCCCCCTTTAGACTTATCACTTAGACGTCCAGAGTTTTCCCCTTCTGTAAGGATCCCCCTGCTGATCTCTTCCACTAGTTTTACCAGACTGATCTGACAATTTAAATACCTCAAACACTTCGAATTTTAATTCCAAACATTGGCTCCACTCATGAATCCTGCTTATTATGTATGACTTCAGCTCAGGAATACCCTTGATTCTTAATGGCTTCTGTGCCCTCTGTTCTGGCTGCCAGCAGATACAACATACCTTCTCATAGGCATCCAAGCTGACTAACAATTCCTGTGGAACAAACATACAGATAAACCCAAAACAAAAGATTGCCTCCCTGCAATCTTTCTTCACAGCATTGTAGCACACCATAATGTCCCAGATCAAGATTTAAAGTAGTCATCTCCCATTTTAAATCTGTTCTTTGGTCTGAAAAGTATATGGATACTTTAAGATATGCCTCTATTTATCCTTTGCTTTCAATCTGTTCTTTGATCTGGACCCATGTGATTATCTTTTACCTGACAACTATAGACATCTTGTTTGCACCAAGACTCAGAGAGGGGTTACTCATCACTCAGAACATATTGAATAAACCTTTGAATTTCAATCACTTTATAACCAACCTTCCAACCAGGTGCTTTCATTAACTTATTCTTAAAATTTTAATCCCAACCTAAAAGTTTTATTCCAAAATTATTTAAACCATGAAATTAGACATTTTCATCCACTTGCCCAGCCAGAGGTCAGAGGATCAGAGCGAGTCTCTGGCTTAGCTAAAATGGCACTGATTACAAAGTCCCACTCCCAAACAAGCCTCTACCATTTTCACCGGTGGGGCATGGGAACAGGGGGGAGAGGGGGGGTTTGGTTGGAGTTTGCATGCACATGGTTTATGGAGGCAGCTGCACATAAAAAGGTACAGCTTCCTTCAAACAGATCCAATTTTCATTTGTGGGATGTGGAGTAGGCTTTCCACTTTTCAGGAGGTCTAAACTTAGAGTTCTTTAGAGAGGCTGGGTACTCTTGCAGAGGTAACAGAGCCTTTTGGATAGGTTCAGGAACACTTTTATGAGAGGTCGGGTACCCTTTAGGTGATGTTAGGTGCCCTTTGGGGGAGTTAAAATTAAACATGACTATGTGCAACGAGTTGATAAACTCATTGGAACAGTCAAATTGTGAGGATATTTAAATCACCTGTCCATTAAATTTTAAAACAGCCTGCAGTTTAAAAAAAGAAATGAGTGCTTACTCTTTCACTCTGATGTAATATGCCTGAGAACTATCATTATTGTATTTGGGTGCAAGATTGATTTCACAACCTAGCATTATCACAGTAGGGTTTCTGCCACTGCAGTTTGATTGTCAGCTCCAAGTGGTTATCAAGGGCCTCATCGAACAATCTCTTCGGGCCCGATTCTGGACACAATCTTGCGAGAGGCCTCTCATGCGATTTGCATTGCTCGGGATGCCTCGTAAGATCAAATGAGATCTCGAGAGTCATCACAATCTGGATCTTGACCTCACTGGGTGGGATCTAAATTTGCATATTTACGTGAGCTGTTAGGCTCACTTAAATATGTTGGTACCGAATCCTCCCAAGGCTTGGATCGAACGCCTGTGCCTGGGAGAACTTGCAATGGCGCCGTTTAGCACTGTTCCACAGAAATGTAGACCAGGCATAACTGAACCTGGGGGGGGGGGGGGGGTGGTTCTCCTGGGGGGGAACTCCCAGGCCATCGGAGGGTATGGGTGGTCAGGCTCTGGACAGTGTGGTACCCTGGCAGTCCCACTGGCACCCGGGCACCTTCGTACTGCCAGCCTGGCACCTTGGTACTGCCACCCGGGCACATAACTGAGTTTGTCAATGCAGGAAATGAAGTTAAGTGGGACCTCGGCGGGGTGTTCCTCACTGAAGTTTAAAAAATATTACCGTTTGATAGCTGGGTTTTTCTCGGCCCTGCCCAAAACAGGACTCTTTTTTTTCCCGTTAAAAGTCTTTAATGTGGGACTATTAGTACAAATGCTTATTTTCCTAAGGGATTAAGTATTTGAAGGAAATGTTCTTTTTTTGAGAAATTAAGTGGTTGAAGGAATTTAAATATCGTGAATGGGTTTTTATCAGTGAGTTATTTTTAAATAGTGGTCATCAATAGACATTTAGAACTTTATTTAATTTCAGCATGGTTCTGAGGTCTTCCCATGGTAGAGACATGGCTGAGTTGGTATAGAGTATGTAATGATAAACGGTGGTCAGTGCAGGGCACAGATTGGCACAAAGTTGACATAAGGGCCATGGGGGTGAGCAAGGTGGAATAGGTTGGTATGGAGTTATGAAGGGCTGTGGTGTAGGTAAGGAGAATAAGTTGGCATGGATGGTATGAGGGACCATGGGGGTGAATGGGGGGTATGAATTGGCATGTGTTGGCATGAATGGGGCATGGGGAATGTGTGAGTGGTCTTTCAAGTCCTGGAGCCAAGGCCAGCCTTTCTCATGGCCCACCTCTGTATCTTGCAGCACTTGTGGCTGTCTGTGTCCTGTTAACAACCTCACCCCTCCATATCCAGTTTACGGAAACAGGAATAATGTCACCTCTACGTTACAAACTCGGGAGCAAAACTCCAGGCACTTCATTTGCCCTAATTAGATTAAAATCTGCAATTTATTTGCCAGACTTTGCTGCTCCCCAGATTTATTCTGCAAGTCTATTTTTTCCAGACCATCTCTCTGCATTTTGTCATTAGCACCCCGTTGGCAATCTTTAGTTTTTGCTTTGTACTTTCCTATTCTTCCTTATTCCTATTATTTGTTCCAGGATTGTCCATTTCTTCCTCATTTCATTTCCCTTCACATTTACCTTTATTTCAAACTATTTTTGTCCCTTCCTGGTGTGAATTTTATGTCAAGTAACCTGAAAAATGGCACCTAATCAATTCAAAAACAAGTTGTCACTATCCTTTGTCAAATTTGATCAGTGGTGATGCTTTGACTAACACATTTAGATAAACCAATAGTTTTATGATAACATGAAGTGTGTTATTGTGGAACTGAGTAGAAACATCTACTTACAATTTCCAAAATAAAATTCAAATATTCATACCCAGTGAATGTTTCAATAAAAATGCAGATATACTTTTTCAAAACGAATATTGAAAATAAATAGCTTGTTTGTTTTTTAAGCAGTTGGAATTTCTATTATTTTCAGATGATTGACACACCAGATAACATTTTGTCCTATCTCCGTATCAAATCTGTTTCATTCTGTTGGTTAACTCAGGTGAAATAATGATTAAACCATTTTCAGGAGTATTTGACACTTCATTTTCACCAGCAATAGTGGGTGAGGTCAGAAGAATATTACTTATTTTAGAAAAGAGATTTCAGCAAATTACATTTTGAGAAGATGAGATTTTTGAAGATGCCGGCGTGAAGATATGCATTAAATTTGTGGATATTTATTCTGGAACAGTGAACTCGTTCTGTCAATACCTATCACACTCTTCACTCTATTTCACTTGTCCCCAAGAATGAAAAATGATAACATGGTGGTGACCAAACTGGATTATCATTATGACCCACTACTTAATCAAATAACACATAAAGCTGCTTCAGTGAGTTTGAATCTAATTATGGCGCGAGAATTATAGTCGTCTAAAATATACTTTAATTAGTTCGGATCTAATGGCTTGAGGCCCGTTTCTTCAAATTATACTCAGATTGGCTCATGATAACCTGAACTTAATATGATCTCACAGATTTTATAATGATGGCTGCTCCAAGTTATTAATTTTTAGAAAATTATTAAATAGAGAATGATAAATACTTGGGAACACAAAATTATAATAGAAATTCAGAGAACATAAACCCTCTAAGTAAAATTTGCCTAGTTTATAACCATCAAAGCAGATTTAGATTACAGCATTGAAATTGTTCACAATCTGTTATTGGAATATAGCCTGTTTAAAATTTATAAAAGGTCACTTGAGCATTCTCTCCATTTTGCTTATTCCCAAACAAAAAGTAATTTTGAAAAATTCATGAATAAAAAATGTAAAATATCCATTTAATTCCATGTTGATGCTGAGTTAACAGTCTCTTGATGGCACAGTGGTGGGGGTAGTTTATTGCATGAACAGTTTTTGGTTCTAGAAGGGTGAAAATGCTTCCGATCTCTTCTAGAAGCGCCAATATGTACAGTAGATGTCAACAGAGAACAAAATCAGACTTGTCTCGAAGAATTCGGGGCAGCATGGTAGCATGGTGGTTAGCATAAATGCTTCACAGCTCCAGGGTCCCAGGTTCGATTCCCGGCTGGGTCACTGTCTGTGCGGAGTCTGCACGTCCTCCCCGTGTGTGCGTGGGTTTCCTCCGGGTGCTCCGGTTTCCTCCCACAGTCCAAAGATGTGCGGGTTAGGTGGATTGGCCATGCTAAATTGCCCGTAGTGTCCTAAAAAGTAAGGGGGGGGGGGGGGGGGGGGTTGTTCGGTTGCGGGTATAGGGTGGATACGTGGGTTTGAGTGGGGTGATCATGGCTCGGCACAACATCGAGGACCGAAGGGCCTGTTCTGTGCTGTACTGTTCTATGTTCTATGAATACCTCATCCAGGCTCAGACATAAATAGTGGCCAATTAGCTGAGGTAATTAAGCCAATTGGCACCAGCAAGGAATCTTTACCCTCACAAATGGAGGAAATAATACTAGCAAAGGTGGAAAGGAGGAAGAAATATAAAGGCATTTTAAGTAATATAGACAGACATTTAAGAGGCTATTTCAGAATTCTTAGAATAAATATATTCCTATATAAAGAAAAATTTGAAGGAGGACCCACTATCTGTGGTTAACGAAATAAGTTAAGGAAAGCATCATACCTAAGGAAAAAACATATAACTGAGCAAAGATGTACATACGAACATACTAAGAGTAGGCCTTTCCGCCCCTCGAGCCTGTTCCACCATTTAATAAAATCATGGCTGATCTGATGGTAACCTCAAATCGGCAGCCTGCCTACCCCTAAAAATCTGTCACCCCTTGCTTACTTAGAAACTCTCCACCACTGCCTTAAAAATATTCAGACTCTGCTTCTACTACCCTTTTCAGGAAGCGAGTTCTCAACACCCATGACTCTCTGAGAGAAAGAAGTTTGCCTCATCTCCATTTTACATGGACAACCCCTTATTTTTTCATGAGAGAAGCGGTATTGAGCAAACTGATGGAGCTATAGGCTGACAAGTGTCTGGGTCCTGATGGACTTTATCCTAGGGTCTTAAAAGGGGTGACAAATGAAGCAGTGTTAATGAAGTGGTGTTAATTTTCCAAATTTTGCAAGATTCTAGAAAGGTTGCATCAGACTTGAAAATAGCAAATATAACCCCTGTATTCAAGAAAGGAGGGAAACCGAAAACAGAAAACTGTCAGCCAGTTAGCATGACCTCTGTCATAGGAAAGGCATTAGAATCGATCATTACGGAGGTTATAGCTGGGCACTTAGAAAGGTTAAGGAAATTGGGAAGAGTCAGCATGGTTTTGTGAAAGGGAGATCATGATTAACCAATTCCCTCCACTTTGAAGGAGGAACATAAGTTCTGGGTAAACAGGAGCCTATAGACATCATAGAATCATAGAATTTACAGTGCAGAAGGAGGCCATTCGGCCCATCGAGTCTGCACCGGCTCTTGGAAAGAGCACCCTACCCAAGGTCAACACCTCCCCCTATCCTAGTAACCCAGTAACCCCACCCAACACTAAGGACATACTGCACTTGTATTTCTAGAAGGCATTTGATAAAGTCCCTCATGAAAGTTTATTGTGAAAAATAAAAGCTCATCGCTCGGAGGAAACATATTAGCACAGACAGAAGATTGGTTGGCTGGCTGGCAGAAAACAGAAAGTAGGGCAGCACGGTGGCGCAGTGGGTTAGCACTGTAGTCTCACGGCACCGAGGTCCCAGGTTTGATCCCGGCTCTGGGTCACTGTCCGTGTGGAGTTTGCACATTCTCCCCGTGTTCGCGTGGGTTTCGCCCCCACAACCCAAAGATGTGCAGGGTAGGTGGATTGGCCATGCTAAATTGCCCCTTAATTGGAAAAAATGAATTGGATACTCTAAATTTATTTAATAAAAGAAAACAGAGAGTATGCATAAATGGGTCTATTTCTGATTGGCAGGATGTGACGAGTGAAGTACCACAGGGTTCTGTGTTGGGACCTCAATGTTTTGTAATTTATTTCGCTGACTTAGAAGAGGGGGTGCAAAAGCATGATTGCTAAACTTGCAGACAACACAAAGATAGGTAGGAAGGTATTTTGGGATATAGGACTTAAGGAAGTTGCCAACAGATATAGATATGTTGAGTGAGTGGTCAAAATCTGACAGATGAAGTATAAAGTGGGAAAATGTGAAGTTGTTCACTTTGGCAGGAAGAATAAAAAAGTGGAAAGTTACTGAAACAGAAATGCTACAGAATTCCGAGGTGCAGAGGGATCTAGGTGTTCTGATGCATGAGTCACAGAAAGTTACGTTGCAGGTACAGCAAGTAATTAAGAAGGCTAATGGAATTCTTAACCTTTATTATGAGAGGAATTGACCATGAAAGTAAGGATGTTATGCTTCAGTTATACAGGGCATTGGTGACAGCAAATCTTGAATACTGTATGCAGTTTTGGTCTTCTTATTTAAGGAAGAATGTAAATACATTGGAGGCAGTTCAGAGGAGGTTTAGTAGATAGGTTGGACAGTCTCGGCTTGTTTCTGCTGGAGTTTGGGTGACTTGATTGACGTATATAGGGCGGGATTCTCCAAACCCCCTTCGGCGGGTCGGAGAATTGTTGGGGAGGCGGCGTGAATCCCGCCCCCACCGGCCGCCGAATTCTCTGGCACGGGAGATTCGGTAGGGACGGGACTCGCGCCGCGCCAGTCGGTGGTTGCTCGCAGTGCCCCCCCCCCCCCCCGGCGATTCTCCGGCCCGCGAGTTCTTTGCCAGTCCCGCTGGCGTAAATTAGACTAGGTCCCTTACTGGCAGGACCTTGCGGCGCGGGTGGGCTCCGGGGTCCTGGAGGGGGAGCGCGGGGTGGTCTGGCCCCGGGGGTGCCCCCACGGTGGCCTGGTCCGCGATCGGGGCCCACCGATCCGCAGGCGGGCCTGTACCGTGGGGGCACTCTTTTCCTACTCGTCGGCCGTGTCAGCCTCCGCGATGGCCGATGCATAGGTGAACCCCCCCCCTGCGCATGCGCGGGGGTGAAGTCAGCAGCCCCTGACGCTCCCGCGCATGTGCGGACCCGTGCCGGCCAGGCGACAAAGGCCTTCCACGCCGGTCGGCGGGGCGCAAACCACTCCGGCGCCGGCTTAGCCCCTGAAGGTGCGGAGGATTCCGCACCTTTGGGGCGGGCCGACGCCGGAGTGGCTCACGCCTCTCCATCCCACCGGGACCCCTCGCCCTGTCGGGTACAGAAGAATCCCGCCCATAAAATCTGAATGGTCTTGATGAGATGCATGCAGAAAGGATACTTCCTTTTGTCAATGAGTTCAAAACTCATTGTTGAACAATTAGAAAACGCCTTTTTAAGGACAGAAATTAAGAGAATTTTCTCTCTAAGGGATGAGCTTTGGAACTCTATGCCTCAGAAGGCGGTGAGGCGGCGGGGTCATTGAATACTTTTAAGGCGGGGTAGATTCTTGTTAGGCAAGTGAATAAAAGGTTATTGGGGGTAGATGGGAACGTGGAATTCAAAACACAAACAGATCAGCCATGACCTTATTGAATGGGGAAGTAACATTGAGGGGCCAAATGACTTACTTCTATTATATTCTGTATTTTCGTATGCAGTGTTATTGATAATTTCTTGTGCTGTAACCTATTACATCTTCATTCACCAATCATGTACCAAGTAATTCCTCCGTTGAACCTGTTTGAGACGTTGGATGGAATCTTCCCAGCTCTGTAGAAGTGGGTTTAGAGTAACACTTCAATAAGACCATAAGACATGGGGCTGGTTTAGCTCACTGAGCTAAATCGCTGGCTTTTAAAGCAGGCCAGCAGCATGGTTCGATTCCCGTACCAGCCTCCCCGGACAGGCGCCGGAATGTGGCGACTAGGGGCTTTTCACAGTAGCTTCATTGAAGCCTACTCGTGACAATAAGCGATTTTCATTTTTTTTAATTTTCAAGACATAGGAGCAGAAGTAGGCCATTCGGCCCATCGAATCTGCTCCGCCATTCAATCATGGCTGATATTTTTCTCATCCCCATTCTCCTGCCTTCTCCTTGTAACCCCTGATCCCCTTATTGATCAAGAGCCTATCTATCTCTATCTTAAAGACACTCAGTGATTTGGCCTCCACAGCCTTCTGCGGCAAAGAATTCCACAGATTCACCACCCTCTGGCTGAAGAAATTCCTCCTCATCTCAGTTTTAAAGGATCGTCCCTTTAGTCTGAAATGGTGTTCCCTGCTTCTAGTTTTCCCTAAAAGTGGAAACATCCTCTCCACGTCCATTTTATCCAGGCCTCGCAGCATCCTGTAAGTTTCAATAAGATCCTCCCTAATCCTTCTAAACTCCAACGATTACAGACCCAGAGTCCTCAACAGTTCTTCATACGACAAGCTCTTCATTCCAGCGATCATTCTCGTGAATCTCCTCTAGACCCTTTCCAAGGCCAGCACCTCCTTACTTAGATACGGATAAATTATTAATCTTGCATGCCAGGTTGACAGTGGTGGCTAACCAATTACACCAATTAAATGATCAGCTGGGGACAAGTGGCTGAAGACTCCAGAGTCTTCTCAGCATCAGACCAGCCCATTGCTGAATTGGGAGGCTGGCAGCAGCTTAGAAACAGATTTTCTGTGACAAGGTAGATGGAGCATTTGAGCTTTCTGTCACAGGCCCAATGAATATGCTGTCGAAGTATAAAGGCTGGAACCTTTAATCGGGCTCCATTCTGAGGCATCCTCACACTCATCTGCCTCAGCATCGCCTACCTTTGCTGGTGGGTCTGCCTTCTGTCTGGTGCTGTGGGCCCTCCTATTGGACCTCACACTTCAGGAAGCCATCCACCATCCCTAATTGGAAAATGAATTCAGAGGAGGCCTCTTGACTGACTGCCTTCTCGAAGACTCCAACTGTCAGCCAGCCTCTGACTCGTGCGATGTTGGAACCTGGATATGATCTCGATGTCTGGACACTATCAGCTTTTAGCATTCATTGAGTCTTGTTGACAGCAATATAATCACCTGTGCAGCACATAAATAACAGGGATATGAGCAATTGTTGGGTCACTGATATGCCAGTTCTTGAATGAGATTTCATAAGGTCAAAACTGGAAAGCACATGAACAAAAACAACTATTTCTCAGTGCAACTGGAAAGCTGAATTGTAGGTCCATGTCCAGTGAAAGGAGAAAGCGGAATCTCACTCAAGACATTGCATTTCCCATTCTATTTTTTGTTTCCGTCCTGTGTTCTATGATTGCTGGTAGGAACAATCTCTGTCACACTACTGATCCACCAATAATTGAAATTGCTTGTACGCAATTTACCAGAGACTTATAAGTCACAGCCTCCCTCCAACATAAGCTCAGAAATGGAGATGTTCATTTTACACAGTGTTCAGTTTCATTCACTATTTTTTAGACAATTAAGTGGCCCATGCCAGCAGGTAGCAAAACCTGGACAACATTCAGTCTTGGGCTGGTAAGTAGCAAGTAACAGTCATACCATACCAAGTTCCAGGCATTGACTATATCCAACAAGAGAAAATATAACCACCACCCCTTGACATTCAATGGCATTACCAATGCCGAATCCCCCACTTTGTGGTCACCATTGACCAAAAAATTAAATGGACCAGCTCCATAAATAAAGTGGCTACAAGTGCCTGTAAAAGACTGATAACCTGCAGTGCTTACTGACTCTCTTCCTGACTCTCCAAGTCTTTCCACCATTTACCATGCATAAATCAGGAATATGATGGAATGTTCTCCACATGCCTGGTTGAATGCTCTCATGAAGTGCACCCAACAGCACTGAAGGAACTCAACCGAATATAGGACAATGCAATCTGATTGATTAATACCACAACCATCATGTTTAACAGTCACTCCTTCCAGCACCAGCACATTGCGGTAACACTGTGAACCATTTACATTGGGCACAATCCAACGGACATGCTGCACTGGATAAGCAGTTCGCCATGGTGCAGCATGGCCAATGAAAGCTGTGAGGTGCCGCTCCAGGGATCTACCTCAACCGCGAGATCCAACGCGACTTCACGGGATGTTGTGATGCAAATCCAGCCCATTGTAAGCGGGATCACTTTTTGGCAAATCTGCATATTAGAGCGAAGCACCTGGCCTCTCTTTAATCTGCAGATTCCGAGGTAACTGAGGCTTTCGGATCACCTTCGTTCTAGAGACCTCGGGCAAGTGCTGTTCAGCAAATGGGGACCATTCAGAACTGCACTTTTGGGGATCTCCTAGGGGATAGGAGGCCTCCAGTTGCATGCGCTTTGAGCAGGGTGGTGCCCTGGCACTGATGGCGCCACCTGGGCACCCTGGCAGTGCCAGCCTGGTACCTTGGCAGTGTATCCTGGGTACCCGCCTGGCATTGCCAAGGTGCTCAGATGGCATTGCTGGCTGTATTGGGCACTGCAAGGGTGCCAGGTTGGCACTGCCTCTCACTACACTAGGGCGGTCTGGGAAGAGGAGCTCCCCACTGTACAAAATAGGGTTATGTGTGGCTTCGGCTGCGCATTCCCACTTCGGGCTCCTTCTATAACACGAGTCACGTTGAATAGCCATGTGTTTCTTTACACTGCAAGCGGCAGGAAACATCCCTGCTTCAAGAACAGTTTGGTTTCTGACTTAAATCTTTAGATCTAAGGAGCCCTGAAAAACAAAAAGCAACCCTTGAGAAAATTCAAATAGGACCAGCAAATCAAAGTATTTTGAAACCTGAGTAGAATTTTGGAACTTGGGCGGCACGGTGGCGCAGTGGTTAGCACTGCTGTCCCTCGGTGCTGAGGACCCGGTTTTGTTCCCGGCCTGGGTCACTGTCCGTGTGGAGTTTGCACATTCTCCCCGTGTCTGCGTGGGTCTCACCCACAACCCAAAGATGCGCAGTGTAGGTGGATTGGCCACGCTAAATTGCCCCCTAATTGAAAAACAATGAATTAGGTACTCCAAATTTATTTAAAAAAAATAATTTTGCAACTGTCCTCTCCAAATAGCGGTTGTTGCCAAATTGTAGACGTTAAATCTGAGATCGATAGATTTTCTTAACCAAATGTGTAGAGGGATATGGGGCAGAGGCATATATATGGGGCTGGATTCTCCGCTGCCGGGATGCTCCATTTTGCTGGCAGCCCAGGGGTTTCCCGACAGCGTGGGGCTGCACAGTAATAGGAAACCCCATTGACCAGCCAGCGAAACAGAGCATCCCGCCGGCGTGCTGAACCAGAAATCTGCTGCGGCGGGAGGGAGAATCCAGCCCATGGAGTTTAGACACAGATTGTCCATGGGTGGCATTCTCCTGTGCCCCAGCTGCGTGTATCTCAGCCGCGTGCAGTTTGCTGGCGGTGAGATTCAATCCTCCCGCCGCTTGTCAGTGGGATTTCCCATTGAAACCACCCCACACCTCCATGAAACTCACTGGAAAAGTAATTCCGACGATCAGAGAATTCCGGCCATGATTTCATTGAAAGGCAGAGCTGGCTCAAGGGGCTAAATGCCTTACTTCTGCTCAAATATTTCTCAGTTTTGTATAAACTTTTGGAGGGTTTCTGATTTTTATTAATTGTCCAAGGAAACTGATTGAGATCTTTACAATCTCACATATGTGAGATGGAAATTAAATTCAGACCTAGATATAGGTTAGTTTTTAAATTTGGGTTTCCTGCTACAAGACACGATTCCTCTATGTGAAAGATAAGATAAAAATGGAATTAGTTGTTCCTCTTTTTTCAATTTCTAATGCATGTCCTGGAAAGGTTTATTGAGAAATAATTGCCATACGATAAGGTTAATTCTCTTTCTCAATTCTCTGTGAGTAAAAAAAGACCATGGTGAGGATTTTCTGTTTTTTGGGGATGGGAATGGAAGATGGGGTGGAGAATTGAGCAGGTGTCCCAAAAGGCTTTTACACCAGTGGGGGTTCCCCACTTGATTGGCCTCGCAAAATGTCTTTAAAAGTCAGGATTCCCATTTATCACTATTTGAATCTCATTATCAGTTCTTTATGCCTGATTGTCCCCCATGTTAAATTGTCCATTCATGTCTGCATGACTGCATGTCAACATGAATCACAAAAGGTCCCCCATTATGTGTATCTGGTGAACAGAACCTGTCGGTGGCGCACAGGTGAGTACAGCCTCCTGGGGGGAGGGGTCATGCCTGGCCAGTGCCCCTGGGCACTGCGCCCTCACACACTCCTGGATACTGCTCCAGCACTCTCTTGGGCACTGTCCCCTGGTACTGCCTGGAAAGTGCCAGGGTAGTGCTGGGGAGAGGGGTGGTCGGTGGGGGGATAATCCGTGGTAGTTGTGGAGGGCCGGGAGGAGAGTTTTTTTATTTTTAATAAAAGGGCGCCCCAATCTTTCAGAAACCTAAGTTGCTGGCGAGGCGGGCTCTGTCAATATGATGTCTCGGCACCCGCCCCTTCCATTATTTTTGATAAAGTGTTTGAAAATCCGGCAAAGCAGCTGGCAGGTTGCCCTCCTCTTTTCCCGCCCAAGACAAATCGGAATTTTTCTGCCCATGTGTCCTCATTGGTGCCCACTCCTCTAACCTGACCCACCTCCTCCCCCATATTCAGAGGATACTTGTTCAAATCCAGGCAGTTATGCCATGTTATTACAATGTCATGGAGAACAGAAAATTGTTCTTGTATTTTGCAAGTATGTAATAGTGCGCATTGGGCGGAATTCTCCGACTCCCCACAGGGTCGGAGAATCGCCCAGTGCCGGCGTAAATCCCGCCCCTGCCGTGGCCGGAATTCTCCGCCACCCGGGAATTGGCGGGAGCGGGAATCGCGCCGCGCTGATCAGCATGCCCCCCGCAGCGTTTCTCCGGCCCGCGATGGGCCGAAGTCCCGCCGCTGACAGGCCTCTCCCGCTGACGTAGTTTCAACCACCTCTGGTGGCAGCCGGATTGGTGGCGCGAGCGGGCCCCCGAGGTCCTGGGGGGGGGGGGGGGGGGGGGGCGCGGGGCGATCGGATCCCGGGGGGTGCCCCCTGGTGGCCTGGCACGCGATCGAGGCCCACCGATCGGTGGGCGGGCCAGTGCCGTGGGGGCACTCTTTTTCTTCCGCCACCGCCACGGCCTCCACCATGGCGGAGGCGGAGGTGACCCCCCCTACCGCGCATGCGCCGGTGGTGACGTCAGCGGCCGCTGACGCACTGGTGCATGTGCGAACCGGAGAAGGCCTTTCGGCCAGCCCCGACGCCAGGCGGCGGGCGTCAAAGGCCGTTGGCGCCGGTTTTGGCGCCAGTCGGCGTGGCACCAACCACTCCGGCGCGGGCCTAGCCCCTAAAGGTACGGAGAATCCCACACCTTTGGGGAGGCCCGACACCAGAGTGGTTGGCGCCACTCCGCTACGCCGGGGCCCCCCACCCCGCCGGGTAGGGGAGAATCCCGCCCATTGTTTCTGCTACAATTAGGGCCATAGCTTTATACTTTGGCTGGTTAGTGTATATGGCCTTTTGTTGGGAAAGTAGTTTTAACTTAAGATTGATTGACAGGCAGAAATGTGATTTTGCTGAGCTGAGACAACTTGGCCCTTCAAATACCATGTGAAACACAATTAAAAGCTAACATTTGGATAGAAAAGTATTCTCAATGATCAAATGTCTGAGAGGATAATTATATTTAACAAAACATTTTCTATGTTAAAAAGAACAACAGGTTTTAAAACCAATCATAGCATGAAAATTCCATGTAGAAGGTTATATCTGCATGAAAAGTTTTCCTGTTTGCTATTCCACTTAATCATATAATTTTGTTCTTTTAAACATTGCTGAAATGAAAGATCCGTTAGAAGACATGCTAAATATTTGAGAAAACATTGCTATATTTGACTGAGCTGATTAATAAATAATATTATGGTGATACTGTTTGTAATAAACTTATTGAGCAATTGGACATTCCCTACTTGTTTGCCTGTTCTTGCCAGATCCTGTGATCTGAGTGACCTGGAATATTTGGATGAGGAATTTCATCAGAGTCTGCAGTGGATGAAAGACAATGACATCAATGATATTTTAGACCTAACATTTACTGTGAATGAAGAGGTCTTTGGTCAGGTGGGCTAACTGGGTTAAGCTTCTTAAATTATTTTGGGCTTTCAATGAAATGTATTATGACTTCTTTGCTGTATAGATAAAATTAATATCTCCTTAAGAGAAAGAAGAAAATGTTATTATATGAGCCACTTATGATGTAAACTCAATGATAAATCGCTGATTTTGCAAATTTATTTTTGTACATCAGATTTCTTTTCTTTTTTTCTGTCAGCAGTTTCTTACATAATCCTATCACAGCCTTGGCTTTTCCTGGTGTCCTAGTTCAATTTCTTTAGCATTTTCTTCTAAATTAGTTTAACACTCAAAAATATCTTTGTTCCCTTTTGTATCCTCACAAGGGCAATAATTAGGTGACTGGAAACCCCGAGGAGATAAAACAATGTCTTAACCAGCAACAACGTAACCCAGTAATTCAAATAAAATAAATAGTGTTCCTGAGTTTGATCTATATATGTACGTAAACAACATATTTAGTGCTTAATATCTATACTTCCTGAACAGCTATTAGGTGATTTTGAAATTATGCTTTGCAATGTTTAATTCAATTAAATCAATTTGACGTCTCTTATGCCAATAGCATTGAATGGCTGATTTAAATGTAAGAAGAACTATTCTACCAATGTTTTCTGATAACAAATCAGTGCAATAATTACATATATCTAATTGGTTTTAAGATTTAATATTCTATGTGAACTACTGAACATTTTGTGGACAACTGAAGCTGACAGGCTGGTTACTGGTGTGACAATTGAAAAAACTAAATTCCTGATTCTATTTGAAGCAAATTGAGCTGTTCTATCTTGTTTCATCTGTGCTAACATTCCTGGAATATGTTTCTTTCTTTTAAATTTAGCTGAGGTGAAATCAAACTCTATAATAGCCTATTATACCCAGTCCAGATACTTTGGTATAATAGCTTATAAATGACTCCAGCAGGAACACAATCTGCCAATTACACATAAACCAGAGCTTTGACAAAGAGTCATTGGACTCGCAACGTTAGCTCTTTTCTCTCCCTACAGATGCTGCCAGACTTGCTGCGATTTTCCAGCATTTTCCCTTTCGTTACACATAAACCATCTCCAGTTTGCTTCCTAACTGGTACAGCTCTTGAGGGTATTATCACCAACGCATTGGGTAGTTTTTGTCAATAGATGACATCATTTATTTAACAAACAAGTAATAAAATTCCAAATTATAGGCATGATTCCACCACTCCATATTCCCAGTAAGGAAGAGATGGTTTCAGGGAGCATGGATCAGAGACAGGACAAACAGAAAGTTAGCCCCAATTCTTTGACCTGCACTCCTTGTGATTGCAGCTGGAATTACAGGATCATAGAATGGCCCTTTTATTTCTTTGGCATAAATCACAGCAGGACTGTATGGTTATATTTCCTGTGACCAAACTATAAATTTTGCAAACAATAAGAGGTCCAGAAAATAAAAATCACGCCTTTTCAAATCTATTGAGCGATTTCTCCATTTAATTTCTTCATTCGCTCTCCATTTTTAATTGAGCTGCTTGGTGTATTTTGTCCTCTCCTTATGGAATATCATAGTCATGAGGAAAATATTTAAATATTAATTATCGTACAATGTCGATGTAGAAATCTTGTGGGAAATATATAAAAAGCTAAAAAGAAGGTGTGGTGAACTTTATTACTTATTTTGCATGGGAATTGAGATGCTTTTTGTTGAATAAATTATGTTTCAATTTAAAAGTGGGCCACCTACTGCCACTAGTTATCAGGTCTCCCTGCTCCAAACTGCCATCCCAACACCTCCCCACAACCCGGTCCATACTTTCAAAATGGTTCAGTCGAATACAAAGTACAGGTAATAAAATATAAGTGTAATAAAATGCACCACTGAAATTAAACTAAAATTATTTAGAAATGTAGCATATAATCCAGCAAAGAATACATTGAACAGACTCTTCTTGCTCTCAATGATGGAAAGAATGGTTGTACTAAATCTTTGCACATGTTAAATGTTAAAATGTCATTTAGCTCCTAACTAAAGTGAAGCTGATCACTCATTTGCACTTCCACTGTACTTTCCAATACATACAAAATGGCTCACTCTATGTAGCAAGAATATATGAGTATACAAATTCTCGATGAAAGGATTTTAAATTTACCATTGCAATTATGGAAAATTTTGGAATGATAGTTGGATTATATTTGGAAGTAAGTAGTTTCATTTTTTAAAAATATCCCCGACGCTTATGGTGGCGTGAGTGGTCGCACACAGGGCAGCTCCTCCTTGAAGGCGTAGAAAAGAGCTCTTTTTACCCAAAATCGGGTGTAACTTCGACAGAAAAGTATAACTGAAGGTCGGAGAAGATGTTCCCACCGGGAGTGGCATGTCTGCTGGCTACCAAACCCAGCACAAGAAGGTGAAGGATCTGGCCAAGGAGTTGGAAGAGACTTGTGGCATAGCAGCTCATGAAAAGATGGCTGAGGGGAAAGGGCTCGTGCAAGTCTGAAAAATGTCTGGAGGCTCAGGGGTCGCAGATCCGAGAGATTGAAAGGGTGATCTCTGAACACAGCGATAGAGTGGTGGCACTGGAGGCGGAGCTCTTAGGAGACCTTTGCAAGACGTGAGAGCAAAGATGGAGGTACAGGAAAACAGGTCGAAGAGGCAGAATCTGCGAATAGTTGGCCTGCCTGAAGGAGTGGAAGGTGTGAGTGCCACGAGGTACATTTCGAGGATGCAGGCAGGGCTGGTGGCAGAGGGAGTGCTGCTCAAGGCTCCTGAGGTGGACAGAGAGCACAGGTAGAAGAATAGAGCTAGGGAGCCGCCGGGGGCAGTGATCATGACACTCCACAAGCTTGTGGAGGAAGAGAAGGTCTTGCAGTGGGTCAGGGAGAAACGGAACTGCAAATGGGAGGGGAACAAGGTCCGGATTACCAAGACATCACCAAAACAGTGTGCGGGGTTCAATAGAGCCAGGCAGCGTTATAACAGCGGCAGATCAGATTTGGGGTGCTGTACCCGACAAAACTAAGTTTGTAAGGGGATAGCTGTCATTGCACACCCTCCCCCCCCCCCCCCCCGGCTGCCTGTGGCTGTGTTTTTTATTTTTGTTTGTCTTTGGGGGAGGTGCTGTGTGGTTCGAGAAGAGTCTTTGTCTGGGTGGGGGAGGTCAGCAGGGAGCCTCCTTCACAGAACTGAGAGGTGAGGGTGGGTAGGGGTGGAGGGTCAGTGGGCGGAGCCTTTGTGCAGGGGTTGCCACGTTGGCAGATAATGCTGGTGAACGGAAATGGAGTGGGGGAGAAGGCTGTGGTAAACCACTGTATTGTATTGTAATGTTGTATTGCTACATGCCTGGGCTTGTCCCTGCTGGCTCCGAACCACTGTAGTATATAATATGTGTATTGTGGTAAACTGCCACTGTATTATCTGTAATGTGGTAAACCACTGCCTGCTGGCTCCGCCTCCCCTTGGGCTCGGTATAAAGGTGGCTGGTCTCCGCCGCTGCCCCAGTTCGGGATCAGAGGCTGGCAGGCTTTCTGTTTAGTTTATTAAAGCCTGTTACGTTCACTGCTAGTCTTGTGTTCATTGATGGCACATCAATTTCATAAACTAAACATCTAAGATGAATTCATCGCTCAAACCTGATCGCCTGGAGCTGGACCCACAGGCAGCCGATGTCACTGCAACATTCGAGCACTGGCTAAGCTGCTTCGAAGCGTACCTCGGATCCTCCACCGAAGACTTCACCGACCTCCAGGAGCAGCAGATCCTCAACGCACAGGTGCGCCTGCAAGTTTTCCTTCTCATCAGGGACGCCCCCTCGTATATGGAGGTGATAATGCTGCTGAAGGGACAATATATAAAGTTTGTAAACGAGGTGTATGCTAGGCACCTTCTTGCCACGAGGCGACAACACCCAGGAGAATCACTAGCCGAATTTCAGCGTGCCTTGCGGGTACTCGGCCGGAACTGTTCTTTCCAGGCGATATCGGCTACCCAACGCGGAGCTGTTGATCAGGGATGCATATGTCCCGGCATGAAATCGAACTGCATCCACCAGAGATTGCTGGAAGGGGTTACACTCGGCCTCCCAGATATAGTGCAGCTCTCAAACTTGCTGGAGGTGGCCTTCCAGAACATGGAGGCCTACACCGCCGACCATGCGGCACTCTCGAGCACCTCGCAGGCGCCACCATCATCCGACTCGAGTGCAGTGCATTTCTGTGCTGCGCAGCAGCCCGCCAACGCCGGCAGCCTGAAGTGCTACTTTTGCGGCCAGGGTAACCATCCCAGACAATGCTGCCCTGCACACAACGTGACTTGCAACGGGTGTGGGAGGAAGGGCCACTTTGCGAAAGCCTGCCAGGCCCGGTCTCTCCCTAAAACTCCTAGTCCCAGCAGCGTGCCTGCTGCCTGTCGGGGTCGCCCCCAGCTGCCGCGCCACCCGCCATGTGTGACCCGTGGGCGCCGCCATCTTTGACGCCATCTTGTACTCCTCCGCCACGCGCGACCCATGGGGGCCACCATTTTTGACGCCATCTCCGATGCCATCCGCCATCTTGGGACCAGTCCGCAGCCTCCCGGGAGTCCTGCTCACACTGGTCGTACGCTGGCCGCCGCTACCTCCGATCGGCCTCGCCATCACCTTCCGAAGCTCGCCTCTATCACTCTCGACCAGTCCCGGCCTCATCACCTCACAAAATCTACGATGACCATCCGGATCAACGGGCACGAGACGGCCTGTCTTTTCGACTCCAGGAGCACAGACAGCTTCATACACTCAGATACAGTAAGTCGCTGCTCCCTCCCAATTTTACCCGCGACCCAGAAAATCTCCCTAGCTTCCAGATCACATTCAGTGGAAATCCGGGGGTACTGTGTCGCGACCCTTACTGTTCAAGGTGTAGAGTACACTAACTTCAAGCTCTACGTCCTTCCCCATCTCTGTGCTGCCCTATTACTGGGGCTCGATTTCCAGTGCCACCTCCAAAGCCTTACTTTAAAGTTCGGTGGACCCCTGCCCCCCTCACGGTCTGTAGCCTCGCGACACTTAAGGTCGCTCCACCCTCGCTCTTTGCTAACCTCACCCCGGACTGTAAGCCTGTCGTCACTAGGAGCAGATGATACAGTGCCCGAGACAAGGCCTTTATCAGGTCAGAGGTCCAGCGACTCCTACGAGAGGGGATCATTGAGGCTAGTACCAGCCTCTGGAGAGCCCAAGTGGTGGTCATCAAGAATGGGGAGAAGCACCAGATGGTCATTGACTACAGTCAGACCATCAACCGATACACGCAGCTTGATGCGTACCCCCCTCCCCCGCATATCTAACATGGTCAACCAGATTGCGTAGTATCGAGTCTTCTCCACTGTTGACTTGAAGTCCGTGTACCACCAGCTCCCGATCCGCCCGGAGGACCGCCAATACACTGCCTTCGAGGCAGATGGCCGCCTCTACCAGTTCCTTGGCGTCACCAATGTGGTCTCGGTCTTCCAACGAGAAATGGACCGAATAGTTGACCAGTACAGGCTGCGGGCCACATTCCCGTACTTAGATATTGTCACCATCTGCGGCCATGACCAGCAGGACCATGACGAAAATCTCTGGCACTTCCTCCGCACCTCTAAACTCCTGAACCTCACCTACAATAAGGAAAAATGCGTTTTCCGCACAACCCGTCTAGCCATCCTCGGCTACGTTGTGGATAACAGAGTCCTAGGGCCCGACCCCGACCGCATGCGCCCCCTCATGGAACTTCCCCTCCCCCACTGCCCCAAGGCCCTGAAGATATACCTGGGGTTCTTCTCTTATTATGCCCAGTGAGTCCCTAATTATGCAGACAAGGCCCGTCCACTTATTAAATGCACCATTTTCCCCCTGACGGCTGAGGCCCGCCTGGCCTTCAACCGCATCAAGACAGATATTGCCAAAGCCGTGATGCACGCTGTGGACGAGTCCATCCTGTTCCAAGTGGAAAGCGATGCGCCGGACTTTGCTCTGGCCGCTACCCTCAACCTGGCGGGCTGGCCCGTGGCTTTCTTCTCCCGTAGCCTCCATGTCTCCGAAATTCGACACTCCTCCGTCGAAAAGGAAGCCCAAGCCATTGTAGAAGCTGTGCGACATTGGAGGCATTACCTGGCCGGTCAGCGATTCACTCTCCTCACTGACCAACGGTCGGTTGCCATCATGTTGAACAATACACAGCGGGGCAAGATCAAGAACGACGAGATTCTGAGGTGGAGGATCGAGCTCTGATCGAGCTCTCCACCTACAACTACGAGATTGTGTACTAACCGGGAAAGCTCAACGAGCCCCCAGACGCCCTATCCCGTGGTACATGTGCCAGCGCACAAGTAGACTGACTTCGGGCCCTCCACAATGACCTCTGTCACCCGGGGATCACCCGTTTTTTTCATTTTGTCAAGGCTTGCAGCCTGCCTTACTCCATCGAGGAGGTCAGGACCGTGACCAGGGACTGCCAGGTCTGCGTGGAGTGCAAACCGCACTTCTATCGGCCAGACAGAGCGCACCTGGTAAAGGCCTCTCGCCTCTTTGAGCGCTTCAGCATCGACTTCAAAGGGCCCCTCCCCTCCACGACCGTAACGTGTACTTCCTCAATACTTTTGACGAATACTCAAGATTCCCCTTTGCCATCCCATGCCCTGACAAGACGTCTGCCACCATCATCAAGGCCCTGCACAGTATCTTCACCTTGTTTGGGTTCCCCACCTACATCCACATCGATTGGGGTTCCTCCTTCATGAGCGATGAGTTGCGTCAGTTCCTGCTTCGCAAGGGCATCGCCTCTAGCAGGCCAACCAGCTACAACCTCCTGGGGAACGGACAGATGAAGAGGGAGAACGCGACGGTATGGAAGGCCGTCCTCCTGGCCTTACAGTCTAGAAGTCTCCCAGTCTCCCGCTGGCAGGAGGTCCTCTCCGATGCGCTCCACTCCATCCGGTCGCTCATGTGCACTGCCATAAACGTGACCCCCCCACAAACCTATGTTTGCCTTCCCCAGGAAGCCCACCTCCGGGGACTCGCTCCCATCCTGGCTGACAGTCCTAGGACCCGTCCTCCTCCGGAAGCATGCGAGGAGTCATAAATCAGATTCCTTCATCGAGAAGGTCTTGCTCCTCCATGCCAATCCACAATATGCCTACATGGCACATCCTGACAGGCGACAGGACACAGTCTCCCTCCAGGATTTGGTTCCCCAGCGACCATCACCACCACCCCCGACCCTACACCGTCTCTCTTCACCACTACCCAGCTACTTCAGGCACTGGCATCCGCAGGCCCACCGGCGACCATCACCACCACCCCCGCCCGCACACCACCCCCCCTCCACCGACTCAACTACTGGGTGAAGAAGAGGACAACACGCTCCCGGACATGCAGGTCTCAACACCGGAGCCCACACCACAGCCGGGACTGAGGCGATCACGGCAGAAGGTCAAGACCCCCGACAGACTTGATCTTTAAGTCCACTTCACCCCTGCTAGACTCTTTTTTTAACAAGGGGTGAATGTGGTAAACCACTGTATTGTATTGTATTGTACTGTTGTATTGCTAAATGCCTGGGCTTGTCCCCGCTGGCTCCGAACCACTGTAGTATATAATATGTGTATTGTGGTAAACTGCCACTGTATTATCTGTAATGTGGTAAACCACTGCCTGCTGGCTCCGCCTCCCCTCTGGCTCGGTATAACGGTGACTGGTCTCCGCCGCTGCCCCAGTTCAGGATCCGAGGCCAGGAGGCTTTCTGTTTAGATTATTAAAGCCTCAGTTACGTTCACTGCCCATCTCGTGTTCATTGATGGCACATGAAAGGCCGAGAGAGGTGGACATAGGGGGATGGTGGGAGGTGGGGGGAAGGGAGGGAGATGCGGCACGGCGAGATTGGAGAAGAAACACGGTCAGGCAGGAGCGAGAAAGGGGCCTTCTTGAATGGGCCAGGTAGAGGGTGAAATTAATGGGGGTAGAGCCAAAAGGGGTGGATGGTAGAGGTGTATGAAGGCGCAAGCCCTCGGTAAGTCTGGTAACGTGGAACGTGCAAGGGCTTAATGGATCGGTGAAAATCGGTGATCTTGGCTCTTTGTTTTTTGCGCACCTAAGGAGTTTAAAAGCTGAGATGGTCTTTCTTCAAGAGATGCACCTCCACGTGAAGGACCAGGTCAGGCTGAGGAAGTGATGGGTGGGACAGGTTTTCCAATCGGGGTTTGATTCAATGTTTCGGGGGTGTCCATTTTGATTAGCAAGAAAACGGGGTTTGTGAGCACGAATGAAGTGAGGGACCAGGGTGGGAGCTATGTGATGGTGAGTGGGGTATTAGAGGGGATGCCGGTGATACTGGGGAATGTGTGTACATCGATTGGGACTATTTAGGCTTTATGAGGGGGTTGCTGGCAGCGATTCTGGACTTGGCCATGCACCAGTTGATGGCCAAAGAAGGGGTGGCACAGTGGTTAGTGTGGAGTTTGCACTTTCTCCCAGTGTCTGCGGGGGTTTCCACCAGGTGCTCCGGTTTCCTCCCCTAGTCCAAAAATGTGCAGGTTAGGCGGATTGGCCATTCTAAATTGTCCCTTAGTGTTCAAAAGGTTAGGTGGGGGTAATGCATTATGGGAATAGGATAGAGGCATGTGCTTAAGTGGAGTGCTCTTTCCAAGGGTCCATGCAGACTCAATGGGCTGAATGGCCTCCTTCTGCAGTGTAGGGATTCTATGATTCTATGGGAGGAGATTTTAATTGTGTCCTATAGCCGAGTGTAGATAGATTGAGCCCCAGGTCAATAGGTAAGATACAAATGGCAAAGGAGTTGGACGAGTTTATGGAAAAGATGAGTATGGGGGACCCGTGTTCTTCAAGAACCCAGGGGGAAGGGAGTATTCCTTTTTTCACATGCTTATAGGGTATATTTAAGAATCGACTTCTTTGTGTTGAGCCAGGAGGTTTTGGTTGGGGTGGAGGGGCAGAGTACGCGGGGATAGTAATCTCGGACCATGTGCCCCATTGGCTGGAGATTCGGCTTAGATCGAGACGGGAGCAGAACCTGGTTGGATGCTCGATTCGGGGTTGGCAGATAGAGGGTTTTGCGATAAAGTGCAGGCTGTGATTAAAAATTAAGTAGAATTGAACCAAAACAGGAGGGAGGTGTTGGTGGCAACGTTTTGGAAAGCACTAAAAGTAGTGATCTGGCAGGGGGGGGGGGGGGGGGGGGGGGGGGGACATTATCTAATTCAAGGCATATGCGGATAGGGAAAGGGGGGAGGAATATGAATAGCTAGTGAAAAGATAGTTGAGGTAGATAGGGAGTACTCAAGGGTGCCCACCACTGAGGGATTGGCAATTGCAGGGGCACTTTGATAGGTTGACAACAGGGAGGGCGGTAGGGCAGCTGCGGAGGGCAAGCTGTGTGCAGTATGAATACGGAGAGGAGGCGAGTCGAATGTTAGCGTGTCAGCTGCGGAGGCTGGCCGCGTCCAGGGAAATATTGAGATACGGACTGAGGCAGGGGAGTTGGTGTCCGAGCCGGGGAAGATAAATTAGACGTTTAGGGATTATTATAAGGAGCTATACAGGGCGGACCTGCGGGGTGAAGAGGGGGACATGGCACCGTTTTAGACAAACTGGAGTTCCCACAGTCGTAGGAAGAAAGGAGAAAAATGCGAGAGGAGTCTGGGGCTGAGGGAGATATTGGATTATATAAGGGGTATGAAGCCGGGGAAGGCCCCGGGTTACCCGACAGAATTCTATTGAGAGTTTGCAACGCACCTGGCACCACATCTCTTGGAGGTGTTTAATGAGGCGTTTGGAGAAGGGAGAGATGAAGATGCAAGCAACGATCACATTAATACCAAAGAAGAGGAAAAACCCGTTGGAATGTGGGTCATATAGATCCATATCCCTGTTAAATACGGATGTGAAAGTGCTGGCGAAGATGGTGGCAGGAAGGGTGGAAGGATGTGTCCTGAGGGTGGTTGTGGAGGACCAGACAGGTTTCGTAAAGGGCAGGCAGCTTTCTCGTGATATCAGGAGGCTGTTAAATGTGATCATAATGTGACCCCGTTGAGAGCTCAGGTAGCGGAGGTAGTGGTGTCCATGGACGCAGAGAGGGCGTTTGATCGGGTGGAGTGGCAGTACCTGTTTGAGGTCCTGAGAAGGTTTGGGTTTGGACCCAAGTTTTTGGCATGGGTGCGCCTGTTATACATGGCACAGAAGGCGATTGTGCAGACTAACGACACAAAACTTTGAACTGCACAGGGCAAGGCAGGGGTGCCCACTGTCACCGCTTGTTGTTTGCGCTGGCTATAGAACCTCCGGCAATGCCTCTCAGGGGGTCGGCAGAGTGGTGAGGGATTACGAGGGGACGAAGGGAGCACCGGGTGTCGCTCTATGCTGACGACCTACTATTGTATGTTTATGACCCGTTTGAGAGCATGGAGTGGATCATGGGCCTGTTGGGAAATTTGGGGCATTCTTGGGATAAAAGTTAAATGTAGGGAAATGTGAAGTGTTCCCGGTGAACGAGTTGGGTCAACAAGCCAATCTAGGGCGGTTGCCATTCAAGGCGAGGTTCCTGTTCATATTCCAGACACTTCCAATCTTTGTACTGAAGACCTTCTTTCGAAAACTGGATATGATTATCTCAGACTTTGTATGGGCAAGGAAGGTGCCAAGGGTTAGGAGGACAGAAATACAGGCAGAAGGGAGGGTTGGAGTTGCCGAACCTGCTACACTATTACTGGGCAGCGAGTGTGGAGAAGGTGAGGCCGTGGTGGGAAGGAGAGGGGACAGAATGGATTAGGATGGAGGAAGAATTCTGTAGGGGGTCCAGCTTGACATCTATGGTGACGGCAGCATTGCCAGTGGCGCCAGGGAGATACGTGGAGAGCACAGTGGTGCAGTCCACAGTAAAGGTCTCCAGTGAGGAGGCATTTCGGGATAGAAGGGATGGCGGTGCTGGCGCTATTGTGCGACCACCATGGTTTTGAGCCGGGGGGGGGGATAGACGGTATGTATAGGAAGTGGAGAGAAGTGGGGCTGGTTAAGGTGAGGGATCTGTACCTGGAAGAGGGGTTTGCCAGTATAGAGGAACTGAAGGAGAGGATAGAACTCCCGAGAGGAAGTGAGTTTAGGTACCTGCAGGTAAGGGACTTTGTGCAGAAGGTTTGGAAAGAGTTCCCCAGGCTGCTGAGGTACACCTTGTTGGAGTGGATGTGAAAGGGGAGGGCAGGATCGGAGACATATATGGGTAGCTGGGAGAGCAGGTGGTGAAGGTTAAGGAGAAATGCAAGGGGGAGCTGGGAGGGGAGATAAATTGGGGAGTATGGAGTGAGGCTCTACGAAGTGTAAATGCGACCTCCTTGTGCGTAAGGTGACCCTGATGCAGTTTAAGGTCGTACAGAGGCTGTGTGTGACTTGGGGAAGAATTGGTTAGTTCTTTCAGGGAGTGGCAGACGAGTGTGAGAAGTGTGGGCTGGGACCAGCAATTCATGTACATATGTTCTGGGGCTGCGAAAAGTTGGAGAGATTCTGGGCCTGAGCATTCGCGGCGTTAACCAGGATAGTGGGGTAGGAGTTTGAGCTGGACCCTCTGGTGGCAATATACAGGGTGTCAGAGAAGCCAGAGCTGATGGAGGGGTGGAAAGCTGATGTTGTGGCCTTCGCCTCTCTGATAGTCCAGCGAAGAATCCTGTTGGAGTGGCGGTCAGCGACATCGCCAGGGGTGGCGGCCTGGCTGAGTGACTTATATGACTTTCGTCGGCTGGAAAAAGTCAAATACGTGTTAAGGGGCTCAGCGGTTTCGAGGCAAGATTGGGGATGCTCGTGGACATGTTTGAGGATTTGTTCGTCGCGGGGTGGAGAGGTGTGGCAAGAGGGGGTGAAAAAGGGAAAAATTTGCACAAACTGTATAGTTGTGTGTTGGGAAGTTTGCTCCCCGAATTGTTCATGTTCTGTAACCTTTTATATAAGTTTGGAATAAAATACATTTTAACAAAAATCCCCGACATAAGTGTTATAAATAAGTAAACTAAATAATTGATCTCTTTTGACAGTAGAATGAGTTTATAAAGCAAATGATCATCTGCAAACAGCTTAGTAGTTTCCAAAATGGTGCTATTGGTCGAGTTCATTTATACCAATTTCAGTTCTTCTATCATATCCTCTGACCAATGTATAATGTCCGTCCAATGTCCATCCAATGGCTCCACATCTGACGTATTTAATCACCCACTGAAAGGGCCCAACTTAAACTCACTCAAAACCAATTCAAATCACACAGAGGTAAAATCGAGCCTAGCTTTTATACAGGTAACAGACATTCAGAATGATACAAAATTCACAAGCCCCACAGACATTCGGGGTTCGGAGAGTCTCAATTTATTCAAATAGCGTGTAGTCCCTGTCAGTAACTAAGATAAATATTTAAAAGCACTCTGACTACTGTTTTGGAGTTTGCACTTGTGAATAATTTTAAATTTCAAATATAACGCCAGTGATCAGAGAATAAAAATTCAGTATACCTTGTATGCCAATCACCTTGACCAACTCATTGCTAGGTCATCCTTGCTGTTATGTCCGTACCTCACTGTGTGAACTTCAATTTCTTCTTGCTTCTTCATGTAATTAAAGCTGTTGTAATATTTTCAAATAGTATTTGTAGCCTGCAGAGTGCCTCTTTACTTACTATTGTAGTGCAGTTCCAATTTTTATTCATTTAAGAATTATTACAAACTTTTAAGCTGAACATTTGATAGAACATAAGAACTTTGACACTTCGAGCCTGCTCCACTATTCAGCAAAATCACAGCTGGTCTACAACCTCAACTCCACATTCCTACAATTTCCCCATATCCCATAATTCCCTTAGCACCCCAAAATCTAATGATTTACGAAGGGATTGGAGTATAGGAGTAAAGGAGTCTGTCTTAAATTTACTCAGCTCTTGAACATGCACAACTCTCTGGGATGGAGAATTCCAAAGCTTCACAAAGCTTTGCATGAAGTGATTTCAACAGATCACTATCCCATAAGGTGAACCTCTTATTCTAAGACTGTGACCTTGTGTTCTGGATTTAGCATCTAATGTCACTCCCCTTAAAAACTGTATATGTTTCAATGGGAACTTCTCATTCTTCTAAACTCCAGAAAATATAGGCCTCCTCTACTCAATTTCTCCTCTAAAGCAAGCATGTTCTTCCTTAGCCAAAACTACACTTACTGCTCCAGATGTGGCTTTAGCAAAGTCCTGTATAATTTTAATAAGACTTCTTTACTCTTATAGTCCAATCCCATTAAAAAATATACTGGCATACATTTTGCCTTGCTATTTCTTGCTATACCTGCATGACCTCTCAATGCCACATTTGCCACATTGTATTCCATCTGCCATGTTCTTGCACACTCAAACCAACTTTTCTATATCCCTCTGTAGCTTCTTTGCATCTTCCACACTGCACACATTCCCAACTAACTTTGTATCATCAGCAAACATGGATATACTACATTTAGTCTCCTCAGCTAAATCAGTAATAATGATTATAAATAGCTAAGGGCCAAGTCCTTACGATATCCTGCTAGTTACAGACTGCCAACCTTAAATTGTCCCGTTGTTTCTACTCACTGGGCGTGATTCTCCAGCCTAATTGCGCTCTTACTCAAACTGAACTAGGCCAGTGAATAGTGGGAGAGGCCGAAAACGAGAACCACGCCAGGTGGCAAGAAGTTTGCGATGCAGATTTTTAAACCAATTATCACCACTTGAGCCCTATTTCCATACAATTAATGGAAGCAACCCAATACACAACGGCCTCCCATGATTTATCGGCTTCCCCAGCAGGTAGTCACGCAGGCGCTTAAAAATGTGACTTATACGGGGAGCCGAGGCGGTGAGTAGCCATCTTTGCTCACAGGCAAAGAGCCCAGGGTGACGGGGATTGCCGCCCCAGTGCTTGGAGGTGGGTGGGGTCATTGGCTAGGTGGGGAGGGCGCCCTCTGCAGGGGTGGACCGCTATGGAAGGAGAGGTGTGGGAGGTACTGGGGGGGAGCAACTGTGTGCGGCACACCATGTCAATCCCTGGATCGTATGTACCGATTCCGTGGGTAATCCTTGTCCTTGCCCGTCTGCCCCACCGACCACCCATAACCCCCACCATCTGCCTAGGCCTCTGGCCATGTGGCTGAAGGCAATTGATAATAGGGATTTGGCAATCCTGGTTACATGAGGACTTCACACAACCCAAGTGGATTCCCGTGGTATGTGGTCCATGTAGCATGTGGGAATCATTGCCTAGCATCCCAATCAGACCGCGATGCCTGGCCACTGTCTGAACACTGTGGGAAACAACACCACACACGCAGCAGCCAACATCTGAACACCCCGGGGATGGGACACAGCTCCAGGGACATGTCCATGACTGGAGGGTGAGTGAATGCAACAGGGCGGGGACCAGTGCCCTGTTCAGGTGATGTTATGTGCGGGTATCTGGGATGCAGGTCAGGGATCCAGTAAGGGGGCCACTGCGGCCGGGAGTGCATGGGCAGTACGTTCCAGGCTTGGGGGACCGGGGAATCAATGGGGGATTGGAGGATCCTGGGGTGAGAGCCACCATTGTTTGTAAGTCCAACACCCTCTCCCAATTCCTCACAGATATTGAATGGTATGGATGATATTTTGGACCATCAGAACAGGTCTTAGTGGTGCTGCTGGCAGACCGGGCAGCCAGACGCTGGAGACAGCGGCAGCAGCACTGTTTGTAGATGCTGGAAGGGGCGGCTCATGTGCTGGATCCCACCCCACAGCATGAGGACCTGGCTGCCCATCAGGGAGGGGAGACAAGCACTCAACCAGGGTGTACAGGGCCAATGGGCATTTGAACAGATGATGGAAAGTGCATGCCGCAGGAGGTTCCGCCTCAACAAGGACACAGTGCACACCGGTGCCATGTCCTCGTGAACATGGCAGGGGCTGGTTTAGCTCAGTGGGCTGGGCAGCTAGTTTGTGATGCAGAACAAGGCCAGCAGCACGGATTCAATTCCTGTACCAGCTGAGAATTCTGAATTCCCCTCTGTGTACCCGAACAGGAGCCGGAATGTGGCGACTAGGGGCTTTTCACAGTAACTTCATTGCAGTGTTAATGTAAGCCTACTTGTGACAATAAAGATTATTTATTTATTGTTTACATGGCACCACATGGAGGAGGAGGAGACCCTTTTCCGGTAGCAGTCAAGGTCATCGCATCTCTGAACCGTTATGCCTTGGGACCATTCCAGGGCGCAAGAGGGAACCTGCATGGCATCTCGGGTCCAAAGCCATAGGTGCATCCGACAGGTCACAGGTGCCCTGTTTACCTGGGCAGAAAATTATATCAATCTTGACGTGGACCAAGCCCAACAGGATGCCTGGGCAGCAGGATTCTCTGCCATCGCCAGGCTGCAGTAGGCCACAGGTCCAGAGGTTTATACACGGCACGTATGTCACCTTGCATTCACCGGCCATCTGGGACTACCCTATATTAACAGAAAGGGGTTCCACCCCCTGAACATTCAGCTCATGTGTGACTACCACATGTAGATCATGCACATGTGTACACGCTTCCCGGGGTTTGTGCACAACAGCTATATCCTGGGCCAGTCGGACATCCCCGCCTCTTCAAGGAGCACCTAGGATGGGTGGCTGGCTCCTGGGAGATAAGGGGTACCTGCTAAGGACCTGGCTAATGACACTAGTACGGAGGCCGGAGACCGAACTGGAGACCCGATACAATGAGGCCCATGTGGCCACCTGTGCTGAAAATGTGGTTCCGATGCCTTGACCGCTGGGGTGGTGCCCAGGAGTACACCCCCCGGACAGTTGCCCGCATTGTGGTCGTCTGCTGTGTCCTCCATAACCTGGCACAGCAGCGGTGCGACATGCTGGAAGTTGGGGATGAGGAACATGTGCCCACTTTAAGGAGGAGGAGGACGAGGATGATGATGAGGCGCTGGACCAGCAGGGGCTGGAGGACAGCCGGAGACTACAGGACAGGCGGCAGAAGCGAGGGTCCAGGGAGGCCCCCATACTCATGGGACGGGGCCTGGTCCCTCAACGATACCTTACCCACCCCCCACCCACATTTCCCATCCTCCCAGGGTCTGTATCACATCACTCCAGGGTGCTGGGACTGTGTCGGCACCATCAGTGGGTCACTGTCGAGGACAGGGAGGTGATGATAACCCGCTGAGTGCCAGTGCCCCTAAACTTATGCAGTCTGACCCCTGTATGTCTGCTGAGTGCTCCTTCACACCCATCATTTGAATGCAGTATGCCTGGAGAGGGGGTGATATCTGAAGAGATGGGCCAAGGGTTCGGAGGTTGGGCTGCATTGTGGAAGAAAGTGACAGAGGCATCATACTGCTTGTGGTCAAAGGTTTTTAATGTTTCACAGGTGTCCAACAATTCCCCATTTGCTTCATAGTGCCGTCCCAATCGCTTCCCCACTTCCCTCACTGCCTCCCCACTCGGTGCCCTCAGTGATCCTCAACGTGCTTAACCTTCTACTGCTACGTCTAGGTGGTCCCCAGGATGCACATCAGAGTGAAGGCAGCCAGCTGCTTACCATGTCCCGTGGCCTTTGCTGCTCCTGGTGGGCGTTCTGTGGGGGCTGGACGGCCCGGCTCACTTTTCGGCGGTACATGCACAGTTGTGCCGCCCTGCCCCGTGTTCTGACTTTGAGATGTGATCTCATCAGAGGGGTGGGACCCTGGGGTGCTGGTGGCCACCATCCCGACTCCATGGGACTGGTCCGGTTTGGTACCCAGCTCCTTCTCCTCCCGCACGGTGTGGGTTCACCTCAGGATGGAGGAGCAGCTGGTTCAAGCATCATCTGGTTCTGCCAGCCCTAGCGGCTCCTCGATGTCTGAACCATGGTATCTGTCATACGTTCACGGAGGCAGAAATCCCTTCACCAGAATTCCTTTTATTTACAAAGCCAACAGCTGAACAACCAGGTGCATTCAGCTTGCTGTTTACAATGGGAGTGAAGAGGATCTGACACTCCCTGTTATATTCAGAGAAAGGGGTTCCCTGATGGGGCCACTAATCACAAAACGCGTACTCTAATTGACCAATCTCAAAGGCCTGACCTAAGTCATTACAGTATCGAAACCCTCGACAATGCTCCTCAGTGACTGGAACATGCTCTGCAATGCCCACCTGAGAGCAGGACTTGTACCGCAGAACCTTATCAATGTCAGCCTGGTACTGGGTGACATACCCCAGCATGTTGGACATTCTGCCGAGGCCCTCAGCCACGGCCATCACCAACTGCGTGATGCCTTAGATACCTCCACTCATGGTGCTGACCTTGTGCACCAGGCTCCCACTGTCATCGCCACCCTAGCAGTGTTGGCCTCATTGCTACGCATTGCTGGCGACATCTCCTGCACTCGTAGCCTCTTGGACTACTCCAATTGGCTATGGACCTGCTGGAGTTTTGCTGACATCTCACTCTGAATGTCCCGGTCACACATTTGGGCAGCACGGTAGCATTGTGGATAGCACAATTGCTTCACAGCTCCAGGATTCTAGGTTTGATTCCTGTCTTGGATCACCGTCTGTGCAGAGTCTGCACGTTCTCCCTGTGTGTGCATGGGTTTCCTACGGGAGCTCCGGTTTCCTTCCACAGTCCAAAGATGTGCAAGTTAGGTGGATTGGCCATGATAAATTGCCCTTAGTGTCCAAAATTGCCTTTAGTGTTGAGTGGGGTTACTGGGTTATGGGGATAGGGTGGAGGTGTGGGGTTGGGTAGGGTGCTCTTTCCAGGTGCCAGTGCAGACTCGATGGGCCGAATGGCCTCCTTCTGCACTGTAAATTCTATGAAATTCTATAACGTCTCCATCAACTCCGGGTGTACTTGTTCCCATAGACTCAGCATCTGGTTGGGACCTAGCAGGGTCCTGCGATCCAGAAGACCTCAGACTGCTGTCTGGACTGGGCATTCCTGCCTCCACCTGATGTGCATCAGCAACAGTGTCGTGCTCATCAGATTGTGCCATAGAAGCCTGACCACTAACATTTCCCACCAAGTTCCGTGTATTTGCGCTGGTGGAGGGCGAGGATGGCAGTTGTGACGTGTCGATTATGGCATCCTCGGAACTCTTCTCTGAGGTGGTCTCATGGGAGGCAGGGACCCACCCCGGGATGGGCTGGCACCTCTGGCTGGCGGACTTGCGTGAGAAAGGACATGTGGCCAGTGGAAGGGTGAGTCAGTCAGGAAGACAGTAGTAACTCACGTGTGACAGGTCCTTGCGCTAACCTCTGCATTGGTGACAACTCTGTCCTCGGCCACCCTCATCACCTCCAGGGTCCGCTTCTCGAAGGTCATGAGAATGTGTATGTGCGGCACCCCTCCACCAGTCTGGGACCTCTCCCGGCGATTGTGGGAGAGCTTATCCCATGGTCACGCAGAGAGGGAATCGTTAGCCGCATGCATGGTTCACAATGGTGGGAGGGGAGGTGTGAAGGAAGGGTTAGCCGGGGGGGGGGGGGGGGGGGGGGGGGAGAGTGGGTGAAGGGAGGAGTAAGGACAGCATGATGGGTTGGGGGAGGTGAATGCTCGCGTGGGGTTGGAAAGGTCTCAGGGAGTGTGTGGGGGGGGGATTGGTGTCTACTTACCCGAGCTGCCCGGTGTAGGTTGACAAACGTCTTTCAGTCCTGGTCACACTCCTCAAGATCATGACCGCCGCCACTTCGTCCGAGGCAGAACTGGCTACCCTGTGGCTTACCCTCCAGGGCCCTCAAGGCAACAGAATCGTGGGGCCAGTTGTCTCAGTGCCATGGCTGCGAGCTGAGTGGGGTTAACTGTGCAAGCGATGTTTAAGTGCTGCTCAGCCTTGTTTGGGGGGGGGGGGGTCCCGGTGAATCGGCTGCCGTGCCTTCATTTGCGGCGAGAAGCCCGTTGGGCCTCGTTAATTGGACCAATTAATGTTGAATAGCATTCCTGGCCTCGCTGGGCCGAGCGCCGGGAAGCTCACGGCAATTCCCGCTCGCTGCCAAACTTAGAAATCTTTCCGGAGAATCGCGCCCACTGTTTTCTGTTCATTTACTAATTCTGAATCCGTACTAGTATATTATTGCTAATCCCATGAGCCCTAATCTTGAGTAGTAATCTCTTAAATGGCACCATATCACATGCTTTTTGAAAATTCAACTACTTTACGTCCACTGTATCTCCTTCATTTGCTAGTTGCATCCTCAAAAATCTAAAAGATTTGTCAAACACAATTCCCTTTGAGAAATCCGTGTTGCCTCTGCTTAATATATTATAATTTTCTAAGTGCCCTTACCTAAGAATAGATTCTAGCATTTTGCCTACGACATGTAATAAGCTAATTAGCCGATGGTTCCCCATTTTCTCTCTACTTCCTTTCATAAATGTACCAACATTCATAATGCAATCATAATCACAGGCAATAATTCAATCTCATTAGTTAATGCATCAAAAATGAATTGGCTAAACTCAAACCTTTTGATCAAAGGTGAACAGCATCACTGACATCTGTTTTTTAGGTTATCAGTAAACAACTGATTATAGCTAAAACCTCAATAATTTTTTACTGGCAACATTTTCAATGAGTTTCTTGGCAATAGTAATCAGAATAATGTTTAGTTTTTACACTTAATAGGTCAGATGAATTACTTTTATTGCTGTATCGCAAGTGTGTGTTTTTGATGCCTGCTTTTAGAATTATGAAGTTAAAGTCTTATAGGTTAATAATAAACTGAAATTGAATTGCTTCAAGGCTAGCAATGATTGATTGATTGTTTTTTTGGAATAGATTACAGAGAGAGAGCTAAAGCCAGGAGGAGCAAACATCCCTGTTGTAGAAAAAAACAAGAAAGAGTACATTGAAAAAATGGTAAAATGGCGCATTGAGAGGGGTGTTGTGCAACAAACTGAAAGTTTAGTACGTGGTTTCTATGAGGTAAGAATAGTAGATGCACAATACAAGCAGTGAAAAGATGAATGTTCATTATCTGTCAATTCTTTCTGGATTTGCTTTAATTGTCCCAGGTACCAGTAATATATCTTGTATTCATGTCTGAGTGAAATCAGACCACACATCTCCACCCCCCCCCCCCCCCCCCCCCCCCCCCCCACACCTAACTCCCACCAAAATATATCATTTTATAAAAGTAGTTATTTGTAGTGTTTGGTCTTCTATGCCTTGAAAAGGAATCCACAAAATACCTTGACTTGATACCAGGATCTTTATTGAATCACACGTGGTAAAACAGCGATCTGTTAGAGATGTTATCATGGACTTTCTTTGTACTCCTCTGGACCTCCACCTAGCACGACTGTTCACCTGTATGTCTTACTACCATCTCCTTCAACCATCTCCTGATGGCCGGATGTGTCTCCACTTATATGGGAGTCCCTGGTTACATGACCACGAACTTGAGACTGCATGGTGTCTCGACACTGCCAACTACTGGTTGGAGGTCGCACACCACCCATCTATGTTATTGCTTCCAGGCATATCACCATAGTTATTGAGATGGAGCATGGCACATTTCATTGTAACTTCATTTACATAATTGTTTGTTAACAGAGGTAGATAGGCCTCGAGTGGAGTTTGCACTTTCTCCCTGTGTCCGCTTGGCTTCCTCCGGGTACTTCGATTTTCTCCCACAGTCTAAAGTTGTGCAGGTTAGGTGAATTGGCCTTGTTAAATTGCCCCTTAGTGTCCAATAGATTAGGTCAGGTTATTGGGTTATGGAGATAGGATGGAGGTGTGGGCTTTCCAAGGGCCGGTGCAACTCAATGGGCCAAATGACATCCTTCTGCACTGTAGGGATTCTATAATAAAGGCCAGGATTCACCAGGCTGCAAGCCAGCTGAGGAATTTCCAATGGCCAGCTCAATTGAGGTCAGGCCAAAAACAGGTTTCATGCTGGCCTCGACAAGTTTCCCGCATTCCCAATAAGCTTCCTGCCCAGACCAAGTGGGATGGTGCAAATAGGCCATAGGAACTGTTTTGCATGTAATTTATGCCCAATTCATCTTGCTCCTGGTTGCTCCAGACCCCACCTCGTCCCCAGCCAAGAGTCCTGCTGGTGTGAATTTGTGCAAGTACTGAAAAACGAGGACCTGTCAGATTTCAGTCAAAGGACTCTCCCTACAAATGCCTCCAGGGTGCCTGCCGAGCGGGTCGTTCATGGGGCTGGGGGTCAGGGCAGCTTGTGCTGGGCTGGAGGGGCACAAATCGGGGGTATTTCCTGAGATGGGGGTCTGTGGCTGCTCTTCCCATCTGCAGCCTTTAAACAGTCAGTGTCTAAAAATTAAAGTTCTCTGACAATAAAGTGGAAGTCTCCCATCTGCTGCCTTAAACCCTTTGAACAGTATCTCAAAAATGCAGGTCTCTCATTGCCAGTGATCTGCGGGAGGGGGTGGGGGAGCTCCAGCAGCATTATGAAATTGTGGCACCCTTTAAAAAGGGCACCACGGTCTCTGAGGAGTGGGACCTGTCAACGAGATAAGGTCCCGACCCTCTCAGTTCCAGCGAGAATCTCTGGGCAGAATTCTCCGCACTCACGACGGGGCAGAGAATAGCGGGCGGCGTAAATTTTTACGCTGCCCCGACGCCCTCCCGCTATTCCCCCCCCACGACTGCCTCCCGACACGAATCGCTGCCCGCCGTTTTTTTACGGCAAGCAGTGATTCACCCCTGGCCGATGGGCCGATTTCCAAGGCCTTTACGACCGTTTTTATGAACGTAAATCACACCTGGTCTGACCGTTTGTAAAAACGGCCGTAAAGTCCCGATCTGCCGTGCCGTACTGCCGTGCCAATCGGTGCCATAGGCCCGTGATCGGCAGCGGGTACTTACCCCGCGCACTCTTTCTCCTTCCGCCGCCCCGCTGTATCCATTCGCGGGGCGGCTGAGGGGCATACCGGCCCGCGCATGCGCGGGTCTCACGCATATGCATGATGACGTCATCCGCGCATACGCGGGTTGAAGTCGTCCAATCCGCGCATGCGCGGCTGACGTCATCTGACGCGTCAGCCATCGCTAACTCTGGCTAGCGGGCTTAACGAAATTCATTAAGCCCGCTATGCCGGAGTTCACGGCCGCGCGATGCTAGCCCCGACCGGGAGCAGAATCGGTTCCCGGTCGGGGGGGGGGGGCGGAGGCTGGCGTCAAACCCACCCGTTTTTGACGCCAGCCTCACGATTTTTCGCGGGTGCGGAGAATCACGCCCCCAGTGTGTCATCGAATGGCAATGAAAACCCGATTGAGGGTAAAATTATTTCTATGTGCCATTGAATGACATGTCGGGGTCACTCCTAGTGCCAGTGGGAATCACTGGTTTTACCGCTGGTGGGAGCCCTTAATCAGCGATCGGGAGAATTGCGCCTGAAATGTTTGGTGTCCTGATTTTTTTCTTCAAAAGAGCAAATAAATCTGCATGTAACTAGATATGACAGGGAATTGGGAAAGTGAAGGAAATAGGGCAGCAAAGAAAATTTTGATTGCTGTATCTCTTCTATCTGGGTATTCTTTTAGCATGAAAATCCAAAATCATCTTTGAGAATGAAACCTAAATAATATGTAAGGGGATCCAGGTGATAGAAATCATCAAAATATGCTGAATGGAGACACTATCCTAATTTATCTTCATTCTATCTGTAGTCAAATTAAGCACATTAGCTCCAAGTATATCAAGTCAAGTTCAAATTACAAATGAAAGGTTACTTTCAAACATCATTTAAATTGGTGTTATGCTGCTATTTAATGGCAGTTACTTGTTTTAGGTGGTGGACGCTCGGCTTGTTTCTGTGTTTGATGCACGGGAATTAGAACTCGTGATTGCTGGCACAGCAGAGATCGATTTAAGTGATTGGAGAAATAATACAGAGTACAGAGGAGGTGGGTTGATTTGAATTATTTTAATTACAGTATTGACATGATGCTTGGAAAACGTGGCATCTTATACATGTTCATTTATTTTTCCAAGGGTACCATGACAATCATATAGTGATCAGGTGGTTTTGGGCTGCAGTGGAAAGGTTCAACAATGAGCAGAGACTAAGACTGTTACAGGTACAGTAAAACCAATTAGCTTAGAGAGATACTGCACTAAGTATTTGTGTACTCATTATGTTACCTAAAACTGTTTTTCTTTGCTAGTTTGTCACAGGTACCTCAAGTATACCCTATGAAGGTTTTGCATCTCTACGTGGCAGCAATGGACCCCGAAGATTTTGTATTGAAAAATGGGGTAAAATTACTTCACTTCCGAGGTATGTGCAGCATTATGTAGTAAGCATTTTCTACTTCACTACTGTAATGTTTTACCTGCCCTGTGATTGTACCACAGAATTTATTCGGATTGTCTGCTTTGCAGTGAATGTTTGCATGTTAAGGCCATTAAATTAGACTCTATAATGCCTCTGGTATCAGAGCTTTTGAGTGCCTTAAGTAAGAAATGGCATGTGATACACTTCCAGCTAATGAACCATCAATCGAACGCGAGACGAGTTGCTGTACAAAAGTTAGGCTTTAATAAGCTAGAACTTAGCCCTGCGGTCGACTACAATAAATAGACGACCGCCGGGCGTTCTGACTATGGCGGCGCCCAGGACCCGCACGTGGAGTCGGGGCCCCAAGATGGCGGCGCCCAGGATCCGCACGTGGGGTCGGCGCCCCAAGATGGCGGCGCCAAGGACCCGCACGTGGAGTCGGCGCCCCAGGATGGCGGCGCCCGCGGGGCCCTCGTGGTTGAGGGGGGTGGAGTTAGCGGTGCCAGCGAGCCGACCGGAGCGGCTGGGAGCGGGGTCAGAGACGCGCAGGCCAGGCACAGAGGCCCGGGGGCGGCGAGGGGAGAGTTGCGCGGTGTGTTGGAGGGGCCCGGAAGGGCCCGGAGGAGAGAGAGAGGCGCGCAGGCCGGGCGCAGGGGCCCGGGGCCGGGGGGGAGAGATCGGCGCGGCATACTGGAGGGGCCCGGGAGGGCCCGGAGGAGAGAGAGAGGCGCGCAGGCCGGGCGCAGGGGCCCGGGGGCGGGGGGGGGGGGGAGAGGTCGGCGCGGCGTACTGGAGGGGCCCGGAAGGGCCCGGAGGAGAGAGAGAGGCACACAGGCTGGGCGCAGGGGCCCGGGGGCGGTGTGGGAGAGATCGGCGCGGCATACTGGAGGGGCCAGCAAGGGCCCGGAGGGGGGGAATCCCCGGTCGCAGCACAGTACAGCAGCGACCGTTTTGGCCTGGCAGACGGAGGAAAGGTGCCCCTTCTTCCCGCTGCTCTTACAGAGGGCGGAGCGGGCTGGGCAGCGCGGGTGAGGGTGTTTTGTGAACCCACAAAAATAGCAGCGGGGCCCCGTGGACTTGTCGGGGCGTCCCACGGCGCAGGCCTGAGGGAAGTCGGGAGCGGCGGATGGCGGTGGGGAAGCGTGCCAGGAGGCCCAGGGTGGTGCAACGCGACTGGGGACATAGGCGCGGGCGTTTAAATCGGCGACCTCCAGGGAGGTGGAGAGAGTCCATGCCTCAGTTAAGCTGAGGTCGTCTTTCTCCAGCATCCGCTGGCGGATAGCGGCAGACTGCATCCCAGCCACGTAAGCATCTCTGATCAGCAGTTCCATGTGCTCCGTGGCTGAAACATGGAGGCAGGAGCAATTCCTCCCTAGGATAGCGAGGGCCTGGTAAAATTAGTCTAATGACTCACCGGGGAGCTGTTCTCTGGTGGCCAGCAGATGTCGGGCGAATACTCTTGTTGACTGGTTTAAGAAACTGTCCATTTAGCTTAAGCATGGCCGCATCGTAATCTTTATCTTCCTTGATCATCGCGTAGGCTGCTGTGCCCACGCTGGAGTGGAGGATGTGAAGCTTCTGTGCCATGGTGGGGGGGCTCGTTGCAGACTCCAGGTATCCTTCGAGACATGCCAGTCAATGTTGAAAAATTTCTGCAGCGTTCTGAGTTTGCGGGCTGATGCAGAGGCATTCGGGCTTGATCCGGAACTCCATCTTCAAAAATCTAGCTTATTAAATTGATGAACCATCAATCGAACGCGAGACGAGTTGCTGTACAAAAGTTAGGCTTTAATAAGCTAGAACTTAGCCCTGCGGTCGACTACAATAAATGGACGACCACCGGGCGTTCTGACTATTTATACCTCGGTATGCAGGCGTGGCTAACTCAGCCTCTCGACCAATCGGAGAGCCATCACATGACTGGTCTCAACCAATCGGGCGAGAGGCACATGACCGACCAGAGCCAATGGTAAGCCGGTGTTCTGCACCAATGGCAGACAGCTATGCAAATCATACCACCACACTAGCATGGCCCAAATTGTGTTCCAATTTGGGTAGGCCACGTGTGTGCCGAATGTGCCAGTTGGCCATTTGAATGATTCGGCACATATTTTCAAAGCAGGCCACTCTTAACTGAACATGTGCTGCAGGGGCTTCCCACCCCCAAATAGTGCTATTTAAAGGGACAGGCATCCAACTTTCTGGTGCAATGCATACTTCTACGTTTTTTGGAAATTCTTTGGTTAATTGCCACATGGTGGACTTCACTGCCTGAATTCGTGGTGGAGGCAAAAATCCTAAACTCTTTTAAAAGTACCTGGATCTGCAGCTTAAGTGTTGTAAGCTACAGGGCTATGGGCCATGTGCAGGAAGATAGGACTCAATCCAGCACCACCACAGTCGGGGGAGGGCCGATCCGCGGGCAGGAGGGGCATTGTTCGGGGCTGGGGGCACTATGAGGAGGGGGGGGGGGGGGGGGTCCGGTCCGGGCGCATGGGCAGGCCGAAGGGGGGGGACAATATTTGTGGTCCGGGTCCACAGGCTGCATCCGCCATGAAGCACGGCACGGCCGCTGCAGGCCACCGCTGTACACATGTGCGCCCACGGATCCGGCAATGCTCAGGGCTGTATCGGCAGCTAGAACTGGGGGCTCTACGCTGCCTGGCTGCTAGCCCCCCGCAGAGCAGAGAATTGGTGGCCGTTTTGCAGCAGTTTTCCTGGCGTAAAACACCACCGTTTTCATTCCAGCGTGGGGACTCAGTCTCCCAAACGGAGAATCCAGCCCTAAGTGTTGCTGCCAGTGGAGAATTCCATGGACTTTTAGGACAGAAAAACCGGCGCCGTACCTGGACCGATTCCGCTACCATTGAGGGGCTAGCACCGGTGTCGGGTAGAATACCATTGATTCCAATGAAAAACGGTGTGGCTGGGTCCGTGATCGACAAGCTGCAGCCACAAATACACATAAATTCCCTACACACTTATCCCAACCAAAAAGATGGCACAGGCTGTGCTGAAGCGCGCGCATTGATATACCATCAATAACACATGACAAGGGATGAATGTAACTGAGGCTTTAATACACTAAACAGCAAGCCTCCTGCCTCTGGACCCGAACTGGGTCGGAGGCAGAGACTTGCCACCTTTATACATAAGCCCGAAGGGAGGAGCCACAGGCGGAGCCAACCTGGGCAAGCCCAGACATGCACAATACAATTCCATATAATGCAATACCGTGGTTTACCACACCCATATAGCTGTTGGGTTGTCTGGAACCAGACGGCACCCATGGGAAAGCCCTGGGGATACACCTATAAGACCCGTGGCACCAGGTTCAAAGTTGACTGTTAGTGATGTGAGCAGCTGCATGGCTGCCTTGCCGGCAGCAGCAATAGTGCTCCATGCACGTCCACCCCAACCCCACAGCCCACCTCTTGGCCACGCCCCAGTACTCCCTCCAGCCCTGGCAGACGCGCCCCAGCCAGCAGCGCAACTCTCAGCAAACTATGGCGCTGTTGGACACCTTCCGTACTCCCTCTTCCTCTCTCAGGAGTCACAACGCTGATTTCACGACTTTTAAAAGCACAAGTGAACCACGCAGTCGTGAACTCGGCCCATCGGAGGCAGAGAATCGCAGAGGCCCAGGAGTGTATTGGGTCGGACCCACTAATGATATGCAAACGCTGCCTACTGTGTGTGCGGAGTGAAACGCATTGACGTCATATTCGAGGTGACGGAGAATCACGATTTGGCATCAAATCTGTGTCTGCCGCAATCTTGGCATGGGAAGCTATTCTCCGGCAATCGCATTTCCCGATTTCGGAGAATCCCACCCCATATCTTAATTAAACTAGCAGTGCTAATATGTCTTAATTTTTTCATTTAAACTGTTCCTACTAACATATATTGAATGACATCCACAAAGGATTATGCAAATTTAGTTTTTAAATTAAATTGCAAACAGAGGCCCCTAAATATCGTAACTTATTTAATATAATTTGACCATCAGAGAAAGCCGAGCCTGCTTTTTTTGGCCAGAGTTATTTGTCAGGTTCACATCTTTGTGACCATTACTGAGAAAAAAATATTAAATATTAACTTCAATATTTCCTGCCTTAATGTTGCAGTTATAAATGGTGCACTTATCAAGTAATCCTCTCTCTGCACCGAAACAATAAAGTATCGTCATGAAAAAACTAAAATATTGCTGATCAATGATAGTAACATTATTTAAGTAAACAATTTGTAGAACAGAATTTTGAATTCGTTATAAGATCAACAGAAAAAATTGATGGTGTTGGTTAATCAATGAAGTTAAAGTATTTATTGGTGAGGAGAGAACCCTGAATGTACTATGTCCACACCAAATCGATCATGATAGAAGATCATAAGCCGGAAGACAAAGTTATTTCCATTAGAATTATCTACTATTGGATATGCTTTGTACATAATGTTTAAAACAACTTTGAGATCACTGGAGGTTCTTGTCAGTAATATTTATAGTTCATTTACATGTTGTGGTGAGCTTGGAAGTAATGCAGTAAGGAAAATTTGTAGTTTCTTTAGAAGGCCAATGGAACTCTGTGCTTACTGATGATAACCGTACCTGTGAAACTTAAAAGTGAAATCTCTTGTCAGATAGGACTCCGGAACTACCCTGCGCGAATAAAGAACAGCATATTGTGGAACTGTCCAGCTATGTAGTGCCACATTTGTGCTGTGAAGCTAGAGCTGTGAAGTCTCCCTTCTTTGCCTCCCCTTTTACTTTATTGGATACCTAAGCATGCTCCCCTTTATCTATGTTGCACTCTTTTGGCACATCTGACAACTGTAGGCTATATGTATCCTCATTGGTTTGCTGGGAGAGTCCTGTTACTCTTTTGGTGCAGGCATGATCCAGGTCCTCCCTGGATATTCTTGTGGCCTCCTTTTTGAGGTGCTTGGGATTCTAATATTTTGAAGGCCGCACTGGTCTTGGCGTGCTTCATCCTGTTGTGTGCATTCTTGTCCGGCAGACAGACTAAGGGATTGAGTGTTATCCCAATGGGTGCATGAGCAGTTTAGGTGCATGCATGTCTATGCCAGATCCTGAGCCCTCCCAGAGATGATTAACAAGCCTGATATCGTGCAAGTGATAAACTTTGAAAACATGAAGTGGCTATCACACATTCAGTGCATATGTCTCACCTGCTGATGAGTTCTGCAACACAAACCCGTCTGACAACCCTCTGCACTAGCACTCTTGCACTGCCTGATGCCCTTATGAGGGTCACTTTGAAGTTAGGACATTGCCACTTAACCTGGTGAACTTAGCAGATCATTCATTCTGTTGTTTGGTTCTTTTGTGGCCCCTACAAACAGTAACATCTACTGTGACCTCTGCCTGAGCCACGTTGGTCATATGTTGAGCCAGGGAGGGCTTCCTGCTGCCATCTCTGTGAAACTGGACTTTCTGCTTTCCTGGATGCACTGAAGGAGAATCTGCAGGGAGGCACCTCTGAATCATGAGGCCGCATATAGGCCGCAATTCTCCACTCCCCACGCCGGGGGGAGAATCGCGGGAGGGCCGGGCAAATCACGCCACGCCACCCTAGCACCCTCCGCGATTCTCCCACCCCCCCCCCCAAAATGGCGTGTGGCGTTCTGCGACACGCGCTCGGAGAATCGCCGCTCGCCATCTTTTCCGGCGACCGCCGATTTTCCGGCCCGAATGGGCCGAGCGGCCTGATGACCCCGACCAGTTCACGCCAGCGGCAACCGCACCTGGTCGCTGCTGGCATGAACATCGCGCGACAGATAAGTGTGGGGCCTGTGGGGGGGGGGGGCGGAGAGAGGATCGAGCACCACGGGCGTGCTCGTGAGGTGACTGGCCCGCGATCGGTGCCCACCGATCGTCGGGCCGGCATCTCTAAGAGACGCACTCTTTCCCCTCCGCCGCCCTGCAAGATCAAGCCGCCATGTCTTGCGGGGCAGCGGAGGGGAAGACGGCATCGCGCATGCCGGCATCACAGCGGCGGGGCGGGATTCACGCTGCCTCCCGGGGATTCTCCGACCCGACGGGGGGGTTGGAGAATCCCGCCCAGGTGTTTCAAATACATGGTCAAGTTAGCTAGCCTAAATCCCATCGTGCATTGTGGTCACTGCTTGTAGCCAGAGTTTGATTACTTATTACTGTGTCCTAAAAATACATGTTTACTGGTTAATAATTACACAGTACACTTCCTATAATTAATCTCAATCCTTAATAAACTAACTTATGTAGAACTACTCTTGTGGCATCCTAGCTATTCAGTTTTAAGAGGTCTCACCGCTGGAGCCCCCCCCCCCCCCCCCCCCCTTCACCTGCCCCACCTCTCCAAATGGAAGTCATTCTAATTTCTGCTCCCACCACCCAATTTATACTCCAAAACAGAAAATTCTGCACAATATGTTTCAGCCTCACATCTTTTTTGAATTATCCAAGAGCTTGGGGTGCCTGTAGTTCCTCATTACTTTCTTCATGGCAACATCTTGTTCAAGTTCACTGGCCAATCAACAGTCTTCCTCTTGTAGTGTAAATTGTTGTGATCATTTTAAATTTGGCAATTTTGCATTTGTCATGGTAAGTGCAAGAAGAAAAGCTTCGTAAACATGCCTCTCTTTTCAGCAATTTTTAAATATTTGGTACAAGATGATATTTTAGATATGTGGTTGACAAACAATTGAATATTTTGGATTTTCACAATGCTGACAACTCTGGATGTGTATATTACAACATTATAGAACACGTTAGTTGGCTTTAAATGCACTGTAGGACGTCCTGAGGTCGGAAAAGGCAGTATATAAATGCAAGTCTTTCTTTCCTATTAACAAAATATATCAAATAATCAATCTTACTTTGAATATCTAGGAGGTATTGTTTATCTGAACTTCATGTTGCAATCCATTAACTTAAATTGGGAAGTACAAAGTTCACACCATTATGAAATCAGTGTACTCCTGCTCCTAATATAAGTTTATGTGAACCAGTACAAATAATTATTTTTAATAATAATCCTTGCCTACTGAACTACTTACTGTTGTGCTGTTTAGGATTGTGGGAATTAGTAACAGTAACATTTTTCTTGTTTTTGCAGGGCTCATACCTGCTTCAACAGGCTAGATCTCCCTCCATACCCATCCTTTTCTATGTTGTATGAGAAGATGTTGACTGCTGTAGAAGAGACGAGCACTTTTGGATTGGAGTAACAAGTTGCAATGAAATATTAGCATATTTCTTCAACTGGAACTTTTCTCATGCACTTTCTGGAATTGGAGGGTGTGATATGGCAGCAGCAGACTGACTTTGGTGGACTCCTTACGGGATTTGAATTAACAAAGAATTGGCCTTCATAGACTTACAGGACCTAATGGTGAGTTACACAGCATGCAGGAGATGAAGCAAGATTACTGGGTACAATCACTGTACACATTCTGCTGATCATGTGTCTGATATGAGAAATGAAGAGAAGAAACCAATAGCCTTGCACAGTGGTCAGCTCATACACAATAGTTGGTTATTTGTGCCAACTATAAAAATACTAAATATGCTTTTGTAATGAAAAGCAGTTGAGAAACGACCAAGGCTTGCACAGAGATAGATCAATATTACTTCGGAATGACTGTGAAAATACTATGACAATGGACAATTCATTTTTTCATAGAGTTTATTTCAAAATCTGAAGAGTGAGGTATATGTCTTTTTATAAACTCAGTGTTATACCTGTATCTTCTAAAGCTCCAAGCTGAATACAAATGTAATTGTTAATGAAATTATGGTCTTTATATACCTGTTATTGCATGGTATACAATCACAATTATGGAAATGTCGAAATGTCTAGAATTACAGCTCATTCTCATTATGACACAGTAAAAATGTCAACAGTTGTGAAATTCACTTTTATTCAATCTTTGTCATAGATTCTGTACAAGTCCTATATAATCTTTAAACTACCGAAGCCTTGTTGGAGGGAGATGTCTGGCAGTTCACTCTTTGTGCTTCTTCTAAATTTATTTAGGTTGTCTGCTCCAAGTCATCCGAAAGATTGATGCCTTTTTTTTCATTTTATACAAATCAAGTTTTCAGTAACAGAAAAAGCTTTTTTAAAAATTGCACTGAAAGTACCAAAGTAAAAAGGAAAAGAATTGCACAGTTCACATAAAGTCGGTACGATGGTAGAGTCATAGGCAGAATTATAGAAACCATTTTTCAGAACACTTCTTATAATATAATGTCTTGAGTAATAGGACTGCACACAAAAATTAGTCTTAGCATGTCCTTTAAAAATATCACTTCCCTCTTGAACAAAGTAAGATAAAGCGATTTACAGTTGTAGATCAGAAATACCTGCTCAGTTAAATCTTGTTAACAGCTTTTTCCTTGATAAGCAACAGAGGTTCAATTTACTGTAAAACAGTATTTTCATAGTACTTGAGTGAGGGCAGTTGAAAAAATTCTTAACAAAGGAAATGTAATTTGGCATATTGAATGGTACGCGAATAATAGTGATAAAGACATTTACATGAAAATACATGAACTTTGGAGCTCTCAGTGAAATTTCACTGATGTAAAAATACTCTGTTTTCTGGTATTTACTGTCCATGTGAAATTCCAGAAATTTCAGTTATTTTACTGCTTACAGTTCAAAAGAGAACATACTCAGTTAACATGCACTACTTCAGGTCAAAGTGCTTGAATAATTTTTTTCATGAACTGAACGCACATTCTCTGATTAATCTTATACACAGGTCAAAGTCTACCCATGAAGCATTTTAATGATTTGAAGAAAAATGGATTCTAATCTAAAAGTTTATGAACTTGTTTTTACATTATTTTAACCGCTGTGTTATTGCTAACGTGCTAATGTGCCTAGGTCCACATCCTAGATCTTTTAAATACAAAGCTTGAACTCCTAGATCTCTATTATCCAATAACACCTTAGCACATATTAATGCAATGGACCATGTGGCCAATAGTGATCAAACCGGTTCAAATTTATGATTTGGATATTGCATCATCTTTTAAGTATTTCTTATCAATAAACAACATTTCTGATTTCATTTTTTCTTACCAACTCATGCATGAGCTGCCCATTGACTTATTTGTTATGTTGATAGGGTCGGTGCTGTAGTGTCATACACATGACTTAATGATGTAAGACATTGCATGGATGCTATACTTCTTTACATGGAAAGAGATCATTTAGCTTTGGTTATGACATAAACATTGACATTTCTGGTACACTTGCCCTATTTTGTATGGTGTTTAAAAAATTTAATTTCATTTCACACTTAATTTTATATTATAAATCACACATGGCTAATAGGACACAAACTATTAAAAGATTCCATAGCCGTATTTGTAAGTTAGTGTTCTGCTTCATTTCACAGTTTGAATCTGTCTATTGGGATTATGCAGAATTTTGTACACGATTACTATTAATTATGCTGAAAATACTTAGGATTATTGTTATGTTTTTGTCAACTATGATTTAATGAAAAGAAAATGTTTTTAATGTATCAAAATATGAATTACTTTTGTTTTATTTTCATAATAATGTATATATTTTATTTAAAACCGTGCTGCATCATTTAAAATCATTACTTGGGAATAAAGATTCATAGAAACAGCAGTAAATATGAAAGAAAGATTTTGTTTATTGCAAAACAGTTTTTACATTAAATCTCAACTTCTGACAAGTACTTTGTCCAGGCTGTGAACTGCATTACTCATTGGTAAGTTTGTCTCATTGGACAACATTTATAGAAATTGATGTTATTTGCCTGTTCTGATAATTTACTATAGTAAAATTAAAAGCATATAATTCAGTGTATTAATTCACCCACTTCACATTCTTGGCTGGGATTCTCCGAAATCCCGGCCAAGTGTTGATGCCACCGTCAAAACAGGCGCGAGCGACGTCGTTGTCAACAGGCGACCAGGCCCAGTCATTCACCCTTCCTTGGGGGCTAGAACAGCGCTGGAGTGCTGTGCACTGCTCCGGCACCAAAAGCCGGTCCTACATGGCCGGCACAGGTCCACGCATGGGCTCCCCACAATGGTGCGGGTCCGCGCATGCGCAACACAGCTGTCTCCGAGCCGGCCCCGGGCAATATGGTGGAGCCCTACAGGGGCCCGGCGTGGAGGAACATAAACCCCTCCCGGAATGAGTATGCCCGCCGATCAGTAGCCCCTGATCGCAGACCTGGCCACCGTGGAGCCCCCCCCCCCCCCCCTCAGAGTTGGCTCACCCCACCCCTCCACCAGGAGCAGCCAGAACGCCATGCGAACGACGCTGGTAGGACTCGGCGGGCACTCAGGCCATCGAGCATGGAGAATTGCCGTGGCGACTACGCCGGCGCGATTAGCGCCGATTCTCCGGTTGCCAGATTTGCGCGCCCAACCCAGGGTGGAGAATCCCACCCTGTGTTCTTAAGAGTCGCTTAGAAATAATCAAAAATGTCTCCATAGAAACTACAACTAGTATACCAATCTGTGAAGGAAGACCGTCATACTTTTCTTGTGCCCAAAGCACCAATGAATTATTTGACTAATTCCTTATATGATGCAACCGTCAAATGTAAATGCCTTCATTGGACCAGGAGAGGCCCAATTAGTGGTATTGAACAAACTGCAAGTTTCCTGCAGAGCAGCAAAGGCAGATGACTGCTATGATGGAGTCTAGCAGAAGAGAGGTGGTAATATCTCAGATACCCAGTAGCACAAATGTGGACAAATGTAAGGTAATGCAAACTTAGCACAAGATCCTGAGAGCATTGGGCCATAGCATTAGGAAGTGCTATTTTCAAAGTATTCCAGCCCCCATGGGCAATTGAAACTCTGGGTCCTTTTTTTCACATTCCTGATAAGTTTTGCATGTATGAACATACCATTCTGCATGTTCCGCCACTTTATTCCCACAAATTACTCAATATTTTCTGACAGTTTTTCCACATTGTTCTGTAATTAAAACATAGCTTTACATAGTTGATCAATGACAATCAGTAGCTCAAATAATATATAACACATGGGATAAAAAGCATACCCTTTGAGTCATCTTGAGCAATGTCTCATGAGAATTATGGATGACTTATAATATGGTGCAATATAATTTGGCCCATTTCATCTGCTGGCTGCCATGGACAGAATATATTCACTCTCACTATTGTAGTGAGAACATCACTGGACTTGTAATGGAGAGGTCAGGGCTAATATTCCGGAGACATTGGTTCAAATCCCACAATGGCAGATGGTAGAATTTAAATTCAGTTATGAAAAATCTGGCATTGAAAGCTAGGTCAGTGATGGTGACCGTGAAGCTATCACTGATTTTACTAAAAACACATCTGGTTTACTCATGTCCTTTAAGGAAGGGAATTAACATCCTTAACTGGTCTGGGCTGCATTTAACTCCAGATTTGCAACAATATTGTTGACTTTTAACTGCCCTTTGAAATGACCACTCAGACCTGGCAATTAGGGTTGGGCAACAAATACTGGCTTTTCCAGCAAAGTCCACATCCTATGAAAGAATATTTAAAAATGCACTTACTAGAAATTAATGTTGGTCTTGGTCTCAAGTACAAATATTGGATATAGATAAAGAATGCTGCACTTTTACAGATTACAGTTAATTTACAATTAAATGAAACATAACTTCTGGTCTCTTACTGGACAGGCCTGTAGTTCCTTGAGGTGAGTATAATGCTCAGGTGTTGAGGGAAATGGCCAGGCAGTGCCCTGGTATAGTGGGTTGGCACTGTGGCTACTGGACGGAGAATGACACTGAACCATGGAACAAGTCACACATTGATGGACAGGTCATTTCTACCACAAAGTTCTGGACAGGATAACACATTCTCAGGTTTATCCTCTGTTTCTGTTAAGGAACCTGTAAAAGAAACCATGTGTTTCTTTTTGTGAAAATGAGCTGATATAGCTTTGTATTGGTACTAACATGGAATGATGATGTTTCCTTGTTGTTTAATCATTAGTGCGATATGTGGAATGTTACGTAGTTAATTTTAAATCTTTGTTACTGTTTGTGGTGATATGCCTATGGGCTACAGACCTGGGCCACAGAGATAAGTTATGCCCCGCCACAAGTTCTGGAAACGGCTCCAATGACGTACTCCCAGTCGGCAACACCGATGACAAATGGGAGGACATTGATGAAGATGCTGATTGCAGTGATGTGGAGGTTGAACTATTAGGCGACACTGACACTGATTCTGTAGGCGACCTAATGTCCACATCATTATGCAGCTCCACGGACCACGAGTTTGATCTAGAAGACCCAGGGCTTGGATCAGCTAAGCCAGAAACTATAGTAATTTCCAGTGGTGATGAGCAAGTCACTGATGCTCTAGCAAGCCGAGAGGAGGTGAGACTGCTAAACATGGTTTCATCCTCCATGCCAATACTAGAAACCGAGATGATCACATGTTGATGAGGCCGCAGAAATGGGCGAGCTCACACCGACCAAAGATGCGAAGACGCTTAAACCTCATTTGACACCTCACCACATAACGACATCCAGCACCACACCAGAGGCCGCTACAAAGAAGACAACCAAGAGACACACTAGAATACTTCACCGTGTCCAGAAAATGAAAAAGAAAAAGAAGAAAAGGCTGGGAGAACTACCGCATCAAGCCAGCCAACCAGTATCAAAAGCACTTGGATTGGATTGGTTTATTGTCACGTGTACCGAGGTACAGTGAAAAGTATTGTTCTGCATGCAGCTCAAACAAATCATTTCGTACATGAAAAGAAAATACATAATAGGGCAAACATAAAATACACAATGTAAATACATAGACACAGGCATTGGGTGAAGCATACAAATACACAATGTAAATACAGACAAAGGCATCGGGTGAAGCATACAAGAGTGTAGTACTACTCAGTAGAGATGTGTGAAGAGATCAGATCAGTCCATCGGAGGGTCGTTTAGGAGTCTGCTACCAGCGGGGAAGAAGCTGTTTTTGAGTCTGTTCGTGAGTGTTCTCAGACTTCTGTATCTCCTGCCCAATGGAAGAAGTTGGAAGAGTGAGTAAGCTGGGTGGGAGGGATCTTTGATTATGCTGCCTGCTTTCCCAAGGCAGCGGGAGGTGTGGATGGAATCAATGGATGGGAGACGGGTTTGTGTGGTGGACTAGGCGGTGTTCACGACTCTGTAGTTTCTTCTGGTCTTGGGCTGAGCAGTTGCCATGCCGGGCTGTGATGCAGTCAGATGGGATGCTTTCTATGGCGCGCGTGTAAAAGTTGGTAAGGTAAAAAGCAACAACGTGCCAGAAAACGAAAGCAAAAGCGACTGGTGATGCAGATATAGCGGTCTTGGGCACAGGCCTTTCCAGACATAGGGTGAAGCATAAGAAAAGCAAGAAGCTGGCAAGCGAACCAGATTCTGCAGAAGTAGGCACCGATTTGAAACAACGATGGTCGCACAGAATGCAAACGGACACTTTTTGTAAAACTTACTGTACCAGCTACAGGCCAGTCTGTATAAAATGTAATGTGTGATGTTGTCTGTAAAAAAGAATTTTATATTAATGCTTTGTGAGGAAGGGGGATGTGGTGAGATGCCTAATGGCTACATCATAGTTGGTGTGAGACCTCCAACTAACAGGTGGCGGTACAGCCACACCATGCAGCCTCCAGACCAAGGTCATGTGACCTGGGACCTGGATATAAAGAGAGGCACATTCGGCCATTTTCAGAAGTAGGAGAGGAAAATAAGACGTACATGTAATTGGTCAGTGCTAGGTGTAAGTTCCAGAGGAGTAGCAAGATTCCATGATAATGTACTCTGTATCAGATTGCCATACTGCCACATGAGACACAATAAAAGGACATATCAAAGTGTTTGGTGAGTTACTTCATGAAGCGCAAGGGACCAAATACAACACTGTTGATTGTTTAATAAATAAAATATTATCAACTGGCTGCAGGTTGTGTTTTCTGTGTGCTCCTGCTTCTGGCTGCAAAATGCCTGAAAGCCTAGTGCTAATTTATTGCTGCTACTATGGCCTGGAATAAGGAAAAGGGAGGCTATAAGCAGGCCTCTTACCAGTTGAAGGAGGAGACGAGGTGCTCTCTCACTCTGCAGTACTCTGTGTTAGTGTGGTTTTCAGGTAATGATTGTTCCTGCCTTGAGAGTCTGTTGCTGGTAGCTGCCGGAGGGGGAGAGAGGAGTGACCCAACTGCTGTTGCTGCCATTTGGAAACTGTGTGTTTGCTGCTGTTGCCTCTGTTGCTTGGAGTGAGGATGGGGAGAGAGTGTTATGCAACCACTACTGCTGCTGCCATAGGGGAAGAATGTTGGCTGATTTAAGTGAGCAACTTTCTGGAGATACGGTAGGGCAGCACGGTAGCATTGTGGATAGCACAATCGCTTCACAGCTCCAGGGTCCCAGGTTCGATTCCGGCTTCGGTCACTGTCTGTGCGGAGTCTGCACATCCTCCCCGTGTGTGCGTGGGTTTCCGCCAGGTGCTCCGGTTTCCTCCCACAGTCCAAAGATGTGCAGGTTAGGTGGATTGGCCATGATAAATTGCCCTTAGAGTCTAAAATTGCCCTTAGTGTTGGGTGGGGTTATGGGGTTATGGGGATAGGGTGGGGTTATGGGGATAGGGTGGAGTTGTTGACCTTGGGTAGGGAGCTCTTTCCAAGAGCCGGTGCAGACTCGATGGGCTGAATGGCCTCCTTCTGCACTGTAAATTCTATGATTCTATGAAGAATTAGTCTTGCAGCTTGCTGGTGCTTTTGTTGTACTACCGACTGTGCATACTGCCTCTATTACTTCTGTGGCTGGACCAAAAACTGGGTAGAATTGGTGACTATTACTACAGGAGGGGAAGGGCGATGGTCGCTTCAACTAAGGTGATGTGACCATCAATTCACTAGACACACGATTGGAAGTAAACTGTGCTTTTAATAGTCTTACAACTGAGCCTGCCTGCGACCAGAGGAACTGAGAGCAGGCTTACGGCTGCAGCACATTATACGTCCCGTAGTGGGAGGGGCCATGGGCGGAGCCATGGGTGGAGCCCTGTACAAGCTCCTCATCTCCCCCTATGGGCAGAACCGTGCAATGGCTCACATACAGAGCCCACAAGGACATAATATAATGCAATGCAATACAGTGTGAATTACAATACAGTATAATTCACCACATTCACCCCATGTAAAAAAATCAAGTCCGGCAGGGGTGACGGGTCTACAAGTTGAGTCGGTCCGGGACTCTGTTTTCCACGACATAGCCGAGGATGGCTAGTCTGGTAGTGCGGAAAATGCATTTCACATATAGGTGAGGTTGAGTTTCTGGGCGGTTTGGAGAAATCGGTGGAGGTTGGCATCGTGGTCCTGCTGATCATGGCCGCAGATGGTGACATTGTCCAAGTACGGAAACGTGGCCCGCAGCTCGTACTGGTCCACCATTCGGTCCATTGTTCGTTGGAACACCGAGACCCCATTCGTGACGCCAAAGGGGACCCGGAGGAAATGGAAGAGGCGGCCATCTGCCTCGAATGCCGTGTAGTGGCGGTCCTCCAGGCGGATTGGGAGCTGGTGATAAGCAGACTTCAGATCCACCATGGAGAATATGCGGTCCTGGGCGATCTGATTAACCATGTCTGCAATCCTGGGGAGGGGGTACGCATCGAGGTGCGTGAACCGGTTAATGGTTTGGCTATAATAAACCACCATTCGGAACTTTTCCCGGTCTTGACGACCACCACCTGAGCTCTCCAGGGGCTGTTACTGGCCTCTATGGTTCCCTCGTGTAGGAGCCGCTGGACTTCGGCTCTAATAAATACCCTGTCCTGCAGGCTATATCACCTGCTGCGAGTGGCTACGGGCTTACAGTTTGAAGTGAGATTAGCGAAGAGTGGAGGGGGGGTCGATTTTTAGTGTCGCTAGGCTGCAGATAGTGAGTGGAGGTAGGGATCCGCCGAAGCTGAGTGTGAGGCTCTTGAGGTTACATTGGAAATCGAGTCCAAGTAAGAGTGGGGCGCAGAGTTCGGGGAGTACGTACAGCTGGAAATTAGAGTAGCTGGCACCCTGAATCGTTAGGGTCGTGACGGTGCGCCCTTGTATGTGGACTGAGTGTGAGCCCGAGGCGAGGGAGATAGTTTGCCGTGCAGGGAAGATAGGGAGCGAACAGCGTCTTACCAGGTCAGGGTGTACGAAGCTCTTGGTGCTCCCGGAGCCGAAGAGGCACGGTGTCCTGTACCCGTTGATTTTAATGGACATCATCGAGCTCTGGAGGTGCTTCGGACACGACTGGTCCAACGTGACTGCGTTGAGTTGCGGGTAGTTGGTGGCTCGATCAGCTGTGCTGGAGTGGCCCCGTGATGACTGTCCGCGCTTCGGACGCGACTGGTCCAATGTGACTGCGTTGAGTTGCGGGTAGTCGGTGGCTCGATCAGCTGTGCTGGAATGGCCCTGTGATGACTGTCCGCTGAGATCGTATTCGTCGAGGTTCGGTTCGGTTGATGGCCAAGATGGCGGCCCCCCTTGATCGGACGTGGCGGGTGCTGGAGAAGATGGCGTCCAAGATGGCGGCCCCCATTACTCGCACGTTGCCGACCACGTGGAGGAGGGTCGCCAAGATGGCGGCCCCCATGAGTCACACATGTCGGGTGGAGGCGGAGTCGGCAGACATGCTGCAGCATTATGGGGCCAGCGGGCCTGTGAGTTTGGGAGGCGAGTGCTCTGGACTGCGGGGGAGTTTAGAGTTTTCGACTTGGCCAGGTATACTCGGGCATAGTGTCCTTTTTGACCACAGCTGCTGCAGTGGGTGTTGGGGCTGGTCACAAAAATGGCACGCTGGCGCTCCAAAGTGGGTGGGTGGCCGCGCGGCGCAGGCCTGGGGCAGTCGCTGTTCGGGGGCCCACGATGGGGTCACTTGGTCCACGGGGAATGAGTTCAAACTGCGGAACCCGATCTCCATAGTCGTGGCTAACTCTACAGTGTCCTCCAAGTTCTGGGCCCCTTTTTCAAGCAATCGCTGGCGCACATGGTTGGACCTGAGCCTTGCAACGTATACATCACGTACAGCGAGTTCCATATGCTGGGAGGCTGTTACAGCCTGAAAATTGCAGTCCCGAGCAAGGGCTTTTAAATCGTGCAGAAAGTCTTCCAGCAACTCCGCTGGGCGCTGGTGGCGGGTTGTGAAAATGTGCCGTGTGTAGACCTCGTTAATCGGCCGCACGTACAGTCGGTCAAGCATGGCTAGAGCCTCAGTATATGAGGTGGTACAATTGAGTTGCATGGAGATACGATGGCTCATCCGTGCGTGCAGTAGGCTGGGTTTCTGCTCCTCTGTAGTCTCAGATGTGCTTGATTCAGCCAGGTAGTCCTTGAAACATCGAAGCCAGTGTAGGAAGATTTCCTTCGCCATTGCAGCCTTCAGGTCGAGTTCTAGTCGGTCAGGATTGAGGGCTGATTCCATCGCAGTTTTCTTCAAGTTTTCTAAGATTATTAAATTGATGTGACCATCAATTCACTAGACACACAATTGGAAGTAAACTGTGGTTTTAATAGTCTTACAACTGAGCCTGCCTGCGACCAGAGGAACTGAGAACAGGCTTACGGCTGCAGCACTTTATACTTCCGGTAGTGGGAGGGGCCATGGGTGGAGCCAAGGGTGGAGCCCTGTACAAGCTCCTCATCTTCCCCTATGGGCAGAGCTGCGCAACGGCTCACATACAGAGCCCACAAGGACATAATATAATGCAATGCAATACAGTGTGAATTACAATACAGTATAATTCACCACATAAGGAACTTGAAGTTCATGAAGAAATGTCTTTGAAGATTGTTGATGGCTTTATTGTGCTGGTGACTGTTTACTTGTTTCAAGTTTGGAGGCCATGCAAATTGCTGGTGCCTTTTCGTACTGTTGCTTATTTATGTTTAATGTTCGGATGCTGTATGCTTTCTATTGTACTGTTGCTGTTTCATGTTTAATGCCTGGGGGCTGTGGGCTTGTCCAGAACCACTGCCGTGCATGACAGCTACATCCTGGAACACCCTGAAATCCCCGGCATCTTCAAGAACCACCCCAGGATGACAGGTTGCCTCTTGGGGGATAAGGGGTACCAGCTGAGGTCCTTGCTGATGACACCAGCATGGGAGGCCAGAGACCCGATATAACTAGTCCAATGTTGCCACCTGTGCTGTCACTGAGCGATGCATATGACTGCTCAAAATATGGTTCCAATGCCTTGAGCGCTCTGGTGATGTACGGCAGAATACCCCCCAGCGGGTTTCCCACTTTGTGCCCTTGACAACCTGGCACAGCAGTGGGGTGACATGCAGGAGGAGGGACACGTGGCCTTGTCTTAGGAGGAGGAGCCAGACTAGGAGGGAATGGTGGATGAGCCCCGGGCCCTAGGAGGAATTGGAGGGTGGAGGATACATGGCAGCAAGGGTCCGGTATGCTCAGAGGACCAGGGAGGCCCTCAGATATGCCTGTTTCTCACAGGACGGGGCTTTGTCCGTTAGCTCACCACCTTCTCCCCTCCATTCCCCTCCGACAACTCCCTATTCCCCAACCCGGCCCCCCCAACCCGCAACCGCCATGTTCCGCCTCCAACGATCTGTGTAACATCACCCCAGGGTGTTGGGCCTGTGTTGGTACTGTCAGCGGATCAATATACAAGGCAGGGGTTTAATGATAATTCGCTATGAGGTTAGCTCTGGTGCTCCTTGGTTTATGCCAAAGTCTGACTCCTGTCTTTCTGCTGACATCGTGCTCACACCCATCCTCTAAACGGGATGTGCAATTGGGGCATTTTGACTGGGATTCAGCTGTGTTCTGGGATCCAGCAGACCTCAGCGTACTGACTCCCTAGGATGTTCCTGCCTCCACCTAATGTGCATCAGCAACTGTGTGGTGCTCAACAGATTGTGCCACAGATGCCTGTCCACTAATGTCCCCCACCACGATGTGTGTCTGTGCGCTGATGTAAAGTGGGGTGATAGCTGTGACGCCTCGATGGTGGTCTCTTCAGAGCTCTCCTCTGAGGTGGTCTCTTGGGTGGGGGGGGGGGGGGGGGTCGCTCAGCATGATCCATTCCAATCAGATGGGGACCCTGCAAGAGAGTCGACATGTGGTCAGTGAGAGGGAAGGATCATTTTGTCTGACATGAACAATTCACTTGAGCGATCTGGGTGAAGGGGCAGTGGATCCTCGCCTCCGCTGTGCCGGCCAACCCTTGCTGTTGATAACTGCTCTCTCCTCGGCCAACCCCATGATCACCAGAGCCCATTCCTCATAGGGGGTGAGGACTCGGATCTCTGGTACTCCGCCTACTAGTCTTGATGCTTTCCTCCTTATTACGGGCTATCTTCTCCTGCAGGGACAAAGAGAGGGCTTTGTGAGCTGCAGACTTGTTGGATCGGGTGTGGTGTCTCTGACGGGTGGCATGTGCGGGCACTGTTTGTGTGGAGTTTGCACATTCTCCCCACGTTTGCGTGGTTTCGCCCCTACAACCCAAATATGTGCAGGGTAGGTGGATTGGCCGAGCTAAATTGTCCCTTAATTGGAAAAAATGAATTGGGTACTCGAAATTTGTAATTAAAAAAAATATGTGGGCACTGCAACTGGACATGTGCTGATGGGTGCTGAGGAACAAGCACAAAGATCGGATGTGGGGAGGATATGTGGTGTCAGCCAGTGATTTGTGGGGGATGGGAGGGGTAGTTGTAAATTTGAGGGGTGCTAGGTGGAACTGATGACATGAGAGAGGTGGTAACTTCCCCTCGCATCTTGGTCGAGGTCATTGGTCTTCTTCCTACATTGCATGGCAGTCCTCCTGATCATGCTGCCTACACTAACAGCTGCTGCCTCCTAGGTGGTATTGGTGGCCCTTCTGCTGGCCCTCCGACCCCTTTGGGGAATCAGGATGTCCCGTCTCACCTCCAGAGAATCCAGAAGCCTGGCTAGGTCGGCATCGCTAAAGCAAGGAGCAGGTCCGCGCGCTGCCATGCTTGTGTGTTGACTGGGAGTGAGTTGTGAAGGAGTGTTTAAAAGCATCTCCCCCTTCTTAGCGGTGAGCTGCAAAGGTGCAAGTCTGGCGAATCAAATGGCGAGAAAACCAGTAATGATGAGAAGCTCATATGGACTCATTTCCGGCACATTAAAAACGGGCCGTGATCTCGCCAACGCGACCATCGAGAAACACTCCGCCAATCACGCCCAAAATAACACTTCAAAATGTTTCTGTTAGATTGTGTCCATAACCCAAACCAATTAGGATTACATAGGAGTGTAGATAGATGGCTTAAGACTGATATGATTTCGTATAACTGTGAGGGTCCGTACGGCCATCTTTATTCCGGAATCATCCTATACTTTGATCTAAACTATTCGCTGTCTCTATTTTTAATACTTTCATTTTTCCACTTGAAGTAAATGCAAGCTGTATTGCCGTAAGCAAGAAACCATTTCTTTATTATTTGAAAGTTAAATTGTGGACAAGTTGCTTCTCTTTAGTCCTTTTTGCCAGCTGGACTTATTAGAGAATAAGATTTAAGTGATTCTCAACTGTAATCAAATAGAGGCAATAAATGATTCTTATTTGCACCCGAGAAGTTTTAACTCAAATTTTTACTGAATTTTAGTGTTTACAAGTGCATCTAAATCCGCATGGTAGATCTCTACAGGGTTGGATGTCATCATAACTAGAACTGGGGACACAGTCTCAGAATAAGGAGCAGGTGATTTAAGACTCAGATGAGGAGGAATTTCTTCACTCAGAGGGTGGTGATTCTTTGGGCAGTGGAAGCTCAAGTTCAAGACAGAAAGTAACAGATTTCTAAATACCAATGACATCATGGGATATGGGGATAGCACAAGAAAATGGCATTTAGGTAGAGTATCAGCAGAATCTGTCTGAAGGCAGAGCAGGCTCGATGAGCTGAATAGTTTATTCCTGCTCCTGTGTTTCTATTCCGGAGCGCAACAGCGTACAAGACAAAATAGTTTCCTCAGTAGGCCACTCAGGAAGCTGCAGCCAGATATATACACTTCACTCCCTACACACACCATCCCAGCCAACAAGATGGCACTAGTTGCGCTGGAGTGTGCCCATACGCCCGGTGGTTGGCTGGGGCCAGAGGGAAGCTTTGGGGGATGGCCTGCGGGGGGACACATACGACCTGTGGCCCTAAGTTCACAGTGGGCAGTCAGTGGCGTGCGAAGCTGCATGGCTACCTTGCAGGCTGCGGCAATGGTGTTCTGTACCCGTCCACCCCAATTCTGATTGTTCCAGGTTCCCGACGAGTTGGGGGGGGAGCTGGCCAGGGGCACGCACATCGCATCCCTCCCCCCCCCCCATCCACCCTCCCTCAGCCTGTAACACCTTCTGTGATTCATACCTGCCGCACTACAGGGTGCAGGTCCTGGGTTGGCAGTAACCCAGATATGGTCCATTGGATGGAGGATGATGACAACCCGTTCTGTGTTGAGCACTGGTGCTCCGCATCATTTGGCAACGTCTGACTCCTGCCCAAGGTAGCACTTTCCAACGTCCAACTGGGTGATTCCTGCAAGGGAACTGGCCATTCCATCACACGGTCCCATTGGGTCCCTGGGGTGACAGTGGGGGAGGGAGGGGGGGGGGGGTTAGGGAGGGGTGGTGGGGGAGAGGGGGGCAGGGAGAGGGGGAGAGGTGAGGGGGGAGAGGAAAAGGGGAGGGGAGAGAGTGGGGGGGGAGAGAGAGAGGAGACGATTGGAAAGGGGGAAGAGGAGAGAGGGAGAAAGGGGAAGAGGAGAGAGGGAGAAAGGGGAAGAGGAGAGCGGGAAGAGAAGGGGAAGAGGAGAGGGGGAAAAAGAGAGGGGAAAGGGGGGGAAGAGGAGAGGGGGAAAGAAAGGGGAGAAAAGGAGAGGGGGAAAAAGAGAGGGGGAAGAGAAGGGGAAAGAGGGGGAGAGGAGAGCGGGAAGAGGGGAGGGGAGGGGGGAAGAGAGGAGGAGTGGGGGGAGAGGAGTGGGTGGGAGAGGAGGGGTGGGGGAGGGGAGGGGGAGAGAGGGGAGGAGATAGAGGAGGAGTGGGGGGAGAGGAGGGGTGGGGGGAGAGGAGGAGTGGGGAGGAGAGGAGGGGTGGGGGAGAGGAGGAGTGGGGGAGAGGAGGAGTGTGGGGGAGAGGAGGGGTGGGGGGAGGGGAGGGGGAAAGAGGGGAGGAGATAGAGGAGTGGGGGGAGAGGAGGAGTGGGGGGAGAGGAGGGGTGGGGGAGAGGAGGGGTGGGGGGAGAGGAGGAGAGGGGGAGAGGAGGAGTGGGGAGGAGAGGAGGGGTGGGGGGAGAGGAGGGATGGGGGAGAGGAGGAGTGGGGAGAGAGGAGGAGTGGGGGGGAGAGGAGGGGTGGGGGGAGAGGAGGGGTGGGGGGGAGAGGAGGGGTGGGGGGGGAGAGGAGGGGTGGGGGGGGAGAGGAGGGGTGGGGGAGAGGAGATGGGGAAAGAGGAGAGGAGGGCTGAGGGTAGTGAAGTTAAAACTCACCACTATTCTTAGAATTCCCCCTATACCAAAAAAAAGGTTGATATTCTAAATGGTGAACAGAGATTCTCACTCCCTGACTCCAATGCAGGCTTCTGTGGGTGCTATTCAGGTCAAACTATCTTTTCAAGTTATCCCCCGGTATAACCCATACCTTCACCGAAGAATTTTACCTACTTACCCCTTAATAGCATCGATGTCCTGGGTCCTGCGTTATTAAGGAAGTGAAGTAAGCTAATAACCACTTTTTCAGGTTAAGTTATTTTTATTATTATATTTTTTCTTTTAAAAGCTGCAAACACTTTCTTTACAGAAAGGAAAAAAGATTTTGCTTCTGGCTGCTGCTGGTTGGTTGTAGAAACCTTCAGGCCCACCTTGGCAATCGATCTTCTTAAAATCTGGTCTTCTTGAGTTGTATTCGCTGGTGAACTCGGTTGCTGTGTCCTGTCGATCCATGTACTGAGCTATAAGAGCTAACTCTGCTAGCTATCTCTAAGCTGACTCTGACTTCTGTTTAAATTCTAGTCTTCCTTAGATGTATAACTGTTTAAACTCGGCTGCTTGCCTTGTCTTTCCCATGACCGAGCTCTCTCTCTCTCTCTGAGTTCTCCTCCCCTTCTCGCCTGTTGCTGTTGCTGTTGTGCTTCTGCTCCCTGGGTTTATATTCTCTTTCGAAGAGTTATTAAGTTTTAACGACTTTATTGTAAATGGGTTTGTTTCACTTTGATAGTTTAAAAGTATCTTTGATGTAAACATCTTACTACAACTAATTATTCATTTTGGGCATATTGTCTCCTCTCAGATCTGATTAAAAAATGCTTTGGTTTCAATAGTTAACTTTTATTTCTGTGATTTCGAATCGTTTAATTTTCCAATTGTCCCCAGCTCATAACTTTGCCTTTGATTTTGACTTAAATGATGTTTCTCGTAGACAGGTCGTCTCCAATTTTCTTTTAATTGACTTGATGTTCGTAGAATTTTACACTTTAAAATTGACACCAAATTCGACTGGGCATCTTCCATCCTTTCCAGCTGTTTACTAAGAGAGTTTATTTCAATTAAGGTGTGAAACTTTGCTTTTAGCTGTATGCTAAAATTTAACTTGGTTATGACTTGAAAGACTTGCCTGTTTTAAACATTCGTCACTTAATGCAATTGAAACTCTCATCCATGCTTTTCCACATGCTTCCTGAGATAGTTACATTCCATGAAGGTGTGAGCCATTGTTTTAGCTTACCACATGAAACCTGTGGTTGCTAAACCTGCTTGTGAGCAAGAATCTGCATTTTACAACCCTGCTCTTTGAAGCTGCTATGAAACTTTTGTGGGATCTTTCCCTATATCCTCTCAAACCAGATATTGCCAGACTTCCATGTTTCAAATGACACATTTTTCTGTATTTTCAAGAACAGTAGGAGGGGAGAGAGGGGGTGGAGGGGGGTCAAGGGGGAGGGGGTGGAGAGCGGCAGGGGGAGAGGAGGAGTGGGGTGGAGAGGGGGAAGAGGGGAAGAGGGATAGAGGAGAGGAGAGGAGGGGGGGAGAGGAGAGAGGGAGGAGACAAGGGGAGAGGGGGAGGGGGAGAGAGGGAGAGGAGGGGTGGGGGGAGAGGGGTGGGGGGAGAGGGGAGGGGACAGAGGGGGAGAGGAGGGGTGGGGGAGAGGAGAGGGGACAGAGAGGGATAGGAGGGTTGAGGGAGAGGGGTAGGGGGGAAGGGGAGAGGAGAGGAGGAGTGGGGGGAGAGGAGGAGTGGGGGAGGGGGAGAGCAGAGGAGGGGTGGAGCGGAGGGATAGGGGGAGGGGTGGGGGGACGGGGAAAGGGGGGGAGGAGGGAGAGGTGTGGGGGGAGAGGTGAGGAGGAGGGAGTGGGGGGGAGAGGAGATAGGGGTGTGGAGAGGGGGATAGGGGGTGTGGGGGGGAGGGGGGTTGGCGGGCGGGAGAGTGAAGGGGGGAGACAGAGGGGGGGAGAGCCCGGGGGGGGAGGTCTATGTCACATGAGCCAGTGACTGCGCCATCTCTCTCTGGGACTGGGCTACCTCTCTCTGTGTCTGTGCCATGTCAGCTAGCTCCTGGGCAATGCAGCCGACGTTCTTAGCCATGGCCCGCTGTGACTAGGCCACATTCAGAATCACCGCTGAAATTTCCAGGTGGCTCTCGCACGTGGCTGCTTGTGAGGCAGCAACCCTGTCCTAGGCGTCGGCAGCGCCTGCACAGAATGCTCCAGGCTTTGGAAATGGTGATCCATAGCCGCAATCCTCGCTCCCAAGGCCTCCACAGTGAATGCCACCTGTGTGGTGTTGGCGTGGGTGGCAAGCATGGTTGACACCACCTCCTGCTCCTGCACACAGTTGGGCCCCTCCAACTGCACCTGCAGGTGGTGGATGCTCGCCGACAAACCCTCATGGAGTCCCTGGCTCTGCGACTGCATCTCCACAATCAATCGGATTGTCTGTTCCAGAAGCCCGTAAACCCGTTGGACGGCAGCTAGTCCTGGGGTCAGCCGACCCTCCGACTGTGCCCCTCCTCAGAAGTTCCCTTTCCACTAGTTGTACGGTAGCAGCTGTATGGTGAGCACTAGAGAAGAGACCCAGGAGCCTCTTCACTAAAGTGCAAAACCGAGGTGAGTGTCTCTGGGATGGTGGAAGGTGTTGGGAGACTGCTGTGACGGGATATCACTGTCATCCACGGACTTGAGCTCCGGGGTGTCTTGTGTCTTAGGTCTATGGCTCGCGTACGTGCTGTTCTCCTCATCACTTCTTGGCACGGGGGGCTCTGGCTATGGCACTGCGAAGAGTCAGGGGCCGAGGGGGGGACCATGCCCATGAAAGGAGGGTGGAGGGGGGATTTCGAGGATGGGGGAGTGCAGTGCAGGTAAGTAGGGGTCTTTGGGATGTTGGTCGGGTTCCAGGAAGGGGGGGTCCTGTAAGGGGGCCTGGGGGGCGATAAGAAGGGGCTCTCAGGGATCCCATAGCGGGGGTGGGGGATGGGGGGGTGGTGGGTAGAGCCCATGTGTTGGGGGGATGACAGTGTGTGGTGAATTATGCTGCATTGTAATTCACACTGTATTGCATTGCGTTATATTATGTCCTTGCGGGCTCTGTATGTGAGCCGTTGCACGGCTCTGCCCATAGGGGGAGATGAGGAGTTTGTACTGTGCTTCACCCTTGCTCCGCCCATGGCTCCGGCCACAGCTCCACCCACTAACCGGAAGTATAAAGTGCTGCAGCCGCAAGTCTGCTCTCAGTTCCTCTGGTCGCAGGCTGGCTCAGTTGTAAGACTATTAAAACCAGTTTACTTCCAATCATGTGTCTAGTGAATTGATGGTCACATCACAGTGCTACTGCCCATGAGTCGGGGATGTGGGGATGCACAGGCTCACTTAGAGATTGGGGCATGGTTTCAAAATGGCAGCCCTTCTCTGTGTTCAGCTCCCCAGTGCTGGAAAAAATTCACAGTGTGGGCTAAACTGGTGAAAAACTCCTCAGGGCCCAGAAAAGTGACTAAGGGCGCGATTCTCTGGAAAAATTTCAAAGTGTGGTAGCAAGCGGGAACTGCCACGAGCTTTGCCACGACCCTGCTAACAGGGTACAGCAGCATTTAAGCTGAATTTGCTCAGCCAAATCCCGGCCAGCTCACAACATTGGCGCCGAGGAGACTGGCCCCAAGATTTGGGATGCAAATCTGGAGAGACTGCTCGACACAGTGGAGGCCAGATCGTGGGCGGAATTCTCCGCAACGGCCGACGCCGTCGTGAAACCCGGAGTGTTTCACGACGGCGTCGGAGGCCGCTCCTCGCCCCCCTATTCTCCCCACCCCGAGGGGCTAGGATTGGCATTGCGGGAAACTCGGCCACCGAGAATGACGCTGCCGGCGCCGCCTAATGACGTCAGCTGCGCATGCGCAGGTTGGCTGGCGCCAACGCGCGCATGCGCGGTTGCCGACTTCCCCTCCGTTGCCCCGCAAGACGTGGCGGCTTGATCTTGCGGGGTGGCGGAGGGGAAAGAGTGCGTCTCCGGCCCGACGATCGGAGGGCACCGATCGCGGGCCAGTCCCCTCCCGAGCACGGCCATGGTGCTCAATCCCCTCTCCGCCCCCCACAAGCCCCAAACTCACCTTTGGCGCGCTGTTCACGCTGGCAGCGACCAGGTGTGGTTGCTGCCGGCGTGAATAGGTTGGGAACGGCAGGCCGCTCGCCCCATTCGGGCCGGAGAATCGCGGGTCGCCGTGAAAAACGGCGAGTGGCGATTCTCCGAGCGGTGTGTCGCAAAACGCGACACGCCATTTTGGGGGGGGGGGGGGTGGGAGAATCGCGGGGTTGCCATAACCCACCCGGCCACCCGGCCTGGGGAGCGGAGAATCGCGCCCTGTATGTCCTGGTCTCTGATGGTCCGGAAGGTTAGCCAAAGGGCATTTAGTGCTAACTGGGACGA